>NC_033803.1:39916876-39926009 GCF_001876935.1 Asparagus officinalis
CGGGATGCCCCCGGGTGTCTCAGTCTGGTCCGAGGCCTTCCGGGTGTGTTTGCCGTTGATTCGTCGTCCGGATTCGGATTTGAGTGATTTCGGATGCGTTGGAATCTTGACGACGAGCTCTGTAGGCCCCGACGGTTGGATTATCAGTGGGGTGATCGGGACACGGCGGGCGTTGGTCCAATTGCGGTGATCGCGGGGTTTTCGGTCAACCCGTATCCCGGTGATTCTGATATTCTGTCGGCTCACATAACCCGTCGGTTTGCTTCAATTGCTCACCGGTGTCATTTGAATTCTTGTGTACCGGGTAGTGACGTTCAATCGTCGATCGTTAACACCGAGCTGTGAGTGGGGACCTATCGGCAATTTTTGATGCCTACATGTGCATCCAATGCATCCATCACCTGTCACCTCCACAATTCGAATTTAATCTTACCATCGAGCTTCGGAATATCAATCTTCGTATTGTTGATGCTCAGACTCTGTATCGCCTTCGTAAGAGACGAACCTGATGTGCTTGCTTCACCCATATTGTAGATCTAACTCTTCAAATAGGAATCATTCAGCAAATCCTTCGAACAAGCCCCAAGTCAAACCGAAGCTCTGATACCACTTTTTGTGCGTAGTGGGTGCTCGAAAGCCAAATAATACACAAACAAGAACGAAGAAGATCACAACTAAACAAGCACAAATCACAACCACATCAAGAACAAATAAGTTTTACGTGGTTCGGTAAGTTGCCTACGTCTCCGGGCCAAGGAGGTGGAGCTCTTACTATTAGAAATTAAGAGAATATAAATAGGGTTACAAAACTCACCAATAAACCCTAGAACAAAGCTCTCTAGATCTCTCAAAAATCCTCCCACAATTAATGCATTATTCTCTCTCAAAAGCTGCTAAAAATGTCCTTGCTTCAACCCTAGAAGTCAACATATTCCTATTTATAGCAAACCCAAACAGAATGCAAACATGAATCCTAATACAGCCTGAAAATAGCCCGTAAGTCGACTTAACAGTCGCCATAAGTCGACTTGACCGAGCGCAAAACAACAACTAGAGAACAGAACGTAAGTCGACTTAACAGTCCCGATAAGTCGACATGACAGAGACAAAACTGACAACTAGAGGGCAGAGCGTAAGTCGACTCGTACACGGGCATAAGTCGACTTATACCTGTGCATGAGTCGACTTATGACAGAAAACTCAGTTTTTCTGCTTTCTTTCTTGAGTTCTCCACAAAAGGTGTGAGGCTGGGTGATCCTAATCTGTTCATCTTAGCTTTGGAATATTTTATCTAATTTGAAAGATCTCAAGGAGTCCAAGTTGTTGGAGTTATAACTTAAAAACTTGGGTTTGTAGAGGAAAAGAGGAAAAGTTTAGTCACACATAGGAAATGGAATAGGAAGGAAGAGTCTTTATAAGCCTTCCCTTTCTCTCCTATGCCTAAAAGAAAACAAAAGGTTATGCTCCACACCACACACGCGCGCGTCGGCCGGGCCGGGCTCGGGCTCGGGTTCGGGTCGGGTCGGGTGGCGCGCGCACACGACCTGCGGACACGAATGCAGCTCCGGATTAATGGGCCCTTAATATGCTAACATTTTTATTTTTATTTTTATTTTTACTAATTGGAACTGTTTAAAACGTGATTAACATTTTTAAAATGTTTAACGGCCAGAATTAATTGGAGAGATTTATGAACTTCTCTCCTTCTCTTTTCAAAATAGTTTTCTGTTTACGCTGGTTCCCTGAAAGTCTAGAAGAATTCGCAAAACCTTCTTGAAGCTCGTGCCGACGAGAAGGAGGTCGCCTGACCGAGGGTCGTTGTATCTCCGGGAACTTTTGCCGCGTAGCCCTGTACGAGAGGGGGCAATTAGTTTCTTGGGACAGTGCTTGCACGCCTCGACCATCAGGCTATATTCTAAACTCAGTTTAATTTTATATCTATTTTCAATCATTATCTAATTCTGTTAAAACTGCATTTTGTGCTAATTACACTCTAAACAGCTTTTATTCCCAACAATCCAAGAAACTAATTAGTGCTGTTTAGAATAGTATCATGATTAGCATTCTGATTTTCATGTTAATGATGTCTGCAATACTTAAAAACGAAATGTTACGCTGCATGATTATTCTGTTGAATGAATGCTTTATACATTTCTGTTGCATTATAATAACAAAACTATTCATTCATCATCAGACTATGGCTACAAGTGAAGTTATGTCTACTAAACCAGAGAAGTTTGACGGGAATAATTTCCGTCGTTGGCAAAACCAAATGGGATTTTGTTTAACAACCCTACATCTAATAACAGCCATAGAACCAGATAACCCATCTTCATCTAGACCAGTTACTAGGCAATCTTCCTCATCTTCCTCCACAGATTCCATTCCTATCCCAAGAACACCTCAAGAAATAGAGTATCATTGTCTACATAGAATCTTAGGAGCTTTATCTGATAGATTATATGATATATATTATACTATCACTAATACTAAAGTTCTGTGGGAAACCTTAGAGAAAAAGTATGGTTTAGATGATATGGGAATTAAAAGATTTAAAACTTCTGATTTTAACAAATTTAAAATGGTAGATTCTAAACCAATGAATGAGCAAATTCATGAATTTGAACATATAGTTCACCAATTAAAAATGAATGGATCTATCCTAGATGAAACGTTTCAGATAGCCTGTCTTATAGACAAACTTCCCGAGTCTTGGTCAGATTTTGCTAAAAATCTTAACCATACCCAAGGAGATCTTACACTAGAGCAAGTATTGAATTCTATTAGAATTGAAGAGCAACATAGACTCAGGGAGAAAAATGTGACAAAATCTGAACCCAAAGAACCCAAAGTAAACAATGTTGAATCCAAACCCTTTCCCCAACACAAGAAACGTCCCTTCCACCAAAATCAAAATAAAACATTTAAGAAGAAACCCTATCATCAAAATAAGAACCATGTTCACTTTCAAAAGAAGGAAGGAGCTGAACGTCGAGCCTGCTTCGTTTGTGGAAGAACCAACCATCTTGCTAAGGACTGCTTTTTCAAGAAAACTGAACCACCCAAGCCTAGGAAGGGAGGACCTCCACCTAATAAGTCACAAGTAAACATGGTGACTTCCAGTCCAGCTGAGGCTGCTTTCAGGTCTGTTCTCTTCACTCCTGAAGTAAACATGACCTTTCAAGCAAATGATTGGTGGATTGACACTGGAGCTAATATTCACGTTTGCTCTAATCAATCTTTGTTTTCCACCTATCAGGTCTCAAGTAGAGGAACTGTGACAATGGGAAATAATAATGTGGCTCCTGTATCCGGAATAGGTCGGATCAACCTAAAGCTGACTTCTGATAAGACTTTGATCCTGCAGGATGTCCATCATGTACCAGACATTAGGAGAAATTTAATTAGCGGATCTTTATTAGTGCAACAAGGCTACAAACTTGTTTTTGAATCAAATAAAGTTGTAATAACTAAGGGTTTGAACTTCATTGGAAAAGGTTTCTTATGTGATGGTCTTTTTAAATTGAATGTTAAGAATTCTACTCTTGCATCTCCAATAGCTTTGAATATTGAACCTTCCATCACTTGGCATCAAAGATTAGGACATGTGAATTATAATTCAATTAAAAGATTGATGCATCTCAATATAATTCCAAAGCTTAATATAAAAGATGATGAAAAATGTGAAATATGTGTAGAAGCCAAACTTCCTAAGAAACCATTTAAAACTATTGATAGAGATTCTGAGATATTAGAACTCATCCATAGTGATGTTTGTGATTCAGGAAGAACAACTAGAGGGGGTAACAAATATTTTGTAACTTTTATAGACGATTGCTCTAAATATTGTTACCTCTACTTAATTAAGACTAAAGATGAAGTCATAAACAAATTTAAAATATATAAAGCAGAAGTTGAAAATCAGTTGGATAGGAAAATTAAAATACTAAGATCAGATAGAGGTGGTGAGTACACTTCTAATGAATTAAAACAATTCTGTGAAGATAATGGAATTATTCATGAAATAACTGCTCCATATACACCTCAATCTAATGGAGTAGCTGAGAGAAAGAATAGAACACTAATGGACATGGTAAACTCAATGTTAATTAATTCTGGTGTGCCAGAAAATTTATGGGGAGAAGCTCTCATGACTGCATGTCATATACTAAATAGAATTCCATTCAAGAAATCTGATAAAACCCCTTACACAATTTGGAAGAATAGAAACCCTAATTTAGATCACCTAAAAGTGTGGGGGTGCTTAGCAAAAGTCAAAATACCTGAGAATAAAAGAAAGAAGATTGGCCCTAAAACTGTAGATGGAATTTTTATTGGCTATGCTTCTGATAGTAATGCAAATAGATTTTTAATAATCAACTCTGACATTAATGAGATAGCCAACAACACCATAATTGAAGCTAGGGATGCACATTACTTTGAAAATATTTTTCCTTACAAGACCAGAATAAACAACACAGGCCCTAGCTCTAATAATTCAGATCCTAGTTCTAATCAAGGTGAAACTAGTTCTAAACAAATTAGACCACTAGAAAGTCCAGAGGAGCCTAGGAGAAGTAAAAGAACTAGAATAGAAAAGGTCCATGAAGATTTCTATGCATTACTTGTAGAAGATTCTCCAGTTACATTTGAAGATGCAATGAAATCAGTAGATGCTCCATTTTGGAAGGAAGCTATAAATAATGAGATACAATCTATAGTTCAAAATCATACTTGGGAACTAACTGATCTTCCTTCAGGATGTAAAACCATAGGATGTAAATGGGTGTTTAAGAAGAAACTTAGACCTGATGGAACAATAGATAAATATAAAGCCAGATTAGTAGCTAAAGGATATACCCAAAAGTCTGGTATTGATTATTTTGATGTCTATTCTCCAGTAGCTAGGATTACTACCATTAGAGTCCTCATAGCTCTAGCATCCATTCACAAATTAATAATACATCAAATGGATGTTAAAACTGCATTTTTAAATGGAGACTTAGATGAAGAAATTTATATGGATCAACCTGAGGGATTTATAGCTTCTGGACAAGAAAAGAAAGTATGCAAGCTTATTAGATCACTATATGGTCTCAAACAAGCCCCAAAACAATGGCATATGAAATTTGATGAAATTATACTATCTTATGGATTTGTAATTAATCAAACAGATGAGTGTGTATACCATAAAATAGATAAAAACAACAAAATTGTGATATTATGCCTATATGTTGATGACATTCTTATTTTTGGTTCTGACATACAAATCATAAATGATATCAAACACTTTTTATCACAAAATTTTGACATGAAAGATTTAGGTCAAGCTGACCTAATTCTTAATACTAAAATCATGAAAAATGAGAATGGATATGTGCTATCACAATCACATTACATAGAAAAAATCCTCAAGAATTTTTATGATCCAAACTGTCAACCTGTTTCCACTCCATATGATCCTAATGTACATCTAAAGAAAAATACAGGTCATCCTCAATTACAAAGAGAATATGCACAAATAATTGGATCATTAGGATTCCTAACAAACTACACCAGACCTGACATTGCTTATGCAGTAAATAGACTTAGTAGATATACATCAAATCCTGATAAGAGTCACTGGGATGCTTTAGAAAGAATTTTGAGATACCTAAAAGGAACTATAAATTATGGTTTACACTATAAAGGTTATCCATCTGTACTAGAAGGTTATTCAGATGCAAATTGGATTAGTGACTCAGTAGATGTAAAATCCACCACAGGATTTGTGTTCCTTTTAGGAGGAGGAGCTGTGTCCTGGAAATCTACTAAACAAACTGTAATGGCTAGAAGTACAATGGAATCAGAAATGATAGCTCTTGATACTACTAGTATAGAAGCTGAATGGTTGAAAGATTTACTAACTGAAATTCCACTAATGCAAAAACCATTACCAGCCATTTCTATTCATTGTGATTGCAGGTCAGCGATTGACAAATGCCATCAAGAGAATGCAAATGTGAAGATGAATCGACACTTGAAAGTGCTCCATAAATCCTTAAGATATAAGATGAAAAACCATATAATAGCCTTAGATTTTGTAAGACCAGAGAAAAATCTTGCAGATTACTTAACTAAAGGCTTATCTAGGACAGTGGTCCTAGAATCATCGAGGGGGATGGGGTTAAGCCCATAAGAAAAATCACTGCAGTGGCAACCCAACCTCGCAGAGGTTCAATGGGTAGAAACAAACTGAATGAGTGATTAATTGTTAGGAGCACTGAATTCATTTGCTCCCATCCCTAGGGTGATCAGTGCTCATAAAAAGCAAGTGAAAGGTTGAGTCTAACTCTTAATGAATCCAAGACCCATGAGGCAGGATGCTTACTTGCTCGCATCCTTATTAGGATTCACCTATATGTGTGTAGTTGTGAGGCCGCGACTATGGGATCAGGGCTGCTCCCTAGTAACACACATGAAAGATACCTGCGCAAGGCCGATAATAGCGCAACCCGTTTAGAATTCTTCAAAACTGTACTATGTGTGCTTTCTGTAGAAATCCGATAAATGAGTCTGGTTCAAGGCGAAGTCCACCAAGCTCTCATGGATCTATACAACTGTCACTAAGTGAAGGTTCAAACCGAAAGGTACCTCCACCTATTACATAGTATAAGGGAACCAGCAATCTTATTTATTTTTAAGTTCTTCTTTTATTGTTATTTCTGAATTATTTTAAGTTTTAAGTTATGTGGGGGATTGTTGGAATTATATAATAAAAGATAACTTAAAACTTGACTTTGTAGAGGAAAAGAGGGAAAGTTTAGTCCCACATAGGAAATGGGATAGAAAAAAGGGGTCCTTATAAGCCTTCCCTTTCTCTCCTATGCCTAGAAGAAAACAAAGGTTATGCTCCACACCACACACGCGCGCGCCGGCCGGGCCGGGCTCGGGCTCGGGTTCGGGTCGGGTCGGGTGGCGCGCGCACACGACCTGCGGACACGAATGCAGCTCCGGATTAATGGGCCCTTAATCTGCTACATTTTTATTTTTAAATAATTAAAATATAATTTTTATTTTTGAACAATTAACATGTGATAAATATTTTGTAACCGAAATATTTTGTAACGGAAAATATTTATTAGTGTGATTAAAAACGTGATAAACATTTTGCGAATTAATTATGTAACGGAAATGTTTTGATAACGGCTAAGTTTTATTAACGTGATTAAAACCGTGTTAATTACGGGGTTTATAAGTAACGGCTGTTTTTCCCTATAAAAGGATCTAAAATCCGCAGAGTTTAACACAGCGAAAAGCAACAACCTCTTCTTCACCTTCTCTGTTCTTCTCTTTCAAAATACTTACTGTTACAATTTGCTGGTTCCCTGAAAGTTTACGAAGAATTCGCAAAGCCTTCTTGAAGCTCGTGCCGACGAGAAGGAGGTCGCCTGACCGAGGGTCGTTGTATCTCCGGGGACTTTTGCCGCGTAGCCCTGTACGAGAGGGGGCAATTAGTTTCTTGGGACAGTGCTTGCACGCCTCGACCATCAGGCTATATTCTAAACTCAGTTTAATTTTATATCTATTTTCAATCATTATCTAATTCTGTTAAAACTGCATTTTGTGCTAATTACACTCTAAACAGCTTTTATTCCCAACACAAGTTTCATCCAAATTGCAAGAAAACTCGCTTACGTACACATCTTTCTTTAGCTGATGATTTGATGTTATTATTTAGAGGAGATCCTATTTCTGTCTCTCAATTGTAGGAAAAATTCCTACACTTCTCTTCAGTTCTATGACTTTGTACAAATTCTTGTAAAAATTAGGCTTCTTTGGTGGAGTTAGTTAATCAGGAGATATCCGAACCTATTAATTCTTTAGCCACTGCAATTTATTGAGGGGAATCTCCAAGTCAGGTATATATCTTGGTACCCCCTTATTTGCTACGTCTATTTCGATCTCTCTATATATATATATGCATGATCGCAGTTAATATCTCGATTGAAATAATGGTGAACTTTACCGACCTCTAGACTCTTGACCTTTGTTGGTAGGCTGCATGCAGTAGTTAGTTAGGGGGCTGTAATCTGTAGCATGCATTATTTTTGGAGAAGCTAGTATTTTTTTGCGACCTAAAAAAGATTATTAAGAATGTGGAAAGATTACTAAAGTTTGTGGAAGTTACGTATATATGGGCTGGTGATCTTGAGAACCATATATAAGAAAGCCGAAGTACGTATTCTGGTCTAGTATTTGTACACCAAAGGACTATGGGGGATCACAGTCTGAAAACTTTTAATATTGCTTTCATGCATAAACATTTGAGTGGTGTTAGGGGCACACCCCCTACCACACCACCCTCTCCCATCGCTACAGTAGACCGGGCCCCACATGGGATTTTAAAAATTTTAAAATCTCATGTGGGGCCCGGTCTACTGTAGCGATGGGAGAGTGGGGTGTGGTTGGTGGTGTGGTAGGGGGTGTGCCCCTAACATTATTTTAAACGTTTTGTGGGCTATTGTGCTAAAATCTGATCGACTCTAGCTATATGGGTTAGATATATGGGTACGTGGGTACATGGTTACTATCTAGGAGCTAGATGAAAACTTCTGGTCTATATACGCAAGTTAAATCACATTACTCTTGGGTATTCAAGAATCTGAAGTTACGAGAGTTTGCGCTCGTACGTATATATGTATAAATATACATCGGAGTTTACTATGACTTGGAGGGGAAAGCAAGCAACCATGTTTCAGTACTGCAGATGCTTACAAAGTACAAACTCTTACTTGGGGTTATGGAGAAGAAGGCTCTTGGACGACTAAATTAATTTGGAGCAAGTGCAATATATCCAGATTAAACATGCCTTGTATATATTTTGGGTGTTGTGTTTGGAGAGATTACCTAATTGTGACAAAATTATGAGATATGATAACCGATTTATGTGTCTGAAAATAAGAATCACTACCTATATGTTCTTTGCATGTGATTACACTGTTCAATTATAGAGGGGGATCATGAGCTTTATTCAGGAGCATAATTAATGTGCCAACTGGTACCGTTTGTTGAAGTTATAATACTCTAGTTGTAAGATTTACTAGGCAGTGGCGTGGGAAGGAAACTTGATGGCATAGCTTGGTGGGCGGGG
>NC_033803.1:39926197-39927415 GCF_001876935.1 Asparagus officinalis
GCCTCCCTCCCCCTACAGCTCCCTCCTCCTCCTCACCGCCTCCCTACCCCGCTGCACCTCCCCCGCCTCCCTCCCCCCGTCTCTCTCCCCCGCTGCACCTCCATCCTCCTCCTTCGGTCCCCCTTTGCCCCCTTCCTCGCTCCGCCACCAGCGTCATCCTGTGGAACTTCGCATGGGTACATTAATATTAACTCTTTTCTGTAACATGTTAACTCTTTTCTATAACATGTTAACTCTTACAGCTAACATGTTAACTGTAAGAGTTAACATATTAGTTGTTAGAGTTAATTTGTTAGCTGTAAGAGTTAATATGTTAGCTGTAAGAATTAACATGTTATCTGTAAGAGTTAACATGTTATAGAAAAAGTTAACATTTTACAGAAAAGAGTTAACATATTACAGAAAAGAGTTAACATGTTACAGAAAAGAGTTAACATCCACTGACATGAGAAAAAGGAGGGTAAATTCGGGATTAAAATCAGCTAATATGTCTAATCATGAGCTGGCATGTCTAATCAACTGATGAAATGAGCTGGAATCATGATGGAGGAGTGATGGAGGGGCTTGGGCATATTTTTTTTCAAAAAGGAGGGGCTAAAGAACATTAAAAAAAGTAGGAGGGGCTGGGGCACATTGAAAATATAAATTTGAGGTCTAGAAGCAATTTTTCCAAAATAATAATGTGAAACAACTTCGACGCTCCGACCTCTCCAACCTTTTGACTTTCCGAGTACTGATGGCAATTATGTAAATATGAGCCGAAAAATCCCTATCGCAAAAGAAATTATTTTTAAGGATGCGGTTGTCCACTTTGTGATCCACAAGGTGACGCATTAGATAATCATCTAATGACGCGGCCTAAAATCACATAATTGAGCTACATTATGGATGATCTGCTCTGTTAAACTTGATCTACATATTCTAAAACCCCAACACACCAAGTTTGGGGTGAAACCATAGTCGTTTGACCCTCCGTCGAGCCTTGTGAAAACTTCTATTTATTCGAAACCGTTAAAATTAATACAAGTGGATGAAGGGTCAAACGACGACGGGTTCACCCCAAACTTGGTGTGTTTGAGTTTTAAAATATGTAGATCAAATTCAACGGAGCAGATTATCCACAATGCAGCTCAATCATGTGATTTTAGGCCGCGTCCTTAGATGACTTTCTAAGGTGTCACCTTAGGAACACTATATATATATGTATATATATATATA
>NC_033803.1:39927945-40031414 GCF_001876935.1 Asparagus officinalis
ATATATATATATATATATATATATATGAACAGGGCTTCTCACCCTGTTTTTTTACTATAAAAAAATGTGCCAACTGGTACCATATGGAGAGAAATTGAAGAGGCAATTCTTCTATTAACTGCTTGAAATTAAAGGTCTGCTGCAGCCACATGCATATGTCATGCTTGGAGGGCTAGAAATATGCTAATTTTCAATGGAGACTGTTAAAGATTGCATTATAAGCAAGTGCTCTTTGATGTTAAAATTCAATACAGTAGGAGAATGATGCAATGCTATGTACATATGCCTTGATTTTTTACTGTAGAGAGCAGGTTGATTTTTGTCGTTTATAGTGTTAGTAGTTTTCTTTTGTTAAAAGCTCTTACAATGACATTTCTACCCTTAAGGCAATTTTATACATCTTTGAAGACATTTCGGGACTGGGTATTAATTTTTCAAAATCATCTCTTATCTATTTTGGAAAAATTCAGAGCAGAGGTCAATCCTTAGCATCCCTCCTTAACTACAAATTAGATAAACTTCCAATCAAGTATCTAGGTTTGCCTTTGAAAAGTGGTAAATTATCAAAACCTGATTGGTAACCTATTTTGGATAATTTGCAAAGGAAACTTGCATCATGGAAAAGTAATTGTTTATCTTTGGGAGGTAGACTTGTTTTGCTAAACTTTGTTCTCTCATCAATTCCTCTTTATTTTATGTCTTTCTACAAACTACCTACATGGTTGATTAGTGAAGTTGATAAAATCAGGAAAAACTTCCTATGAACTGGTAAGAATGTTTCAAAATCCTTCAAATGCTTGGTCAATTGGAAAAAAGTTTGCCTAAATAAATCAGAGGGAGGTCTGGGTGTGAAGAATCTCAAGCTGTTTAACATCTCTCTTCTATCTAAATGGTTATGGAAATGCCTTGATAGAAGCTGTTTTATTGGATCTTTCTTTCATCATCTTTATATCAGAAAGGCTTCTTTTTTACAATTAGTCAATTGTAACTCATCTCAAACAAAGATATGTTTCTCCATCATATTCACTGGACTATTGGCAATGGTGAAAATGTAAGGTTTTGGGAAGACAAATGGATTGGTAACAACACTTCATCAAGTCTATATCCATGTTTGTACAACTTATCTTTGTCTTCTAATGTCAGCATCCGAAGTCAAGGGCATTTTAATAACTCAATTTGGCATTGGCATCCACTTTTGAAAAGATGCATCTCGCCATCTTCTCACACTACCAAAGTTGAGCTCATGAACCTTATTGCTCTTCATCATGTTAATAAACAGGTGGACATCCCTGCATGGTCTTTAACAGTTCATGGATCCTTCTCAGACAAATCACTTTACGATTTCCTAAACTCCAGGGGAATTAAATCTGCTACATATAAAGTTGCTTGGAATCAAGTTATGCCAAGTAAAATTCAATTCTTCACCTGGCTTTTATCATTAAACAGGCTTCACACCAAAGATAATCTCATAAAAAAGGGTTGGACTGGAGATTCTACATGTGTTTTCTGTGGTACACATCCAGAATCTTGTGATCATTTATTCTTTTCATGCTCTCTCACAAATTCAGTATGAAACCATTTTAGGGATTATTGTCAACCTTTCATTTGCCCAATGTCTTTATATGAGCTCTTCATTTTTGTTGGCTCTCTTCGTAACACTGATGGAATTATATGGCAATCTATCTTCACTACAGTATGCTGGCTCATTTGGTTATCAAGAAACAGTTTTATTTTTGACAATAAATCTTCCTCTGCGGCAACTATCATTAACCAAACTATTTCTGGTTTATATGAATGGTCGTTCAGGTAAGGGGAAGACTTCTCTCAAACTAGCAGCGGCTCTAGCAGACAAACCTCTCTCAAGGTGTAACAGTGTTTAATTCAGCATTGTCAGCTTTTCTATTTTTGTTTTGTTCATAAACTCTTTTGGATATTATGTTGTCTGGTTTCAAGCAGTTTATAGAAAATTTAATTTCACTCTACTATATGTATGGCCGGCTTTGGTTCTTTCCTATATCTATGTCAATGGTGAATGACGGCAATGCCCTCTCTTCATCTTCATAGATGTCTGAAAGAAGAAGGTCATACATCCCTAGTTAGAGAAATTACTTTTTCTATCTACTAGCTTATATGTATACAGTTCGTATCCTTTTTTTGTAATGACACTTTTTGCTTTATAATTGAACGGGAATAACCCTTGTTTTTATCTTAAAAAAAGTAGTTTTCTTTTGTAGGTGATGTCGTACCCAGTTTTTTTTTTTTCCTTTCTTGAACGTGCCCCAGTTTTGTGTGTACGTAGTGGCACTTATGATACATATGGATTTTGTTTGATCTTCACGCTACTTGGTGATAATAAGTTACACTCGCCAAAAAAAGTAACGCTTGAATTTTAAAAGTTTACCAAAACCATAGAAAACTTCATATATGAACCGGATGAAAATTATATTAGCGAATGGTTTATTGGTTTTAATGATGAGATAATTAAACATAACTCCTCGTCCTATGCAATAATTACATCTAAAATCAAAATTTTGATAACCACCCAGAAATTATAAATTTAGGCACAGGACGTAAAAACTTAATTAAGCTGTAGATTTTATGGAAATACCACATAACATAAAAATTTTGCAAAAATACCAAAAGTATTCTAAATTTTGCAAATTTATGAAGAAAAGTCCACAGAGATTACAAAATTCAAAGAACTCTAAAGACTTCAATAAATTGTATTTTTTAACAGAAAAGTTCATTGAACTCACAAAAAACTAAACACAGGTTGTAGATTTTGCAAAACTAACCAAGACCTTACAAAATTTGCAGAAAAACCAAACACACATCTTAAAAAAGTTATTTTCTATAATATAATCATTGACTTTATGAAAACACCAACAACTTGCAAAAAACTGCTCAACAAAAATTAAAATTGTAGAATCAACCTTGAATTTTCACAATTTTATGTAATAAATCCTAAATTTTGCAAAATAAAAAAAAGATTGGAATTTCATAAATTAAAAAAAAACTAAAACTTTTTGAATTAACAAACTATCCCCTAGAAACTTTATAGATGAATGTTATAAGAATTATAATTTGTATAGGATTTTAATGATGAGAAAATTACAAATCCCTCCGCTAGGTTTCTTACAATTGTATCAAAAATGAAAGTTTTCAATAAATCATATAAACTCCTCAAGATTTTGTATATTACATCCACAGTCAAACTTGTTTGTAAATTCTAAAACATACTTTAATTTTTTCAATTAAAAGCTTTTTTCAATCTTCATAATCTAAATAATTCTTTTCATCATTATAGCTATGACTGCTATACTACGTAGGACAAAATAACCAACTCATTCGCATTAGGTGAACTCATTCGTTCTATCTGTCTTTTTTGTGGTGGTCCTAATGGCGTAAGTTAGCATGTGATTTTGTGCTGCTAGCGTGCACCCCTGCCGAGTTTGAGATGGCAAAAAAAAGAAATAATGGAAAGAAAATCTTAGAAATTGGATTAAGAGCTTTAAATTCGAGTTTGATTCCTCCGGAGGATCATTCTGATATTGGATTTGTTGAAGGTGATGAAGGATTCATCTCGGATGTAATAAGGTCAACGGGTCCCAAAGGTGAGAAGGAAAAGATGCCAATGGCGGATATATTGAGTGCTGCAAATTCTCTTTCAGATCCCTATCAAGCTCTAATCTCTCCTTGAATGATCGAAGTTCAAACTTGTCACCTCAGTAAGTCTCAGTGTCCTCAATCTAATGTTGGTAGCTCTGTTAGGGTTTCTTGGGCTGATAAGGATGAATTTGATGTTGATCTATCACATCAGCACTTGTTGAATTCGACAAGAAATCTTGATACTATTCCATTGAATCCTAGATCTGTTCATGATTATGTTACTATTCCATTGAATTCTGTTGAGAGGAACGTTGATAGTATCAATTCTGGAAATTTGGTATCACAATCTGTGAAATCAAATGTTGAAAATTCTAATGTCCCTCTTATGGAGTCCATGAATGCTAATCAAAATTCTGCTCCTGATAACATAGCTAGGAAAAGTTGGGCTATTCTTTTTGCAGATAATAGGAAATCTGGAAGTGGCATGAATATGAATTATGTGTCATCTGAAGCTAAAGATGTTGTGACTTTTAATGAGGAGTGGAATGAAGGTAATTACATATGGTAGTTTTCTTTAATTGGATAAGTTTTGGGTTTGAATATCAAATTTAAACCCATGGAAAATTTTGTGCAAAAAGTTTGGACTCATTGGGTTATTCCTGAGGTTTGTCTCCTAAAGCCAGGGGTATTTTTGTTTAAATTCAAAAATAAGGTAGAAATGAATGATATTCTGGTTAATGGTCCTTGGTTCTTTAGTTCAAGACCTCTTCTGTTGAAGGCATGGTCCAATGAGGAAGACATTGATAAGATAAATGATTGTATTTACCTAATGTGGATTCAACTTCCAGCATTAAGACTCAATTTATAAAATTCTAAAGGCATCAGTAAAATTGCTAGTCTAATTGGCCGCCCAATTGCCACTGACAAGGTCATAGCAAATAAGCAAAGATTGGCATATACTAGGGTTCTTGTTGAAGTTCACATGTCTTCCCCTCTCCCGGATCAAATTTCCATACAAGGCCCTAATGGTAAGATCTTTAATCAAAAGGTGATCTATGAACTGAAGCCCAAATGGTGTGAAAGTTGTAAGCAAGTGGGACATGATACAAAATTTTGTAAAAGATTTCCCAGGATTCAAAGATGGGTACCAAAACAAAAATCAGTTACAAACCATGTTGAACTGAACAGTATTACAGAAAGTCAGAGCAATCAAGAAGGAATTACTATACTTGGTGATTCTAGAACTTCTGATCAGAGTTGTCTGTAAAATTTACATGTGAAAGTGTATCCATGCCACGGATCGAACTAGAGTTTGATCTCTGGAAATGCTAACAAAATATTTGCGCACATGCATGTGCATGTGGTTCATGTTCATCAGCCTGTAAATGAGGATATGCAGTTAAAAGAGATTGAAGCAATGAATATGAACAAACTGGCAACTGGTACCGGCAGTAATTCAATAGGTAATAGTTCTGTGCTTATTGTGCATGTCCAGAATCAATGTACTAGAAACACTGGGAATATTGCTAGCTGCAAGGGCTCCTTACAAGATGGTAACTCCTGGTTACAAGTACAAAATAGTAGAGTAAGGAAGAATTCAACTCCTGGAAATTCATTTGCACATCTAAATAGCATGGAAAATGATCCCTCTACTGTTGATAGAGGGGGGTGATAAAATTATGAATTTGTCCTTCTAGAATGTTAGAGGATTGAATAAATCCTCTAAGCAACATTTGGTTAAGCTTCATTTAATGCAATATCATTGTTTGGGTGGAAAACTGATTTCATTGATGAGTCCATTACAGCTTCAAACACTTACAATAAACTCAAACAACAAAATATAGCCTTTTTATAAGACTTTAAATCAAAAGTTACAATTTTCTCTCAAACTACACACAATAGAAGTTTATCGCATATTGCTTGTGCGGGATCGTTGCCGGTGCCGGGGTTTATCCGTGGACCGCCTACGGATCAGATCCGGTGAGCAGAAGTTTGGATAATTAATGCTTTCGCTTCACGAAGGAAGTGATTGCAGTAGCGGCGATTTTGACTAAGCAAAATCACGGCTCTTCTCGGGATTTAAGACTAAGCTTAAATCCGGAGGAGGGTGGAATAAGTCTCAGATCTCTCGAACTCTTGCTTTGTTGAAGAACTCCGCCAAGATCTGCTAACTCTCTGAAATTCGTGCTCCAATCTCTAATTTGACAGCACTTCGTCCTCTTGATTTCCAGATCCTTCAAAAATGAACACTAGGGCTCTTATTTATAGGCTTGGTTGGTGATTTTCTTGGATCAAAACGAGGGATTCCCTCTATCTTCAGTTAACAACTGTCTAACAACAATATCAGAGCAGTTGGAACCTCAAATCCCGAAAGAATCCATAAAAGAACCAAAAAAAACTAATTCTGGCCGATTCACCGAAGTGGCTCGGCCTTGGCCAAGCCACCAAATGGTGGTTTGAACTTGGCCGAGCCACCATTTGGTGGTTTGAACTTGGCCGAGCCACCAATTGGTGGTTTGAACTTGGCCGAGCCACCATTTGGTGGTTTGAACTTGGCCGAGCCACCATTTGGTGGTTTGACATTGGCCGAACCACCATTTGGTGGTTTGAACTTGGTCGAGCCACCATTTGGTGGTTTGAACTTGGCCGAGCCACCATTTGGTGGTTTGACATTGGCCGAGCCACCATTTGGTGGTTTGACATTGGCCGAGCCACTATTTGGTGGTTTGACATTGGCCGAGCCACCAAATGGTGGTTTGACATTGGCCGAGCCACCATTTGGTGGTTTGACAATGGCCGAGCCACCATTTGGTGGTTTGACATTGGCCGAGCCACCATTTGGTGGTTTGACATTGATCGGGCCACTTGGTGAATCTTCTCTTTTTGAATGCTGAAGTTTATCACCTCCTCTTCTTCTCGAGCCGTATACGGGAGCTTATAGGCATTTTTGGACGCCTACAGATACCCCCTCCAAAGTGTTTCAGCCTCATTCCTTTATAGAAGAGTCTGAAATACTTTGGACGTGATAGGCCTACACCTTCAGTCGGTATTAAAGGACCTATAACCAATTTCGGTTCTTGACTTCTTCACATTTCAGTCTGTTCAGTGTTTTATCGAACAGTTAAAATACTTCCGGTGCTGCGTTTATTGTCTGACCGTTGCCGAAGTCTCGAATCGGAACTTGGTGAGTTAATTTTGGCTCGTCTCGCTGAGTTGACTTTTGGATTAACTATCTGCATCGCAACGCGTTGACCGGCGTTGACCTAGGGCTACGCGTTGATCCGACGTTGACCTTAGGGTTTCGAATCGATCAACGTTGACTCTCATCGCAACGCGTTGACCGGCGTTGACCTAGGGCTACGCATTGATCCGGCGTTGACCTTAGGGTTTCGAATCGATCAGCGTTGACTCTCATCGCAACGCGTTGACCGGCGTTGACCTAGTGCTACGCGTTGATTCGGCGTTGACCTTAGGGTTTCGCATTAACATAAGGAGAACCGGTTTATACTCGTGTACTCCTGGGAGTTTCGGGAATTAGTTTAACCTCGTGTACCCGTCGGAGGTTGACGGGTTATCCTTAAGAATATTATACATAATATTTTCCAGGAACTTCCCGTCAATTGTGAGAAATAGTTTAGACTCGTATTCTCATTGGAGTATAAATACGGGCCTCGAATATATCGAAACATATCCGAAAAGAGGTTCGAAACGCATATGAATCACCCCCGGACCCTTCCACACGCGCGAACCCACATTTCGCGGTTCACACGCATGCGAATCAACAAGCTAGGATTGGCCCGGTCCGGTTCAAATTGATTTGAGTTGGTTTGAATTGAATTAAAGTTCGGTTTAGACCCGTCCGGTTCAGACCAGTCCGGTTCAAACCGGTTCAAGCTCTTAAAATTCCCCTCAAAGACCGATCCTTCTCTTTCTTTCTTTTCTTTCTGTTTCCGGTTTCTAAAGTTCCGCCCCCCTCTTCAAAAATTCGGCTGCTGCTCCTTCTCCAAGAGTTCTAAACCTCTAAGAACTTCCCCACACCAAGGACTCCAAACAAGATCCAAGTCTTCCTCCTTAAAACCCATCAGCTTTGATAAGATAAAGCCTCAAAAAAGAACCCCTGACCTTGGCCGAAATCTTCATCTCCCCACAAGCTAGGGTTTGGGATTTTCTTCTTCTTCAAGCTTCAGAACTTGGGTAAGTCCCTTGCTTTGATTTTAGTTAGTTCCTCATGCTTTGGTTCAATGATTGAAAACCCTAGTTCTTCAAATTTGGGGGAAATCCGAAATTTGCATTGGGTTTGATTGTTGGCCGAATTTTCTTGATTGATTGTGTTCATGGCTTGATAATTTCAACTCTAGCTCTTTAATCTTGGAAGAAAACCGAATTTGGGTATGGAATTTAAGAAATTGGCCGAAATTGTTTTACTGTTCATGGCCGAAAATCTTACTGTTCATGGCCGAAAAATCTTGTTGAGTTCTTGGGATTGATGGTTGGCCGACTGATTTCTTGTTGAACCTGTTTATAGCCGAAACATCCAGGTTTACATCGGTGATATGCATGGCCGAATTCTTGGTTTGTTTGAACCCTTAACTGTACATGGCCGAGAAAATCTTACTGTTCATGGTTGTGAAATCTTGACCGAACCTGTACATGGCTGAAAATTCTGTTGAGGTCTTCGAGCTTTTCATGGCCGAATTCTTTTATGTGCTTGAACTTTGTATATAATTCGAACTCGTATATAATTGAACTCATGTATATGATTGAACTCGAACTTGTATATAGCCAAGCTCTTGTGTTGTCGAATTCATATGTAACTGAACTCGTGTATGCCTTGAGTCCAAACTTGTATGTGGTCGAACTCTTGTGTACGATTGAACTCATGTAGACCTTAAAACCAAACTTTTACGTTTGATTTTCCTCTCGTTTTAACATGAATGGGGGATGTCGTATAGGTTTAATCAAAACCAAACTTTTACGTTTGATTTTCCTCTCGTTTTAACATGAATGGGGGATGTCGTATAGGTTTAATCAGACCTTCAACTAGAAAATTCTACGTTGTAGAACTTCAATCGAAGATTCACAAATTCCCTTTTTAACATTATACTTCCCAAATCCTATGAATGATTGAATTGTTGGTTCTCGTTGCAGGTTAGCTATGGCGACAAGGAAGTCACGTACCGCGAGGGGTCGTTCTGCTACCCAGTCACCCGAGCCCGAACCTTTCAGTTGCACTGGTATAACGTTATCATTTCTCTTATTTACGACTTTAACATTAACATTGCATCTCGCATCCCCGCTTTGTTCTCCTTGGTGAGGCAATTGGGAAGAGCCGTCACCCTCCTTCGTGGGCGTGACCGCTTCATATCGGTATAGAGTCGTCATTCTCCTTCGTGGACGTGGCCACTTCATATCCTTGTTTCGCTTGATCAAACACACTTAAAATTAATTCAGGGCGACTTCACCGGTATAGAGCCGTCATCCTCCTTCGTGGGCGTGGCCGCTTCATATCCGTGTTTCGCTTGATCAAACACACTTAAAATAGCCGTCATCCTCCTTCGTGGGCGTGGCCGCTTCATATCCGTGTTTCGCTTGATCAAACACACTTAAAAATTAATTTAGGGCGATTTCACCGGTATAGATCCGTCATTCTCCTTCGTGGGTGTGGCCGCTTCATATCCGTGTTTCGCTTGATTAAACACACTTAAAATTAATTCAGGGCGACTTCACCGGTATAGAGCCGTCATTCTCCTTCGTGGGCGTGGCCGCTTCATATCCGTGTTTCGCTTGATCAAAACACACTTAAAATTAATTTAGGGTGACTTCACCGGTATAGAGCCATCATTCTCCTTCGTGGGCGTGGCCGCTTCATATCCGTGTTTCGCTTGATCAAAACACACTTAAAATTAATTTAGGGTGACTTCACCGGTATAGAGCCGTCATTCTCCTTCGTGGGCGTGGCCGCTTCATATCCGTGTTTCGCTTGATCAAAACACACTTAAAATTAATTTAGGGCGACTTCACCGGTATAGAGCCGTCATTCTCCTTCGTGGGCGTGGCCGCTTCATATCCGTGTTTCGCTTGGTCAAAGCATGCTTAAATTAACAAGCATTTTTTCTTCTTCTTCTTCTTTTTTTTGAAGCCCACATGGATGTATTATACATGATATCCCCATTTTGTTCTCCTTAGTGAGGCAATCGAGAAGAGCCGCCATTCTCCTTCGTGGGTATGGCCGCTTCACAGCCATGTTTTGCTTGGCCAAAACACGCCTAACTTAACTTGGGGCGATTTTACATTGTATCGCATCGCGCGGGGTGAGGTATTTTGTCGTGTTGTTGTGCGATAGCGTACTTTGTCTCGCGCGCGCGTGATACCATTAAAATCGTCTCACCAACTACAGGATCGTGACTCTATCTCGCCGCTCCGTGAGATGAGTTCAAAGCCTGCCTAAATGACCATAAAACTTCATAATTACATTTTGTGAATGCACATTATTTGTTTTAGTCGACTTCCCTTCAAGGGCGATTAACACCAGTGCGGTGGAAGGTCGCTCCGGCGAGGCTTATGCTTCTGCCAACGACCCTATGCTCATTCCGGCTATTCCCCAATTTGCTCCGGACGCATCTGAAGAACTTCCCCAGCTAATACGCAAAGGGAATCGACAAACTCCTCCACAGTGGGACCTCTTTCCGTCAATTCAGGCTAGTCATTGATCACAGGTTAGCCTTAATAGAGAAGATCGGATCGCCACACTTGGCACAAGCTATTGCTGACGATTTGGACCGGCTAGAGCGCGAATTTCAACGGTTACAAGAGTTGAAGACCGTAGGTATTTCGACGTACATAGCCAAACATATGGAATCTCGTCTACAAGTCTGGCGCGACACTCGAGTCTCTGTTGGACTTAAGATTCAAAAACAACAAAGTCGCGTGGATCAAATGGAGGTCGTTCTAGCTGAGAAACAAACATCTTTGTGTCAACTCGAATCCTCTATTACGTCGGGTGAAGCTAAGGTAGAGCGACTCAAAGAGGAGCTCAAGGCAGAAGAGGAGGCCCTGGGAATCTTGGGGATGGCGAAAGATGACTTGGAGCGTTCCTGGGTTGTGATATCCGGGAAATTAGAGCACTCGAGACGGAGGTTAACCGAGATCAAAGAAGAGGCCGCGAAGACATTATCCCTCACCGAGGAGTCTTTCAAGGTTGAATTGCAGCGTGAGCTTGAGCGAAATTATACAGAAGAACTGACGAAACTTGAACAGCAAATCCGTAGTCACAAACTTCACGTAGATTGATTGTAACTCTTGTACCTGCAAACTTGATTTTTATGAATAGAAGACATTTTTTTGTTCATTATACTTTTTTTTATTATGATATCTTACTCCGTCTAGAATAACCAATCATAATACTTGTAGGATTTTTGGCAAACCCCCAGCCATCAACGGGTTTGATGAACCTTTACCGATTACCGTTTGAATCGGGCTAGCATGCAGATTGTTATAGTCCGTTCCGCATGTAACGTTGTGCTAAGAGAATTACTTCTCTTAGACTTGATGCTATGACTTTGAATACATAGGCTTAACCGTTTCTTATAGGGAAAAGGTACCCAGCATCACGTATTAGACGACGACTTATCCCTTCTTAGGCTTCGGGATAAAATTCCCCAGGTTTAGACTCTGGTGTCTTTTTCAATCGGTGAAAGACTAAACCGGCAATGTGTGTTAGACATAGACTTTGGGATTTTTGGTGAACCCCCAGCCTTCAACGGGTTTGACGTGCCTTTACCGATTACCGTTTGAATCGGGCTAGCATGTGAATTATTAAAACCCGTCTCACATGTAACGTTGTGCTAAGGGAATCGCTTCTCTTAGACTTAATGCTATGATTTTGAATACATAGACTTCGTCATTTCTTACGGGAATATGGCGTCCGGCAACGCGTATTAGGCGTTGACTCATCCCTACTTAGGATTCGGGATAAAAATCCCCAGAATTATGCTCTGGTGTCTTTTTCTATCGGTGAAAGACTAAACCGGCAACGCGTGTTAGGCGTAGGCTTATCTCTATTTAGGAGTTGAGATAAAATTCCCCGTGCACAAAGTGCAAGGATTGGAAGTTGGGAATTGTGTCTTTTCTCAGAGTAAAGACGGACTGGAAAATGGAAGAGGAGGAATTTTATATTCTATCTCCCTGGACTGAAGAGGAAGAATTTTATATTCTATCTCCAGTTGGAAAGGAAACTCAAGGTGGGATCTCCACCCCCAGAATCCGAAAAGATGAAACTAAGAGTGGGATCTCCACTCCGAGAATCGGAAAGATTCAAACGACCCTAACTTTTATAGGATTGGTCGTTTGATCCAAAAAGAGTCCCTCATTTATTGAGGAGAAAGTCCAATTTCGACCCTAACTTTTATAGGTTTGGTGGAAAAAGGAAAAGATGGAAGTCTTTCGTTTATCGAAAAGGATAACTCAATCTTAGTCCTAACTATCTGCAGGTTTGACTAAGTAAAGTTGGAGACAATCCTAACTTTTATAGGTTTGATTGCTCAATTGAAAGTGGACCTCTCGTTCATGAAAGGAATCGAGAGGAGAATCTGGTTGTGGCCCTAACTTTTATAGGTTTGACCAAGGAAGCAGTGAAAGTGGGAGGTTTGAGATGATCTTACCTTTTACAGGCTTGATCGTTCAATTTGAAAGTGGACCTCTCGTTCATGGTAGGACCTAACATGTTGAGTCTGAGAACTGCCAATGACTGGCGGATAGAAATTTTGGTGGACCCACCGTCAATTAATTTGATCAGTGGAGGATTTTGCGAGGAAAGATTAATCTGTTAAAAGGATTGAATCTCGTCTCAACAAAAATAACTCATGAGAGTTAGAAAACTTAACAACAATAAAAGGAAACATCCTGACGCTCAGAATTCGAACGTGGATCTCTTATTTATCACCTTTACAGTGATTGAGTTATCCCTAAGAATACCACAAGTAGTATTCTTTCGGGAACTTCCCGATACATTGGTTATCCTGAAGATACTAAGGGTAGTATTTTTTCAGGAGCTTGCCATTTATCGACATCATAAGCCGATCGCCATCCTTAGTAATAAGGCGATATACGCCGTTGAGTAGGTTATCTCTACTATAAACGCAGTTGACTGTTAGTTGAGAATCACCGAAAACTTTTGAGATATTCGACCCTAGCTCTTTGGCGAAACTGAGTCCAATAAGCAATGTCTTATTTTCAACCCTTTTATTGATGTCGGGTTATCCTTAAGAATACTATGTATAATATTCTCCAGGAACTTCCCGTTTGATACAAGGGAAACAGTTTATACTCGTATACCTGTTGGAGTTTTGAAAGGAGCAGTTTATACTCGTATACTTTTTGGAGTACGTCGATCGTTCTCATTCGGTTTGTTCCGCCGTCGAGACGCCGGCTTCAACTAAGGCCTGTATTGTATTTTTGAGAACGTTGCAAGCCTCAGTGGAATGAAGAATCCTCCTGTGGTACCCATAATATTTTGGGTCTGAACTCCTGTTAGCTTCTTCCTGATTTTTAATAGGTGGCATCTTAATTTTGTTGTTTTTAGGAGGTATTTGAGGATGGCTGGAACCTCATCATCCTTGAAAGCATATCGTTGCATCTGAAGCGACTGTTGTGGCGATCGCTCCCGCGGTCGTCGTTGTATTGTTTGGTTAACATCAATAGCGAACATGGGTATGACCTCTTGTTGGCCTCCATCAACTTTTTTTTCTTTTAGGATAGCATCTACTGGAGGTGGTGACAAACTCGACTTCCCTCTGCTTCTTATCTTCGTCTTCATTTCTCTTCGGACGATGTCGAGAAGAAGGAATTGGGCCACCCTCAGTGTTATTGAGAGGTGAGATTGAACCACCCCCAGTGTTATCAAGGAGTACATCAGTCTTGATGACTATATCCAGGTTTGGACTATTGAGGAGTACATCAGTCTTGATGACTATATCCAGGTTTGGACTATTGTCATTTGTCCTATTTTGAATAGGCGTGATTGGTGTAGTGTAACAACTAGACGTCCAGGTTTGGACTATTGTCATTTGTCCTATTTTGAATAGGCGTGATTGGTGTAGTGTAACAACTAGACGTAGCCTGATGCTCGGATTTAGGAAATTTGTACTTTTGAGCCTGCAGCTCTCTTATTTGTTACATGGCCAACTCCATCTCAGCCTCAAATTCTTCCTTCTGCTTGATTAATGCTTCTTGAACTATTTGGGTGAGCTGGTCAAGAGTGATTGTGAACGCCTCTCTAGTTTTTTTAGAAAGACGTGATAACTCGTGTAGAGTTACTTTCACTGGGATGTTAGCCAATTGGGTCATAACGTCGAAGTGGTATGAAGTGTTTAAATTTTCCGGTTTATCTCTTCCAATTGGCCAATTGAAATGAGACTGCCTCGGGTTTTGAACATCTTGGTGCAGGGGCTCCTGCGGGGTCTTCTCAGAAGGTGCGGGGGGGGGTTGTAATCACCCCCACCTCAGCTAGTCGATCAGAGACACTTGGATATTTGAACCGATACTCATTCTCATTTCTGGTGGCGAGGACTGGCTCTCTGGTGGTTACAAAAGTTTCATGTTCATTGTCGGAAAATGAGAAAGTAGGAATTGCTTCGTCATCTTCCTCTGGAACGATCGAGGTTTCGTAACAGGATTTTCCTTTACCTTTTGATTTCTTCTGGGATGACGATCCGGCCCATTGTTCATCTTCAATCAGATCGGGATGAACCCATAGAATCTCGCCATTTGGGGTTGTGTGTGGCACAAGTCCTTTCTGACGTTGTTTGTGAGGATCGTCATTGACGGTCTTCATTGCCACATTTATCACGGGCTCAGGCTCAAACCAATTCAAAGGAACAGACCCAAAGCTGATTGAAATTGCATTTGCACCCACATTCTTTTCCTTAGGTTGCTTCATAGTGATGACCCCAACATCAATCAAAGCTTGGATCTTGTCTTTTAGGGCGTAACACGACTTGGTAGGGTGGTGCACCGCTCTGTGGAATGCACAGTATTTCGGATCATTAATCCTTTTGGCGTCTTCCTGATCTTGGATCGGAGGCAACTTAATCTTGTTATTTTCTATGAGGTATTTGAAAATACCGGGGACTTCATCTTCTTTGAATGAGTAGACCTTCGGGAATTTCGGTTCCAAAGTCTTCTGTTTCTGAGGCTGTTGTTGCCACCGTGACTGCTGCTGTTGTGGTTACGATTGCACTTCGAATGTTTGGTTCGCTTCCACTGCATTCACTTGCGCTTTCCCTTTTCCCTTAGAAACAAAATTCTGTTGCGGGGCTAGTGCCGTCGTTTGACCTCTTTCGGCCTTTTTCCTTTTGAGGAAATGTTCGGCTCTTTCCCCTCGGAACTTCAAATCTTTCCAGGTCTTCGACGGTGCTATTCCCATGGCTTTGAGAATATCCAATGAAAGGTTGTTGTGACAAGTCTCCAGGATGAAGTCCTCACTGATCGGATCCCTACAATTAATGGCTTTGTTCCGGAATCGTTTAATGAAATTCTCCACCAACTCTCCGTCCTTTTGCTTCTCATCAAATAATGTTCCGATCGAGACCTCAGTGTCGTCGTCGAAGAAATTTGTGAGAAACATATCCTCCATGTCATCCCAACTGCTAATGCTCCCCGGCTTGAGGCGACGATACCAATCGAAGGCTGCTCCGCGGAGAGTGCCGACGAATGACCGTACCATCAAAGGTTCATTCCCGGAGATTATCCCCAAGTGAGACTTGAAGTATATTAAATACTGAGTGGGTGAGCCATTTCCATCAAACGGTGTGAAGTTGATTAAGTTGAACTTCGCCGGATACGAGATTGACTCCCACTCTCTCGGATATGGGCACGGTATTCCGGACCTTTTCACCTCCTGAGTATTCATCAACGCATTGATTTTGCTCTCCAAATCCCTCATTTTCTTATCCTCACTCCTATCTGTCTTCGAGTGATTTTGGGGAGAAGTAACGTGGTCTTCCTTTGTATTGTTATCATCCGAAGGACCACCCCCAGTATTGTTATTGACAGGAGGAGTGTTCATGTTAACATTCTCATCCGCTTCCCACTCGTTATCATCTTGGTTCGGATTATTGCGACGGCTAGACTCTCCCTGATGAGTTGTCAATGCCGCGATTTGTTGGTCATGCATCTCCCTCATTTGCTGCATGGCCAATTCCATTTCAAATTTAAAACTGTCTTTTTGCTTGGTTAAAGCGTCCTCAAGAATCTTAGTCACTTGCTCGGCGCTAATCATGAGTGATTCGTAAGGTTGTCCTGCACTCGATGCGGTGTCATCGGAAGCCATCGCTGAACAAGCATCCAAGCAAGCATCCGAGGTTTCATCATCTGAAGGAAGTCCCTTCTGCATTCTTTGGTAATCCCTTCGTCTACTAGTCCCCGATCGCAATCGAGTTATACGATTGGACACTGCGGCAAACTGATCTGGACTAAAGTGTCGCGTCGACTTTCCTCTCCCGGTCATGTTAACGGACACTTCTGGAAATTCATCATCCTGAAGAGCAGCTCTCTTCTTGCGGAAATGCCTTAGTCTGGATTCAGATGTTCTTGTGGAGATTCTTTCAAATATTGAAACTCTCTCCGGGGTGGTCTTGGAACAGCAACATTCTGACAACACTGCCTTGATGATTTTGGCACATGGACAGTGAGAATCTGTATTCCGGGCACTCATTTTCCTGGATTTGTTCGCACCCCCAGCTTGATAGTACAACTCATCAGTTTGATGACTGGAGCAACCTATCGTGTGTTGGCACGACTTCCCAGGTATAACGTCTTCGTCTGACGAGTACGTTTTCTTCTGGGGATACAATACTTCATTAGAATTTTCAGGAGTCACATGTCTGAGGCGACATTTTTGTGAATGTCGGCCCTCAACATGCTCCCAGATTTCAACACGCAATCCAATGTGGTCATTTGCGGGACTTTTCTCGTTATACTTTCTCCTCCACTGCTTAGGATGATGACCTCCAGCCTGACAATGTGCTCGAGATTCATTCAATCGGCCTAAGCGCTCTTTGACCAGAGCTTTGCCTCGATCATTGGGTGAAGAGCCAAGGCGATCTTTCACTGTTATTTTAAAGCGGGACAAATCCACACTGTCGTGGATCTCCACCGGAGATGTGGAACTTGTCGGTACAGTAATAGAGGCCGTCGGAAACTCAGACGGGACTGTAGGGAGTAAATCAGGTACGGAACGGACCGAACCAGTCCGAGTTTTGCTCAAACCACCATTTGGTGGTTTGACTTCGGTCGAGCCACCATTTGGTGGTTTGAACTTGGCCGAGCCACAATTTGGTGGTTTGACTTCGGCCGAGCCACCATTTGGTGGTTTGAACTTGGCCGAGCCACTATTTGGTGGTTTGACTTCGGCCGAGCCACCATTTGGTGGTTTGAATTTTTCGATACCTTCGGGCACCGTTTGGGTTGTTCTTGATGTCGGTTTGGACTTTGGCCTCCAGACTCGGCGTGATCCTGGTGGCTTCTTGACCACTTCTTGTTCCAATTTCTGCGCTTCTTGCATCAAAGCTCGCGCATGCGCGAGTAACGCGCGGCGTTTCTGGATCCTTTCTTCAAGAGTTGAACGCGTCCTTTTGACGCGGATCCATTCATTCGCGGTTGAGTTGGAGGAGTTGGCTACACGCTGTTGCGACGTTTGGCACCTCCTGAACTTCAGATCCGCCTCATAACGGATTCCATCAATCGGTTCTAAGGCCTTGGCCATATGGCGCGCAAGGCGTTGTCGCCGTCTCTGTCGTGCCCTCTTTGATAGAACGGGCACATCATCAGTAGTCAACTCCTCGCACATGGGGTTCAGATCTGCGACGTCGGCCTCGTCGGGTGTCCAATTTCCTTTGAAGTATTCTGCCCACCCTTAACACATAATCTTCACAATTAACCCGTAACCTTAACAACCAACTCGTAACCTTAACAATCAACCCGTAACCTTCACAACTAACATGTGTCCTTCACAACCAACCCGTAACCTTCACAACCAACGTGTGTCCTTCAAACCAACCCGTAACCTTCACAACCAACGTGTATCCTTCACAACCAACCCGTAACATTCACAACCAACTGTTTGGGTGGAAAATTGATTTCATTGATGAGTTCATTACAGCTTCAAACACTTACAATAAACTCAAACAACAAATATAGCCTTTTTATAAGACTTTAAATCAAAAGTTACAATTTTCTCTCAAACTACACACAATAGAAGTTTATCGCCTATTGCTTGTGCAGGATCGTTGCCGGTGCCGGGGTTTATCCGTGGACCGCCTACGGATCAGATCCGGTGAGCAGAAGTTTGGATAATTAATGCTTTCGCTTCACGAAGGAAGTGATTGCAGTAGCGACGATTTTGACTAAGCAAAATCACGGCTCTTCTCGGGATTTAAGACTAAGCTTAAATCCGGAGGAGGATGGAATAAGTCTCAGATCTCTCGAACTCTTGCTTTGTTGAAGAACTCCACCAAGATCTGCTAACTCTCTGAAATTCGTGCTCCAATCTCCAATTTGACAGCACTTCGTCCTCTTGATTTCCAGATCCTTCAAAAATGAATACTAGGGCTCTTATTTATAGGCTTGGTTGGTGATTTTCTTGGATCAAAACGAGGGATTCCCTCTATCTTTAGTTAGCAACTGTCTAACAACAATATCAGAGCAGTTGGAACCTCAAATCCCGAAAGAATCCATAAAAGAACAAAAAAAAACTAATTCTGGCCGATTCACCGAAGTGGCCGCCCTGGCGCCGAGCCACCAAATGGTGGTTTGAACTTGGCCGAGCCACCATTTGGTGGTTTGACATTGGTCGAGCCACCATTTGGTGGTTTGAACTTGGCCGAGCCACCAATTGGTGGTTTGAACTTGGCCGAGCCACCATTTGGTGGTTTGACATTGGCCGAGCCACCAAATGGTGGTTTGACATTGGCCGAGCCACCATTTGGTGGTTTGACAATGGCCGAGCCACCATTTGGTGGTTTGACATTGGCCGAGCCACCATTTGGTGGTTTGACATTTGCCGAGCCACCATTTGGTGGTTTGACATTGATCGGGCCACTTGGTGAATCTTCTCTTTTTGAATGCTGACGTTTATCGCCTCCTCTTCGTCTCGAGCCGTATACGGGAGCTTATAGGCATTTTTGGACGCCTACAATCATATATACTTTCTTGCTCTTATTGAAACTAAAATAAAGGTCAATATGGTACCAGTTATAGCTAAGAAGATTGTTGGCAATTAAAAGTGGATATCAAATGCAAATAACTCTATTAAAGCTAGAATTCTGATATTATAGGAACTAAAAATCCTAGATGTTCAAGTAAAAAATCTCTCAAATCAACAGGTAACTTGCAAAGTAAAATCAGTAGATGGGAGAATAGATAGTATCATATTCTCTATCTATGGCCAAAATCTTTTGGAGGATAGGAATGAATTATGGTTGAATCTTACGCAAATTTATCAATCTATTGGAAATGTGTCATGGTTGCTGTGTGGGTATTTCAATGCTATAACTAGCAATGAAGGAAAATTAGGGGGAGCTATGTTTTCAGAGGCAGACACTAAAGACTTTAGAGATTTCATAGAAGATTAATTGTCATCTCTCCCACCTTAAAACTGAAGGATGTTCCTTCACCTGGAATAACTAGCAAGATTCAGCCTCAAGAGTTTGGAGTAGATTAGATAGAGCTTTGATAAATGATTCCTGGATGTACTTGTACAACTCTAGTCATGTGGAATTTCTGCTGCCAAATTTCTCTGACCACTCCCCTGGTCTGGTCTCAATTTATGATGATTGTGTTCAAGGGAAAAAACCATTTAAGTTCCTTAAGATATGGACTAAACATGTCAGTTTTCTGTCTACTATTTCAACTATCTGGAAAACTCTAACATAGGGATATGCTATGTATTCAGTCTTTACAAAACTCAAGCTCCTGAAAAGTGCTCTGAAGGACCTTAATAAAAGACACTTTTATAATATAAGTGAGCAAGTACAAAGAGCTAAATTAGCTCTAGAAGGAGCTCAAACGAATCTGCAAACTGATACCCTCAACCATTCTTTCATTAATCATGATAAAGAATGCATTGCTTCATACAACAAATTATTGGATTGTAAATTGTCTTTCTACCAGCAAAAAACAAGAATATTATAGAGTATTCAAGGTGACAGGTGCATAAGTTATTTCCACTCAGTAATTAAGTCAAAGAGACGCCTAAATGGGGGGGAGATTATAAATGAACTAATTTCTTTTTACAAGAATCTTATGGGAACTGCTACTAATACAACTAATCCAAACAGAAAAATCATCTGCAATGGCCCTTGTTTGAATGATTCACAAGCAAAAATTCTATCTATTCTAGTTATCAAAGAAGAGATCAAAGCTGCTATTTTTTCCATGCCTGACAACAAAGCTCCAGGATCCGATGGGTATAGTATGTCTTTCTTCAAGTTAGCTTAGGGTGTTATAGGGGAAAAGATCATTTTGTCCATTGAAGACTCCTTCAAAACTGGAAAATTGTTGGGTATGATTAATTCCACATCCATAACCTTAATTCCTAAGGTGCAATGTCCCAAAACTCCATCTGATTTCAGGCCCATAGCATGTTGCAATTGTCTTATATATTCATCTCAAAATTTTTGGCAAATAGAATCAAATTAGTTATGGGGTTTCTGGTAAATGAAGCTCATAGTGCCTTTATGAAGGGGATACAAACATCAATCAACATCTTACTTGCTCATGAACTTGTTAAGAATTATAACAGGAAGCATATATCTCCCAGAGTTATGCTTAACATTGACATTAAGAAGGCATTTAATACTATTAGCTGGAAATTTCTCAATGAAATGCTTATTGGTCTGGGATTTCCTACTGCGATGACTAATTGGCTAATAGCTTGTATATCCTCTCACCCTATATGTTTATCTTGGGAACATAATACCTCTCAAGAAGCTTGGATATGTTGAAGGAAGACAGGCAATTCAAATTTCACCTAAGATGTGGAAAACTTAAGATTACTCACTTAGTTTTTGCAGATGATCTTCTCTTATTTACCAAGGCAACCAAAGACTTCATAACCTAGAATCCCAAAAGAGTATTCCTTTAAAGAGCATGAAGTATCGGCTATCTTCAAGTATTTCTTTGATAACAACAAGATCAAGCTACCACCAATCACGAATGAAGAGAAAGATAGGAAAACTTCGAATCCAAAGTATTATGCTTATCATAGAAGAGTCCACCATCCTATGAAGGCTTGTTATGTCCTTAAAGATCTAATTCAAGCCTTGATCGATGCTGGTATCATAACTGCGAAGCCCAAGGAAAAGAAAGTGGGTGCGAATACAGTGTCCATTAGTTTTGACTCCGTCCCTCTATCGTGGTTCTAACCAGAGCCCGTGTCGAAGGTAGAGATGAAGATAGTGAATGATGACCCTCGTGGACATCGTCAGAAGGGACTAGTACCACACACTGCACCTAACGACGAAATTCTTTAAGTCCATCCAGATCTGCTTGGAGATGAACAGTAGGCAGGTTCCTCTTCTAAAAAAAACCACAATCAAAGGCAAATCTTGTTGTCCTGCTACTACAATCCCTGAGAAAGATGACAAAAGCGTCCCTACTTTTCCACTTTCTGAAGAGGAACACGAAGTCTTTGCTACCAGGAGTGGGAATGAATAACAGTACAAATATCATGAAGCTTCTGATCCGAATGCCAAAACGTTAGCTGAACTGGGGGTGGTTGCAACTCCACCTACACTTGCTCAAAAATCCCAGCAGCAGCCAATTGCCAAATAAAAGGAGAAAGAGCCTCCTCACAAAGAGGTTCAAGTTCCAAAACAGTCTCGTTTCAATCGACCGATTGGAAGAGATAAATCAGGAAGTTTGAATAACCCGTATCACTTTGATGTCATGGCTTAATTGACCAATATCCCAACAAGGATCACTTTATATGAGTTGCTACGCCTATCGAAAGACACCAGGGAAGCTTTACAAGAAGCCTTGGCCTATTCTGATGTGTTTCTCACTCAAATTAAGCCAACCCCTGAGGAGCCGGGGTCATCAGTTCAACACTGTAACTTCACGGCCACACAATTCTCTTGCATTACTTTTACTAATGAAGATATGCAAGTGAGAAATTCAAAACATGATAGGCCTTTGTATTTCACCGAATACATTAGCTCTAGCATTGTCAACCGGATCCAAGTCGACCTGGGTTCCGCTGTTAGCATCATACCACTCCGATTGATGTATCATCTCGGAATTCCCACCAGCAAATTGGCTTCCACAGGCACTATAATCTATGGATTCAATACCAGTGGATCTAGGCCGCTGGGAAAAATCCGAGTGAAATGTCAGCTTGGAGATCTGAAGTCCGAGGTCATATGCTATGTGATTGATGCCGAAACTTCTTATAACTTGCTATTGGGTCGACCTTGGATCTATAGCAATGTTATAGTTCCTTCCACCCTCCATCAGTGCTTGAAATATGTTGACACTAATAATGAGGTCAAGACGGTGGTCACGGATAAGCAACCGTTTAAGGGGTTGAAAAATTACTTTACTGATTCCCTTCTTTACAGTGCTAAATCTGATACTGAACCATCGGCCCAAGACACGGACAACAGAGAAGAAGCTGATACCAAAATGAGACTTAATTATGACGGAGGTCTTGTATTCAATGACATTGAACCTCTTGTAATCGATATTGATGGTGGCGAATCATCAGATGAAAGTTGTAACTGGCAACTTGTCTATCATGCAATAAATAACGATTTAGAGTACTCGATTTGTCTTACTAATGTAATGCAGGAACTATATGATATCTCTGACATACACATGTCGCTTCGGTCATCTTGCATGACAAAAAAGCAAATCCAGGACTCCTTTGGAACAACCCTTGTCAAAGGCAGGGGTAGGAAAAAATAATCTTTGGTAAATGAGAGTCATTCCCACCCTCTGATCACTTCTTGGAAACTAATACTAATGATGAAAGGCCTGGACGGTATTTCTTTAGATACAGCTCACAATCATGTGACTATATGAAAAAGCAAGGATACAACCTCATGCTCGGTGAAGGTCTTCATTTTGGTCAAGGTATCCGGGTTCCTCCCCGTCCCGCCTATATACCAAGAGGAAAGCCTGACAATTATTATGAATATAAGAGAGGTCTAGGTTATATTTCTTCATCCGATGACTAATGTTGTTGGCAAGTCATCAACCAGTCATCCAATCCGAGTAAAGACGGATATTCATCAGATTCTACAGATTGGGATTCGATGTCAGCCTTAGAGAAATGTTCAAAGGCCTAATGTCGAACATGTCTATGGTTGATACTGCCACAATGGAGAAAGATAATCAAATACCAACTTGGGAAGACCCTTGGATCTATCATTTGAATATGCAATATAGTGATCAGTTCGAACAAAGGGAACCTCCCATCGAAGACAAAGTGATCCAAGTGAACATGGACGACGAGGTCAATTCAAAACCCATATTCATCAGTGATAGTCTTCCACCAAACGAGAAAGAAGAGTTGATTTCCCTCATTATGGACTATATCAACATTTTCGCCTGGAATTACGAGGACATGTCAAGACTTGACCCAAATGTCGTAATGCATAGTCTCAATATCAAATCGGGTGTTAAACCTGTCATACAACAGCAGAGACAGTTTCGTTCGCAGATCATGGAGACGATTGAGGCGAAAGTCAAAAAATTAATCAATTTAGGCATCCATAGGGAAGAATAGCATCCCGAATGGCTAGCGAATATTGTCCCGGTTCCTAAAAAGAATAAAAAAATTAGGATTTGCATCGACTTGAGAGACCTGAACACTGCTTACCCAAAAAATGATTTCCCTCTTCTGATCACAGTGTTGGACCCTAGAGCTGGGTGATTAGGGTCACAAGGCTATAATTGTGCAATAAAATTAAGACAAGCAAAACACAATATCCAAAAGCAATCAATATAGAGGAGATAGAGTTAGGAATCATTATCCTGTGATGCGCGATGTGTTAACGAGGTTCGGTCCGCTGACTTACGTCCCTGCTCCCCACTCTCGAGGAGATATCTACTACACAACCTGGTTTGGAAGTCGAAACTTCTTCTACACAGCGATCCCCTCACGATCTCACACTATACAGTTAATCTCACTAGATCACACTCCCACACAATTGATCTCTACAAGATCAAGCTCTCAAAATAGTAGAAAGATCACACTCCCACACAATTGATCTCTACAAGATCAAGCTCTCAAAATAGTAGAAATTAGTGTAAAAACCCTCTCTTTACAATGTCCCTATGGCAAAAATTAGTGTAAAAACCCTCTCTTTACAATGTCCCTATGGCAAAGAGAAGATCACACTAAAGCTGGGATGTGACACACAAAAACTCAGAAAGAACAGGTTTGAAAATTTAGCTCTGTAAAAACGTTCTCTGAAATATTTTGAAAGAGCTGGGACAATGAGGAAGAAGAAGAATATAGGTTAAATAGAAAACCACAGCTGTTTGAACCCATACCCAATCCCCCAAAACCTAGAAATAGGATTGCGCTGAGATCGTGTGAAATCGGCGCTGAAAAACCGTACCATATGACCGTTTAAAATAAGCGACGGTCGATCGTGACTTTTTCACGGTCGACCGCGAGACAGCCCAGAAACTGAGTAAACATCCAGAGAGTTCTGCGGTTGACTGTGGCGGTCGACCGTGGGAATTCTTGAGCTCACGGTCGATTGCAGCGGTCGACCGTGAAAGTCTCTGCTGCCCACTGACGAATAAACTCAGGCGCGGTCGATCGTGGCGGTCGACCACGAACTGATACACTAAAAAAAGGTTTTTGACTCACTTAAAATATTTTTAAAATATTTATTTGACTTCTGAAAATTATGAAACTTTGTAAAATATTTTTGATACTAAAAACAAATTATTTGGAAAAGGAATTTCGCAAATAGGTTCTCTTACTTGTGAAAAATAGTATTTTGTGAAATACGCTCAAAAATATAAATATGAAAACGTGTGTGTGATATCCCAATAGCTTCAGATGAAATCTAAACTATTTGCCTATATTTTAGCACTAGAGAGAAAATTAAAAACTAGCTAATATCCTCATGTATGATACAATTCTTTGAGTCTTGATATAGCTTGAGTTGGATGAAGCTTCTTATTGCATTTGGTGTTCTTGAATGAACGTTGCTTCATCACTATGCCTCCTCCTCTTTTGGATATCATCGTTGTAGCGCATATTCCATCCAATCCTCCATTTGTGGTACTAACATGCTTGATATGTATATTAACTGTATTATCACTCAATAAGCAATTAGTACCGATAATGATGGTTGTAAAACATCATCAAAACATAAGGGCTAACAATCTCCCCTTTTTTGATGATGACAACCAACCATTATATAAGAGCAAAATTAAATATAGCTTATAAATAGGTGCTCCCCCTATCTATGAGCTCCTCCTAAATATATGCAACAATTAAGGAGATTTCTCTCCTCCTTTGTCACCATCAAAAATGGGGTAAAGAGAAATGCATGCAAAATACAACTAAACAAGTAAGCAAATAGAACTTTCACATATTGCATAAGCCCAAGCCATTTCTTATGCGACAAAAATCATCTTCACCAAGAGGCTTAGTAAATATATCCGCTAATTGAGATTTTGTGTCAACAAACACTAGGGATACATCTTGTCTCTCTACATGATCGCGTAAGAAATGATGGCGCACATCAATATGCTTGGTTCTAGAATATAAAACCGAATTTTTAGAAATATTTATAGCACTAGTGCTATCACAAAAGATTTTTATATTTTGAAAAATCAAATCATAGTCAACTAAGTTTTGTTTCATCCACAAAACTTGGGCACAACATAAGCCGGTGGTAATGTATTCTGCTTCCATAGTGGACAATGCAACGTAATTTTGTTTCTTGGAAGCCCAAGAAACAATAAAATTTCCTAAGAATTAGCATGTTCCACTCGTACTCTTTCGATCCACCTTGCATCCGGCAAAGTCGGCATCACAAAAACCATATAAATCAAAAGAGATGCTCTTTGGATAAAATAAACCAAGATTAAAAGTTCCATTAACATACTTAATGATCATTTTAACCGCAATTAAATGAGATGCTTTAGGAGAAGCTTGAAAACGTGCACATGCACATACACTAAACATGATATCGGGTCTACTAGCAGTGAGATAAAGAAGACTACCTATCATACCTCGGTATAATTTTTGGTCCACGTCTTCACCACTCTCATCCGCATCAAGCTTAACACTTGTACTCATGGGAGTAGGCGCATGCTTAGAATTCTCCAAATTGAATTTCTTCACCAATTCCTTAGCATACTTGCTTTGAAAAATGAATATCCCATCCTTAGTTTGCTTAACTTGGAGCTGGGAAAGAATGTAAGCTCTCCCATCATACTCATCTCAAAATGATCTTGCATAACTTTAGAAAATTCTTTACACAAAGATTCATTAGTAGCACCGAAAATAATATCATCAACATATATTTGAACTAAAATAAAATCATTTTTCCTTTTTCTCACAAAAAGAGTGTTATCAATTAATCCTTTTGAAAAACCATTTTTAACAAGAAAACTAGAGAGGCGAGCATACCAAGCTCTAGGAGCTTATTTCAACCCATATAAAGCTTTTTGAACAAAACTAGAGAGGCGAGCATACCAAGCTCTAGGAGCTTATTTCAACCCATATAAAGCTTTTTGAACCCGATAAACATGATTAGGAAAAGCATGATTTATGAAACCGGGGGGTTGCTCAACATACACTTCCTCTTCTATAAAACCATTTAAAAAGGCACTTTTAACATCCATTTGAAACACTTTAAAATTTTTTAAGCTAGTAAATGCCAAAAACATCCCAATAAATTCTAACCTTGCAACCGGTGCAAAGGTTTCGTCATAGTCTATGCCCTCCTCTTGATTGTATCATTGGGTAATCAAACGAGCTTTATTTCTAGTTACAATGCCATGTTCATCAAGCTTGTTTCTAAAAACCCATTTAGTACCAATAACACTAGCATTGTTAGGTCTAAGAACTAATTTCCAAACATCATTTTTTTGAAAATTATTTAGTTTATCATGCATAGCTAGAACCCAAAATTCATCATTTAAAGCATCATTAACTTTCTTAGGTTCTAATTGAGATAGAAATGCAACATTACCACACTCACTCAAAGCTTTTGAGCACGTAAAAACTCCTTGTGAAGGGCTCTCAATTATTTGTTCATTTGAATGGTTTGATACGAATTTCCAAGCTTTAGGAAGTTCAACTTGTTCGTGAGCATTGGAGCTATCCACATCCTTTTGTGCTTCTATAGAGGGTATATCATTGATTTGTAAAAAGTCCAATCCTCCCTCAACATCATCATCATCATCTTTCCTAGGTAAAACAACTTGAGAACCAACATAAGTCTCATCAAAAGCAACGTTTATAGATTCTTCAACAACGAGAGTTCGTTTGTTGAAGACCCTATAAGCCTTACTTCGAGGTGCATAACCTAAGAAAATACCAACATTAATTTTAGAATCAAATTTGTCATGATGATTTTTTGTATTTAAAATAAAACATTTACAACCAAAGATACGAAAATAACTAATAAAATGAGTTTTTCCATAAAATAGTTCATAAGGAGTTTTCTTAAGCTTTGGTCTAATTAAAACACGATTTAAAACATGGCAAGCCGTATTGATGACTTTCGCCCAAAAATATTTTGGCAAATCAAAGGAATTTAGCATAGTGTGTGCCATCTCTTGTATGATGTAATTTTTCTGTTCAACAACACCATTTTGTTATGGTGTTCTAGGAGTAGAAAACATGTGAGTTATACCATGATGAGCACAAAATTCATAGAAAAAATCATTTTGAAATTCACCACCATGATCACTTCTTATTTTAACAACTTTTAAATCTTTTTTATTTTCAATTCTTTTGACATGATTAGAAAATTCTTCAAAACAATCATTTTTATTTATAAGAAATATTGTCCATGTAAAATGAGAAAAATCATCAATAATCATAAATACATAGTGTTTGCCTCCAAGAGAGGTAACACGCATAGGACCAAATAAATCAAGATGAAGTAATTGCAAAGGTTTAGAAGTCGATACCTCATTGATGGATTTAAAAGAAGATTTTGTTTGTTTACCTTTGGTATAATCTTCACATATGGTATCTTTGATGAAGTGCAAGTTAGGTAACCCTTTTACAAGATTTCTCTTAGACAATTTTGATATCAATTTCATATTTGCATATCCAAGCCTCTTATGCCAAATCCAAGGGTTTTCATCAATTGCCGTAAGGCACTTCACATCTTGATTCACTAATTCATTCATCTAAAAAATATACACATTAGATTTGCGATTAACAACAAAAACAATTTTTTTATTCATACTAATAATGCATTTGTCCGGTTTAAAGGAAATATCAAAACCTTTATCACTCAATTATCTAATGCTAAGAAGATTATGATTCAAACCATTTACTAAATAAATATCTTCTATAACGGTTGAAGGTTTCTTAGCAATAGAACCTATACCAATGATTTTACCTTTCTCACCACTACCAAAGGAGACGCTACCTCCTTCAATCCTTGATAGGGTTGCAAATAGCTTTTTGTTGCCCGTCATATGATGTGAGCAATCACTATCAAGGTACAATATCTCTCCACGTTGTGGTCGTGATGTTCCCTATAAAAGATGAAGATGTAGTAACTTTAGGTACCCAAATCTTGGGTCCTTGGTGGTTAGTAAACTTGGTACCTTTGGGTACCCATGTCATACCATAGAAATCATGATTATCTTTGATCCTACAATGAGTAGAAATATGATCATGTTTCATACAATATGTGCACACAAAATTTCTCTTGTGTGTTTGAGCATGATATCTATGAAATCTATTTCTACCATGGTGATGATGATTAACATAAGCATGAGTGGGTCTAATCCTACCACTCTCAATTTCTAGTCTTTTAATATTAGATCTCAATTGTTTGTTTTTAAAATCAAGATCCCCTAGCAATTCATCTTGTAATGCAAGAGAAGTTTGTAATTGTTCTAGTTGGGCATCACAAGAAGTATGCAACTTTTTAAAGAAAAAAAATTCTTTTGACATCCTTTTAAATTCAACATTCAATTCTTCTAAAGCCGTAGCTAGATCACATTGCATATAGAAGGATTCACTTTTGGTGTCGAATATTACCTCTTGTTCAAGGGCCATGAAACAAATGTTGGGATCATGAAGAGCAAGTTTAGCTCCTTCTTCATTACTATCCGAATCACTTGATTTGGATTCCTCCCATTCGACATGCATAGCCTTCTTCTTCTTGTACTTCATGTACTTCTTCTTGAGCCTTGGGCAATCCTTAGCAATATGCCCCGGTTCATTGTATTCAAAATATTTTCCTACACGTGAAGATAATTTATTATTAGAACGGGGATTAAACTTCTTATTCATTTTTATGAGTCTAGAAATTCTTCTAGAGAGATGAGCCACTTCTCTAGAAAAATTAACTTCACTATCCAATGACGAAGAGGAGTTATCATTAGCTCCTTTGAGATCTATGGTCTTCGATTTTGGTGATGGCTCCTCAACTTCCCGTGAGGGCACTTCTTCCTTCTCCTTTCCCTTGAGCTTTTTCTCATGAACCTTGAGCTTGTCGATGAGGCCATCGAGAGGTAGAGTGGTAAGGTCAAGAGCTTCTTCTATCGCCGTCGCCTTGGGTTTCCACATTGGAGTCAATGAATAGAGAATCTTGTAGTTCGTCTCTTGAATAGTCAATTTCTTGTCAAGTCCATGCAATTCATTGATAATATTAGTGAAGTGAGAAAACATAGCATCAATTGATTCATTTGGAAGCATTTCCATGCAATTCATTGATAATATTAGTGAAGTGAGAAAACATAGCATCAATTGATTCATTTGGAAGCATTTGAAATAACTCATATTCATGCATAAGTCCACTAATCTTAGATTCCTTAACTTGGGGGTTCCTTCATGTGTAATACACAATTTCACTCATATTTCGTATGCGGTTGCACACGTTGAAACTCTATTATATTTATTTGGGGAAAGACCACAAATTAAGGCGTTCATAACCTTAGCATTGAGATTGGCTTGGTGCCTTTCTCCGTCGGTCATGTTCCCGATTTTGGACTTCTCTACATACTTCTTCTCTATGAGTTCTAAGATGTCAAGATCAATGCAACGAAGATAAATTCTGATTCTTGCCTTCCAATAGGAAAAATTACTACCGGTAAACAGGGGTAGTCTAGTGGTCGATTCTCCTTCCAACATATGCACATTCATTGAAGCCTCCATAAGATCTTTTCTCTAAGGTGATTAAACCAAAAACTAATATAGAGACCAAGCTCCGATACCAATTGTTGGATCCTAGAGGAGGGATGATTAGGGTCACAAGGCTATAATTATGCAATAAAATTAAGACAAGCAAAACACAATATCCAAAAGCAATCAATATAGAGGAGATAGAGTTAAGAATCGTTATCCTGTGACGCGCGATGTGTTAACGAGGTTCAGTCCGCTGACCTATGTCCCCACTACCCACTCTCGAGAAAAAATCCACTACACAACCCGGTTTGAAATCCGGAACTTCTTCTACATAGCGATCCCATCACGATCTCACACTACACAGTTGATCTCACTGGATCACACTCCCACACAATTGATCTCTATAAGATCAAGCTCTTAAAATAGTAGAAATTTGTGTAAAAACCCTCTTTTTACAATGTCCCTCTGGCAAAGAGAAGATCACACTAAAACTGGGATGTAACACACAAAAACTCAGAAAGAACAGGTTTAAAAATTTAGCTTTGTAAAAACATTCTCTGAAATATTTTGAAAGACCTGGGACAATGAGGAAGAAGAAGAGTATAGGTTTAAATAGAAAACCACAGCTGTTTGAACCCATACCTAATCCCCCAAAACCTGGAAACAGAACTACGCTGAGATCGTGTGAAATCGGCGCTGAAAAACTATATCGTATGACCGTTTAAAATAAGCGGCGGTCGACCGTGACTTTTTCGCGGTCGACCGTGAGACAGCCCAGAAACTGAGTAAACTTCCAGAGAGTTCTATGGTCGACCATGGCGGTCGATCATGGGAATTCTCGAGCTCACGGTGGATCGGGACGGTCGACCGTAAAAGTCTCTGCTGCCCACTGATGAATGAACTCAGGCACGGTCGACCGTGACGGTCGACCGCGAACTGATACACTAAAAAAACAGGTTTTTGACTCACTTAAAATATTTATAAAATATTCATTTGAGTTCTAAAAATTGTGAAACTTTGTAAAATATTTTTGATACTAAAAATAAATTGTTTGGAAAAGGAATTTTGCAAATAGGTCCTCATACTTGTAAAAAATAGTATTTTGTGAAATACGCTCAAAAATATAAATATGAAAATGCGTGTGTGATATCCCAATAGCTTCAGATGAAATCTAAACTATTTGCCTACATTTTAGCACCAGAGAGAAAAATAAAAACTAGCTAATATCCTTACGTAGAATACAATTCTTTGAGTCTTGATATAGCTTGGGTTGGATGAAACTTCTTATTGCATTTGGTGTTCTCGAATGAACGTTGCTTCATCACTATACCTCCTCTTCCTTTGGATATCATCGTTATAGCGCATATTCCATCCAATCCTCCATTTGTAGTACTAACATGCTTGATATGTATTAACTGTACTATCACTCAATAAGCAATTAGCACCGATAATGGTGATTGTAAAATATCATCAAAACAAAGGGCTAACACACAGATGTTATCATTAACAACACGTGTGGATTCAAGAGGATGTCCTTTATGGATGGATTTTTAGGTTACAATCAAATCAAGATGTACCCTAATGATGAAAAACATACCACGTTCAGAACGCCCCTCGGCATATTCTTCTACACTGTCATGCCCTTTGGCTGAAGAACGCATGCGCCACATACCAACATGCAATGCCGAAGATTTTCCAGGAACACCTATGGAAGACCGTCGAGTGTTATGTTGATGATTTGGTCATGAAAAGTCACAGCAAAGATGACCATATTAAGGACCTGAAGATGATGTTTGATCTCATGGGAAGTCACCAATTGAAGATGAACCCTACCAAATCCTTCTTGGGAATGTCTAGCGGTAAATTCCTTAGGTTCGTTGTCACCACAAGGGGTATTCATATTGATCCCAAAAAAGTGAAGGCGATACACGAACTGCAACCCCTGAAGAACCTCAAAGAGCTCAGGGGATTGTAAGGACGATTGGCTTTTATTCGTCGGTTCATCTCGAACCTCTCCAAAAAATGCCAATCGTTCTCCAAGCTCGCAAAGTAGGGTGTATTATTTATTTGGGATGATGCCTGTCAGAAAGTATTTAAAAACATCAAAGCATATCTGGCGAATCCTCATGTTCTTGTTGCACTAAAATCAGGTAAACCATTTTTTATTTACATCAAAGCGACGAACCACTCTTTAAGTGCTTTACTTGCACAAGATGATGACAATGGTCATGAACAGGCAGTGTACTATCTGAGTCGTACTTTGGTAGGGGCTGAATATCGATATCCTATGATCGAGAAAGAGTGCCTCGCTTTGGTGTTCACTATCCAAACAATACGACATTACCTGGTTGGACAGACGATCTACGTCATTTCTAATGTCAACCCACTCCAGGTGTTCATGACTCAACCGGCTTCAATGAATTGGAGGTTAGCGAGATGGGCCCTACTCCTATCTTAGTATGACATACACTTTAAGTAACAGAAGTTGGTGAAAGGGCAAGCAATTTTCGATCTTCTAGCGACTAACCCTGTGAAGGATACGACCGAATTGTATAAAGATTTGCTGGATGAAACCCACGAAGTCAATACTACTTCGCATCAATAAGTGTGGCAACTGTATTTCAACAGGGCTTCATGAGCAACCAATGTGGTGGGCACTCCTGGATGTTCGTAAATATCTTCAGGAGTCAGAGTTATCCTAGCTTCCCCGGAGAAACACGTATTGCCTCGAGCTTATTCACTTACTGAGCCATGCTCTAATAATGTAGCCGAATACAATACGTTGCTCATTGGACTCAGTTTTGCCAAAGAGCTGTGGGTCAAATATCTCAAAGCTTTTGGTGATTCTCAACTAATAGTCAATCGAGTTCGAGGAGAGTATGAAGTTAGAAACCAAGACCTGATCCCTTACCACCAAGTGACCATCGAAATGGCAGACTCATTTGAAGAATTCTTCATTGAGTACAACCCGCATCTCCAGAACACGTATGCAGATACACTGGTGGCATTAGCAATATCTTTGGCACAGCCTCCCGAGATAGAACAACTGGTTATGGTGAAAACTCACTAGCTCTTTATACCAGATTGCGCTTTAGATATCAAAGAAGTGCACTCGACCAAAATTAAACTCGAGCCTCAAGATTGGTGATTCCCCATTATTGATTATGTCTTACATGGTATTTTATCAAAAGATATAAAGGAAAGAGCTCAGTCCAATGAAGAGCATCGAGATTCTATTACAACACAATGACTCAGATGTTGTATCGTCGTGCATACGACGGTTTGCTACTATGGTGTCTTTCAAACAAAAAGGCGGAAGAGACACTCAAAGAAGTGCACGATGGAATATACGGTGCGCACCAACCCGGTCCCAAACTCTGTGATCGACTCAGAAGAATGAGATATTATTGGCCAACCATAGTCAAGAACGCAGTTGACTACGCCCGATGGTGTTTCACGTGTCAAATACATGCAAATTATATGCACCAACCTCCGGAGCATTTACACTCTTTGGCTACATTATGGCCGTTCGAGACATGGGGAATGGACGTCGTTGGTCCTATTTTTCCTCCATCTACCAAAGGTGACCGCTTCATTTTAGCAATCACCGACTATTTCTCCAAGTAGGCCGAAGCAATTCCACTTAAAGAAGTAAAAACAAGTGATGTTATTAAATTTATTAAACACTATATTATCTACCGATACGATGTTCTGAGATGAATTGTATATAACAACGACCCTCAGTTTGTCAGTAACGCCTTAATCAAATTCTGCAGAAAATTCAGAATTTAAGATGTTTCATCGATGGCATATAATCCCACCGTATATGGGTTGGTTGAAGCCTTCAACAAGACTATCATAAAGATTTTATCAAAGTTTGTGAGAACCAATAATTGAGACTGGGATGATAAACTTGGTGAATCTCTTTGGGCCTATCGCACCACCATCCGCATGTCTACTGGAGAAACTCCATATATCCTAATATATGAGTGTGAAGTCGTCCTCCCATTAGAAATCTAAACTCCTTTCCTTTGTATCACCCTCGCAACGAGTATGACGACGGAAGAACAACATCAGAAACGTCTCGAAGAACTCGAGATGTTAGACGAAAAATGTTTAGAAGCTCAACAACAAGTTGAGTTCTACCAAGCCAGAATTTCCAGGGCCTTTGACGAGAAAGTCCGATAATGAAGCTTCAAGGAAGGAGACTTGGTTCTTACCATCTGACGACCAATGATACTTAATTCTAAGAAGAAAGAAAAATTTTAACCAAAATGGGAAGGGCCATTTGTAATAGAGACAGTCTGTTCAAACGGTACATACCGTCTAATCACTCAAGAAGGTAACAAGCTCATGATGCTAATAAATGGGTTGTTTGTAATAGAGACAGTCTATTCAAATGGTGCATACCGCCTGAAAAAGTATTATCCCTAGTATGTTCGGGATAACCTATTAAATGGGACGTTCCTAGAGAATACTGTACAGTGTATTTTTAAGGATTACCCGGGAGCGATTGATTATTCCAGATAGAAATAATCATCTAAATAATTCATTCTTAATTATTATAAATATGATTAAGAACCTTCCACTATGGCTATTCAATCTTTTCCAAGATGAGTAAAATCCTCCCACTGTGATTTTCTGAGCACTCGTTCGTCGAGATGAGATTCAATGACTTATTTGGTCAATCTTTTCTCACAAAACTCCAACGGTTTAGTTGTGGAATGCTTGATGGTTCATAACTCCCACCTCAAAATCCCTCACTGAGCAAATCAGTTGGCGGTGGGTCCACTAAAACTCCTCATGGGTTAAAATCTTTTAAACTCCTATTGTGTCTAACCTTTGACACTCCCACTGTTAAAGTCCTAACACGACATTCAAAATTTTAATCTGTTAATCCATAGCAATCATTAAACCCCCTTCGTGTTAAGATCTTATCACTTGACATTGAAAATTCCTAATGAGTGTTTTGTACAAATCGACATTCTTACTATTACTTATACCTCTACTCTTACTATTTCTTGGTCAAACCTTTCTACAGTTAGGACCAATACCGAAATCCCTTCTCGATTCCTTCCATAATTGAGAGGTCCACTTATAAAACCGAGACCCCTTTCAATAAATAAAAAGTCCTCCACCCAATTTGAACAATCAAGCCTATAAAAGGTAGAATTGTATCAACTCCCACTTGGTCAAACCTTTCTACAGTTAGGGCCCATGTCAAAATCCCTTCTTGATTCCTTCCATGAATAAGAGGTCCACTTACAAAACCAAGATCCCCCTTTAATAAATAAAAAGGCCTCCACCCAATTTGAACAATCAAGCCTATAAAAAGGCAGAATTGTCTTAACTCCTGCTTGGTCAAACATATCTACAGTTAGAACCAAAACCAAAATCCCCTCTTGATTCTTTCCATAAACGAGAGGTCTATTTTTAGAACTGAAATTCCCTTTCGATAAACAAAATGCTTTCATTCATTCTTCTTCACTCAAAATTTTCCACAATTTGGAATGAAGTTAGAATTTCATCTCGATAAATAAGAAATTCATCTTCAGATCGGGTAAGCAATACTATAAAAGTTAGAGTTATCCAGATCTTTTTGATTCTTAGAGTGGAGATCCCACTCTTAGTTTTATCTTTCAGGATTCTTGAAGTGGAGATCCCACTTTGAGTTTCTCATGCAGCAGGAGATAGAATATAAAAATTTTCCTCTCCCGCATCGGTTCATCTCTACTAACAAAAAAGAGATCTGGATATAGAATATAAAATTTTTCCTCTCCCGTATCGGGTTCATCTCTACCAACAAAAAAAAGACCTAGAGATAGAATACAAAATTCTTCCTCTCCCGTAACGGGTTTATCTCTATCAACAAAAAAGAGACCTAGAGATAGAATATAAAATTCTTCCTCTCCAGTGTCGAGTTTGTCTTTTTACCAAAAAGACGTAACCCTTCAGCAGTTTCAAATCCATGTTTCATGCATCGGGGACGTTATCTCGATCCCTCATTAGAGATAAGTCTGCCTCTAACACACGCTGTCGGGTGGTACGTTCCCCTAAAAAAGATAAAGTCTACGTATTTATATCGTAGCCGATGATTATTATTAAGTTAATAATCTCCAAATCCATGCCTTTTATGCATGGGAGACGTTATCTCGATCCTTTATTAGAGATAAGTATGCATCTAATACATGCTGTCGGGTGGTACGTTCCCGTAAAAATGATAAAGCCTACATATTTAATATCATAGCCGGTGATTGTTATTAAGTTAATAATCTTCGAATCCATGTCTTTTATGCATGGGAGACGTTATCTCGATCGTTTATTAAAGATAAGTCTACATCTAATACATGTAGCCTACATATTCGACATTGTAGCATAAAATCTAAAAGATTTTATTCTTTTAGTACAATGTTACATATATAATGGATTTAGACAATCTACATGTTTGCCTGACTCAAACAGTGATTGGTAAAGGCGCATCAAATCCATTGATGACTGAGGATTTACCAAAAATCCGATGAGTATTATGTTTGTTTATTCTAAAAAAGAACAAGCAATCATAATAAGACTCAAAATGAGTAAAAAATTTACTTTATTCATGAGAAGAACTTGAGAAAATACAAAAGAAGTGCCGGCACAAGAGAAATATTTTTAATCTAAAAACAGCTTATAACCACAGTCTTATGCTTCTAGCTTGGAGAGTTCTTCTGTGTAGGCTTACTCAAACTCTAACGTCAGGCTGGCTTTCAAAGATTCTTCACTGGCATTCTTAGCCTTGACAACCTCTTGTTTCGTCTCAATAAGCTTTTTGTCCTGGAGTTCTAGCTGGTCAAATATGTTCTTTTGAGCAACGCTCCACTTCTGCAAATCAATCTCCAAAATACTCTGGACGTTCTTAGCTTCCTAGAGTTCTTTTTCTAGGCGAGCTATCTCGGCTTGACGTGATTCTAAAGCTTGAAGCAAATTAGCCTTAGCCTTAACCTTCTTAGCGACGTTCACCCTCATCTGAGTCACATGACTTCGTAATCTCTGAAGGTCGAGTTTAGCTGACTTCTGTGAATCACTCCATGCCTTTAGCCTTAAGTCTATTCGGGCAGCTATGTAAGAAGAAGCACCGCTAGCCTGAAGGTCCCTCAGATGCTCGATTTCCTATTTTAGATGGGCCAAGTATGCTTCATCGGAATTAGCCAGGTCAAAATATACTTCTTCTCTAATCCCCAATACATGTCGATCGAGGGATCTCCTGAAGTTGTCAAAAGATGACCCCTTGAGAAGAATTTGATCGATCATGATGTTTAAGAAAGAGACGAAGCTATGGAGATTGGAGCAGATAATAGCCTTGTCCGGATCTTCGTCTGACATCAACGCTTTGATAGACTCGAGTAGTGATGAAGGAGGCACTATAATATAAACAAGGAAAATAAGCACTCAAGGGAATGGTTGAATATACACTTGATGCTTGGAATTCAAAAGCAACAGGATAAGGATCATCAACATACTCGCTACATCGGTTGACTGGGTAGCTAGAACCTCCATCGACTTCGGATCTGAATCTACAATAATTTGGGATTGATAGGATGAAGGTTCTGCAAATAAAAGAGAGAGGGAATAAGCATTCTGGAGTATTAATTAGAATTTTAAAGCAAGTGACTGATAAAACTCACCAACTCTGGGTGAGACTTCATCGATTTGATGTTCCACGCTTGTCCCCACCCTTTCAACTTCATGAACAGATGGAGGCATTCCGGATACAACAATCGTTGATGTACCAACTTTTTCAGTTGGTCTCACGGTTATCGCAGCAGGACTAGCCTTGGCGGTGGCGATAACTTCTCTCGCTCTTAAGTATAAAGGGATGAGAGGTTGAAATTTAGGAACCGATGATTGAGCCTCAGCCTTGGTTCCTACCAACAGCAAAAAACCAAGAGCCTCAAGCTGATTATACATCCTGATAATGGTAACCGTATCGGTTTTAGTAACTGGTCCTATGATTAAAACTCTCATATAATTATTTAAAGCTAACTAACTGTTTTCGGAGAAAGTTGCCTTCATTGTAGAATTCATTATAATATGGATTGCTTACAAAAAATTCAAAATACTCAATAAAAAAATGAAAGATTACAACTTTTTGAAAATAATGCAAGATTCGTTCGTCGTTTCTTACTTGCGTGGGTCTTTAGCCGGTGACGGGGATGTCGATATCCGTGGACTACCTGACAGTCAGATTAGATCCAGAACTCCGTCGATTCGCAAGAGAATCTAGAAGCAGAAGCGCTTATCTCGACAACGGCGAGATAATTGCTCTTCTTAGAATTATCACAACGGGATAACCCTAAGGATCGGATGTGGGTGGTGCAGATTTGAAGAAGTTTTCTCTCCTGTGTTGAGGAACTCGATCAATCTTCAATCCGACAGGGCTTCGCCAATTCTCTAAAAATCTAGATCTGAAAAATAAGGGCCTGAGGCCTGTATTTATAGGCTCTGGGTGGTTAAAACAACATAACAACCCGTTTTTGGGCCTGGAGACACCCCAAGGTGTCTCAGCGAGGCCGAGACACCTTGCGGTGTCTCGTTTGGGCCGAGACACCTCGGACTGTCTCAATTCAGGCTGAGACGCTGTTTTTGCACATTCGTCTGTTTCTGCCGTAACTTCTTCATCCGAACTCGGATTTGAGCGATTCAAAGTGCGTTGGAAAGCCGACGAGCTCGGATTTGAGCGATTCAAAGTGCGTTGGAAAGCCGACGAGGAGTTCTATAAGCTCCAATGATTATATAATCAGTTGAACAAATGAGACACGAAGGGTATTTCACCGTTTGTGAACGATACGAGGTTCCCGATCAGTTCGTTTCTTTGTTATTCTGAAATTTCGTTGGTTTACGTAGTTCGTCGATTCACTTCAAGCATTCACCGACATCAATCAAACTTCTGTGAATCGGATAGTGACGTTCATCATTGTTTCTTAGCACTAAGCTGTTCGTGGAGACCTATAGGTAATTTTTGATGCCTACAGATACCCCCTCCAAAGCGTTCCAGACTCGTTTCTTTTATAGAAGAGGCTGGAATACTTTGGATATGATTGGTCCAGCCTTTGATCAGTATAAAGGACCTGTGATTAGCTTCAATTCTTGACTCCTTCGATTTTTAATCCATTCGATGCTTTGATGAATAGCTGAAGTTCTTTCGGCATCGCGTTTATCGCCAGGCCGTCGTCGAAGTCTCAAATTTAAAACTGATGAGTTAAGTTTGGCTCGTGTCGTCGAATTGACTTTGAACTGACTACCTCCATCATGATATATTAACTCGCATTGACTTTTTAATCGCAACGTGTTGACTGCCGTTGACCTAGGGTTACACGTTGACCAGCATTGACCCTAGGGTTTTAAACGTCGAACGTTGACTTTTTGATCGCAACGCGTTGAATGGCGTTGACTTAGGGTTACGCATTGACCGGCATTGACATTAGGGTTTTGAACGTCGTACGTTGACTTTTTTATCGCAAAGCGTTGACTGACGTTGACTGATAGGCAAAATCTACAAACGCACAGACTCGTTTGTAGCTATCAAGGTCGATCCAACAGGGACTAGGGTTAATTACCTAATTTCACGTTATTAGACTAGCTAAACTAATGAGTAAATTAGAAGAGATGGAAATTAAAAGAAATAAAATAATAACTAATCAGGTGGAATTCAATATAATGAAGAGCCATGATTAGGTTATCACCACAACTTTGATTCTCAATGATGACTTATTTCAGTTCTCAGTGTTGGTTTAAACTAAAAAGGGTGAATTAGCCTAAATTAATCTAAAGCCTTTTTCAAGGTCTAAAGATCGTGCCTAATTAATCTCAATTAACCTACTTTTGTGGAATTAAGATTAAGCTAAACTCATTAAGCTTTATGCTAATCAAAATCAAATCCCCAAGGAATCTAGCCTACTTTCATGGTTCGAGCTCCCTACTTAATTTCTAGAGATCCGGTATTAATCTTCACCTTTAAGTCCTTCAATTAATTACCTATGATTGCTAATATGGTGATCAAGCGAATCAACAAAATTAAAACACTAAAAATCAAGTTCAAAAATTTAAACTTTCATCAAGAACATATATCAATTCATCATCAATCACCAAAAAGTTGGGTTCTTTCCCAATCCTAGACAAGAAATCTACTCACACATGATTGGGATAAGAGAATACATCAAATAATTATGCAAATCAATCATAAGAAGAAATAAATCAAAGAGAGGAAAGAATTAACCCGTCTTTCAATTGAGATCTTCAAAATCAAAACTTGCAATCTAATCTTGTACAAGAAATTAGTGTCTTTATTCAATACTTGAACTCCAAAATAATTGCTAATTGATGGCTAAGAGAACATAACAAAAGATATCCAAAACCCTAAGTCAAAACATTTATTTATATGTCCCTAAAAATCTAGAAAATAACTAATTCCCGCGCCACAGGTGTGGTCTGCACCACACCAGGGTGTGGTAGGGGCTGTTTTGCTGATTTTGTGCTTCTTTGTTCAGTTTTCGGTATTTTGGCTATAACTTTTGCGTCCAACCTCAGAATGAGGTGATTCAAGTTGCATTGGAAACATGTTGAAGAGATATACAACTTTCATCTTTTGAGTGTTTCTTGATTCGAACTGCATCATGGTTGAATTTCTAATTCTTCATATTCGTGCATCCGTTTTCTTCACGAACCATGCCTTCGAAATCTTGTTGTTGCTTCAAACTCTTGTACAACTTCCAACAATCATCAAATCTTTCAATCTTGAGCCAATACCTACATATAAGAACACAAACCACAGCAGTATCCTCGATCTAAACACGAAATATGCATTAAACACTCGTAAATCATGCTTGAAACACACTAAGATAATGCATATTTTACGTGTTTATCAACTCCCCCAAGCTTAGACTTTTACTTGTCCTCAAGCAAATAGACAATAAAGAAAATAGGAGGAGTGGAAGCCAAATAGAGTAGGGATCACCCCCTCATCAATCCTTTAACCAATATCAAACATATCACAAAACAAATACTTTTCATCGGGATTTAACAAATTAATTTCCAAACTCTCAACAAAATCACATTTCAAAATTTATTTACGATCACAAGCGTCACAAGTCAAGGATAGCCATCCTATCCAATTCTCAAATCAAAGTAGAAAAAAGACATTCATGTAACTAGCTTCAATCCCGAAGTACTAAAATTGAGACCTTCAGGTAGTTAAATTGGTAGACCTTACTTTAGGATAAGTGGACTCTCAATCTCTCATGTGTTTAAGGATGGGATTGTATCGCTCAAAATTCTTCTGAATGGATGTATTCAATCCATAAGCTTGCATTTCATCTCAATTCTCCACTACTTCGAAAACTAATGCATGCACTAAAATCATGAGGTCTTTTATTTGGTTGTAATGGGGCTAAGGTCAAAAGGCTAGGATAGATATTTGGTATTGGTTAAAAACCTATCACTAGTGGATCTATGATTGCAAAAGATTATATCTCAAAATAAGATCAATGACATCTACACAAACTCCATCATCTATTAAAAAACTTCTTCCAACTACTCCTTTTACTATGCCATAATAAATTCTTTCGACACCCGCAATTACATACACCATAAAGAGGACACTTTATTCATCTCTTTTTTTTTAATTTTTTTTTCTTTTTTTTAATAAAAGAAGCAAACACCTACTTTCATACCCCAAGCTTACATTTCATTGCTCACATAACCCGTTATATCATAAATTGTGCTCCACTAGCTTAGACAATGGGTGAGGAATACAATCGGGTTTGGAAGGTTATATACGTGGGTTAAATCAACAAAATTAAGCTCATAGGCTCAAGGGGGCTAATCAAAGGGAATAATAGCGTATGGCAGGCTATTTGGCTAATGTGGACTATAAACAAAAAATGTGCCTCAATCACCTTTTATGCATACAAAAGTTATATGTGGCCTTGAAGAGATTCAATGCAAGTTCTAGTATCCTACACCATTGGAAAATATCACATAAGAAAAGAAAATAATGATTGGATATGTAATGCATCTAATTTCAGGCTCAAGATCTCACCGGTTTTATTTGTCTACTAAATTTAATTTCCCTCTTGTCTCAATAGAGTAATGGTTATGACGCTAGCCACATAAATGCTAAATCCTATAAGACAAGAGAACATTCAAGTTCAGTTCTCCCATATTGTTAACTTTTAATCAAATGCCGTTGAGAATCAGTTGAAAGATGGTTTAAGAAGTTGTCAAGTCCTAATTAGTGAGCATCTATCTAGTTCAATGATCGATAAAGGTTAATGATTTATGTCATCATCAGGAGATCATTTCCCTATTTTGTTTTTGTTTTTGTTTTTGTTTTTGTTTTTGTTTTTGTTTTTGTTTTTTAGAAGAAACAAAGCAAAAGAAAAACTAAAATAAAAGAAAATTAGGCAATTATAGACAGGCAACCAATGAATGAACAACATACACCCCCAAGCTTAAGATCTACATTGTCCTCAATGTAATAAGATAGAAATTAGTGTAAGGGTGCAGGAAACATACCAACTCACTAGTCAGAAGGAGGTGGCGCGGAGGCATCCTGTCGGAGCTGCCGCTCGTGAAAAGACTGCATCATGTAGTGTATAGAGTCCAGTAGTTGTCCTTGATGTTGTTGCTCTTGCTCGATGGCACCTACACGGTTAGTAAGAGAGGCAAGAGAAATATGGATAGCTGATAATTCCGCTGACCAATCAGGGTGATGAAAAGAGTTAGTTCCCCTTGTAGACTCAGCCTGAATAGGGATCGGGGGTACCGTGTCAGCATCCTCAGCTGGTACAACCTCGTGACCATCACAATTCATAAATTAGATGTGAGGTAGCACCAATTGGTGCGATCATGGATGGTTGTGCGAACAGGATCAGGTTGTGGAAAGAGATAATTATCCTGCAAACATAACCATAACCTATTTACCTTATTGCTAATCAATTTCATATGAACACAAGCATCGAGGTCAAATGAGGTGCTAGGATTTAAAGGATGAAGTCCTTTAACAAGCTCTCCTAAACCCATCCCATAAGCTAAAGTGGTAATCAAGCCACCAAAAACAATTTTTCCGCTCGTTGCTCTCGCTGCACGACACATATAATGAATCATAAAAGCTCCTGTGTCAACCTTATGTCCCTCAACCATGGCACATAAAAAGTAGAGTTCTCTCTGACACATGATTCCATCACTCTCGCCTCGACCGAAAATGGTAAAAGCCATGAACCTATGTAAATATCTAAAGCATGGGTTATAAACAGCAGAGGCTCGTGACAAGGAGGGATCATAAGGTCTTTGAAGCATGGGTTATAAACAGCAGAGGCTCGTGACAAGGAGGGATCATAAGGTCTTTGAGTTGTAGAGCGTGTGATAGAAATCCAAAAGGGGGTCAAGTTAAAGTTTTTAGGGCCAATTCTAGGCCCACCCTCCGAAAAACCAAATATCTCATTTAAATGTGCTAATGTAAGTGTGTGAGACCGGTTAAAAAGCCTAAAAGTGATTTTTCCTTCCTTTACTCCCTCACCATTAAATAAAACAGCATCAAGAGAACTCAAAAATTTGAGAGTAATACGCTCGAACGTGGGATGTTTAGCTTTTACAAAATTTAACCAACCAACCCGTCCCAGGAGGTATGAAACATCTTCCCACAGCCCTAATTCATGCAAATAATTTTCATCCAAATAACGGGTACTCAGAATTCCCCGCTTAACCAATGTATTATATCTAGATTGTTGTTGTGCATTGACAAATTCTATACCATGAGGATTTTGGGGAGGAGGAGAGTTACTTTTGCGTCGTCGCGCTGTAGAAGTTGAAGCTCCCTGACTAGGCCGTCCGCGCTTAGGTCCCATGTAGCCTTCCGAACGAGAATTGACAGCAGGTTGAACGACAGTAGAAGGCTTGCTGTTGTACAGCGAAATCAAAACAGTAGTGGGGGTTTTTGGTCGGCCGCTAGTTCGAAGGCGGCGGTTGTTGCTGCGGAGGTCGGAGGGAGGGAATGGGGCGATTTGCGGTCTGGTTGGCGATGGTGGTGAAGGGTGATTGAGATGATCGGAAAAAGAGAGAGCGACGGCGGCGTTTCAGATCTGGGTCGGAGGTGGTGTTGGATAAGGGGGGTGATCCCGAAGTGGGAAGGGAGAGGACAACGGTCGGTGACTTGTGTGGTCGAAGTGGCCGGCGGCTGGTCTGATGGTGATCGCGTGGCCGCGATCGGAGGGCGAAGGAAGATGAAGATGGCGGCGTTGTGGTCGGAGAGGATGAAAGGGTGGAGGCGGCGATGGAGAGGACAGGGGCGGTGGTTGTGGATCCGGTCAGAGTGAAAGGGGGGCGGGCGGCCTCGTCGGTCGGAGTTGTGAGGGAGGCGGCGGTTTTGACGAAGATGGCGGTGGTCGCTTGTTCGGAGAGAGAGAGACCGGCGATGGAGGGAGAGGGGGGTCGATCACTGGAGTTGATCGCTGGGGTTTCGCTGGTGATGAAAGAAGAGAGGTGGAGGTGGTTTTGATGGGTTAGATCAAAGAGAAATAGAAAGGGGGAAAATAAGGGTTTGGTTGCTGGGTTGAAGAGGAAGTTTTCGGGGTTTTTTTCCAGCAAACCACAGGTGTGGCGATGGGTGTGGTAGAGTCTGGAATTTTTTTCCTGTGGACTGTGGGGGTGGTGTACACCACCCCTGGGTATGGTAGGCTCTGCCACTCCATCTTTAACTCCTTTTTCTGCAGTTTTTTTTTCGATGACATGTCCTCCTTTCTTCTCAACTGCATGATTGAAAATCTTATAAGTTAAATTTATGCCGATCCAATTACCTTAAAAAATTTAAATGAAATAAAATAAGATGGATGAAAACTTGGGTTGCCTCCCAAGAAGCGCTCGTTTATGGTCATGAGCTCGACCCCTTTTGTGCTCAATTCTCCGACGAAGGGGGCCAAGAAGCGCTCGTTTATGGTCATGAGCTCGACCCCTTTTGTGCTCAATTCTCCGACGAAGGGGGATCGGAAAGGGTATAAGTGACCCCTTTCTCGTTTTGTTCACCTATAATATAGTGCTTCAATCGTTGCCCACTCACCTTGAATGATCCCGTTGTTTCGCTCCAAACTTCAACAACTCCACTAGGAAAAAACTCACGGACTTGAAAAGGTCCGGACCATCGAGATTTGAGCTTGTCCGGAAAAATCTTCAAACGAGAGTTGAAAAGTAGCACCATATCTCCTTGATTAAACTCTCTTCGAAGAATATTCTTGTCATGCCATCGTTTAGTCCTTTCTTTATAAATACGAGCATTCTCATACGAATTCAAACGCAGCTCATCTAGCTTATGAAGTTGAAGCTTTCTTTTCTCACCTGCGGTCTTCATATCAAAATTGAGGAGTTTGATAGCCCAATACGCCTTGTGCTCTAATTCAACTGGGAGATGACACGATTTGCCATATACCAATTTGAATGGTGTCATACCTATGGGCGTTTTGTATGCAGTTCGATAGGCCCATAAAGCATCTGTGAGTTTCATAGACCAATCCTTTCTTGAACGATTAACTGTTTTCTCCAAAATACTCTTAATTATCTGTGAGTTTCATAGACCAATCCTTTCTTGAACGATTAACTGTTTTCTCCAAAATACTCTTAATTTCATGATTCGAAACTTCCACTTGACCACTAGTTTGAGGATGATATAGCGTGGCAACTTTATGAGTGACCCCATATTGTCTTAAAAGACCTTCGAATTTTCTTTCAATAAAGTGTGAACCTCCATCACTGATCACCGTTTGTGGCACCCCAAATCTTGGAAAAATAATGTTTTTGAATAGTTTCACAACAACTTTAGCATCGTTGGTGGGGGACGCTATCGCTTCTACCCACTTGGAGACGTAATCCACCGCCACTAAGATGAACTTGTTGTTACACGATGACGGAAACGGTCCAATGAAATCTATGCCCCATACATCAAAGACCTCAATTTCCAAGATGGAGTGTAAAGGCATCTCATGTCGCTTCGAAATGTTCCCGGTCGATATATACTTCAATAATACCTGAGCTTCGGCCGTGTCCCAATAATCGCAAAGTGCAAAAAAAATCAACTTCATCGGCGCGCTCGTCAAGATGCCAGTAACACTCCCAATCTTCTGTTCTTTGAGTAAAATATTTTTTCTTCAGCTCTGACCGCCACCTCTTGAACGATAGTCTCATGTCGCTTCGAAATGTTCCCGGTCCTCTGACAATTATCACAAGATTTCACAAACTGATTTGTATCTCGGAAAAGACTCGACCAATAGAAACCTGATTGTAGAACTTTTGCAGTTGTCTTTGAAGTGCTTGTATGTCCCCCGTAGGAAGATGAATGACAATGATGGAGAATACTTGTAACCTCATCTTTAGGAACACACCTTCTAAACATACCATCAACACACCGTTTGTACAAAAACGGTTCATCCCAAAAATAGTACTTCAAGTCAGCAAAAAACTTCTTCTTCTGTTGATAGCTTAGATCCGGAGGTAAGACTCCACACACTATGTAGTTGACAAAGTCCGCATACCATGGTGCATCCAATCTTTCTATGGCTAACAATTGATCATCTGGGAAAGATTCGTCGATCGGTAGTTCATCCTCCTCCCTATCATGTGATTCTGGTTTCATCCTCGACAAATGGTCTGCCACCAAATTTTCCGTCCCTTTCTTGTCCTTGATCTCTAGGTCAAATTCTTGCAAAAGTAGTATCCATCGGATCAACCTAGGCTTGGCATCTTGCTTGCTCAAAAGATATTTGATGGCGGAGTGGTCGGTATAAACGATGACTTTGGACCCCACTAAGTAAGACCTGAACTTGTCAAAGGCGAATACAACTGCTAATAGCTCCTTTTCAGTGGTAGCGTAGTTAACTTGGGCTTCATCAAGAGTGCGACTAGCATAATAAATTGCATGAACTATCTTGTTCTTCCTTTAGCCCAACACAGCACCAACCGCATAATCACTTGCATCAGTCATGACTTCAAATGGGAGATTCCAGTCCGGCGGTTGCATAATAGGAGCTGTTATCAATGCTTCTTTCAACCTGCGAAAAGCATCAAGGCATTCATCAGTGAAATCAAAGGTAGCATCTTTAAGAAGAAGGTTAGTTAAGGGTTTTGAAATTTTTGAGAAATCTTTGATGAGACGCCGATAGAAACCGGCATGTCCCAAGAAACTTCTTACTCCCCTAACCGACGTTGGTGGAGGCAATTTTTCAATAACTTCCACTTTTGATCGATCAACCTCAATTCCACGCTCAGACACCTTGTGCCCTATAACTATTCTATCCCTTACCATAAAGTGGCATTTCTCCCAGTTTAGGACTAAATTAACTTCTTCGCAACGCTGCAAAACTCGAGAAAAGTTAGATAAACAACCATCAAAAGTAGTTCCATACACGGAGAAGTCATCCATAAACATGTCCATAATATCCTCTATAAAATCAGAGAAAATGGCCATCATACATCGTTGAAAAGTGGCGGGGGCATTGCAAAGACCAAAAGGCATGCGCCTATAAGCAAAGGTCCCATAGGGACAGGTAAAAGTGGTCTTTTCTTGGTCACTAGGATGGATAGGAATTTGGAAAAATCCCGAATAGCCATCTAAATAACAAAAAATATGAATGCCTAGCCAACCTTTCCAACATCTGGTCTATAAAGGGAAGAGGAAAATGATCTTTTCGGGTTGCCTTGTTTAATTTTCTATAATCAATACACATCCTCCAACCCGTAACTGTCCTAGTAGGGATAAGTTCATTATTCGCATTCTTGACTACGGTCACACCCCCTTTTTTAGGAACCACATGGACCGGACTAACCCATTCACTATCAGAAATAGGATAGATTACCCTAGCATCTAGTAGCTTAAGCACCTCTTTTTTAACCATTTCTTTCATGTTAGGATTTAATCTACGTTGGTGCTCTATAGAGGGTTTATAATCATCTTCCAAGAGAATTCTATGCATGCAAATTGATGGATTAATTCCCTTAATGTCGTTCATGGTGTATCCTATGACCTTATGATGCATCCTAAGTGTTCTAAGCAACTTATCAGTTTTATTTTCATTCAGACATGCATTCACAATCACAGGATAAGTAAAATCAGGGCCAAAAAATTCATACCTCAAATAGGAAGGGAGGGGTTTTAATTCTACCTTTGGTGCATTATCCTCTTCACAAATAGAACCTTTTGGCTCTAGCATCAAATTTTCAAGCTTTGCATTTCGAAGTGGAGCAATTGATGTTGATTCTAAAGATTGAGCATACGCGGCTACCTCGGGGTCTTCATCATTTATTGAACTCTTGTATACCAAACACTTCTCAAGTGGATCAGCTGAGTTATGGTTTGCAACTTGCTCACGGGTACACTTGTCAATGACGTCAACCATGTAACAAATTTTTATCAGTTAGAGGGAGTTTCATAGTATTTCTTAAATCAAATTCTAATGTCTCCCCTCCAATATTTAGAGAGAGCCTTCCATTTTTAACATCGATTATAGCACCTGCAGTAGCAAGGAGAGAGCCTTCCATTTTTAACATCGATTATAGCACCTGCAGTAGCAAGGAAGGGTCTTCCTAAAATAATTAGAATGTTAGAATCTTCTTCTATTCACCTGCAGTAGCAAGGAAGGGTCTTCCTAAAATAATTAGAATGTTAGAATCTTCTTCTATTTCCAAGATGATGAAATCGACCGGGATAAAGAACTTACCGACCTGGATAGGTACATCTTCAAGTATACCTACTGGATATCTTACCGATCGATCCGCCAATTGGAGTGATATCGTGGTTGGCTTCAAATCACCTATGCCAAGCTTCTTACAAATTGACTTCGGCATCAAACTTACGCTTGCACCTAAATCACACAAAGCAGAGACATTACCAATAACACAAGGAATAGAAAATGAACCTGGATCCTTAAGCTTAGGAGGCAGCTTATTTATCAAGCAATTAAGCATTGGAGGGTGTACTTGTTAGGGAAGGAGGTGGTCGTGCATTCGGATCACAAGCAGTTGGAGTTCTTACATGCCCAGACAAAGCTACAGCAGGCACGGCACATGAAGTGGTTGTCCTATTTGATGGCTTTCAACATCATTATTAGGTACAAGAAGGGGGCGACGAACAAGTTGGCCGATAGAGGCAGCTTATTCTGGATGATAGCACTACACTCCTCAGTAAGGGCCACAATCTCGTATTCTTCCAACTTTCTTTTATTAGATAGGATCTCTTCAAGAACTTAGCATAGGAAGGCATTTGAGAGATAGCTTCAGTGAACGGGATATTGATGTGCAACTTTTTCAAAATCTCCAAGAATTTTCTGAACTGCTTTTCTAACTTAACCTTAGCTAACCTTTGGGGAAATGGTAGAGGAGGCATGTAAGGAGCGGGGGCCACATATTTTTCAACTTTTTCTTCTTCCTGCGTTTGGGTCTCATTATCCACATCTATCACATTTTCATTTTTTTCTTCATGATGACCATCCACCCCATCATTTTCCTTCATCTTGGGTCCCTCATATTGTTTTCCACTTCTAAGAATTATAACATTCACATGACTCCTGGGATTTGTCTCGGGTTGTCCAGGTAGCATGCCTGAAGGCCTAGAAGAAGAGCTAGCATTTTGCGCCAATTGAGTGATTTTTGTCTCTAACATCTTGTTATGTGTAGCTAGGGAATCTATCTTGGAGGCCAATTGTTTTACTACCTCATTGGTGGTTTGTTGTTGCTACTTAAACTCTTCATTCAATTTTGATTGAGCCATCACAAACTTCTCCATCATATTTTCCAAATTTGGCTTTTGAGAAGGGAAATTGGATTGAGAAGCACGAAAACCAGGTGGACCAAAATTAGATGTAGGCATGGGATTTCCAGGTGGGTTTCTATAAGAAAAATTAGGATGATTCCTCCACCCCGAATTATAAGTATTGGAGAATGGGTCTCCCTTCTGATTAAAGTTATTAACATAGTTAACTTGCTCATTACCAGAAGTATCAAATGGATGAGGGGTTTCCTAATTGACATTGAAGTGCAGAATGACCCATATAGCCACATATCTCACATGAAATTGAAGTAGACGCCACAGAATTAATACTCAAGCCTTCAACTTTTTTAATAAAGCATCAACTTTAGAGGATATATGGTCTAAAGCATCTATTTCATACTTGCCTCCTTTTGATGTCTGAGGAGGACGCTCGTTCACCCATTGATAGTGATTCTGAGCCATGTCTTCAATGAGAGTGTATGCATCGTCTATTGTTTTGTTCATCAAAGCTCCTCCTGCAGCAGCATCAACAGTCATCCGTGTGTTGTAAGTAAGCCCGTTGTAGAAGGTGTGAACAATTAACCACTTCTCCAGTCCATGGTGAGGGCACATCCTCAATAATTCCTTGTAGCGTTCCCAAGCTTCATAAAGTGACTCTCCTTCCTTCTGTACAAAGCTTGTGATCTGGTTCCTCATCTACGCTGTTTTACTTGGAGGAAAATACTTTGCAAGAAACGCTCTGGACAATTGATCCCAAGTGGTGATGGACCCAGCTGGCAATGAGTGCAACCAAGCCCTAGCCTTGTCCCTTAAAGAGAACAGAAATAATCTGAGTCGAATAGCATCATTGGTCACTCCATTAAGTTTCAAAGTGTCACAATACTCTAAAAAAATCGATAAGTGGAGGTTCGGGTCTTCAGTAGCACCTCCTCCAAACTGATTCTTCTAAACCATTGAGAGCAGTGATGGTTTCAGCTCAAAGTTATTAGCTTCAACATTGGGCCTTGTAATGCTTGACTGTGTGCCTTGAGAATTTGGGGCTGCGAAATCCTTAAGAAGCTGATTTTGATCTCCCATTGTAGCTTGTTCTGTGTTCCTTTGCTCCCTTATAGACCTTCTTATGTTTGAAAGAGTCACCGATAGTTCAGGATTGTTTTCGTCTTTTACTTCTGTTTGATTCCCTTGCATAAAAGAAGGTGAGAAGCAAAGAGAAATAAAAAAATATCTAGTCTAGCTTAATAACGTAAGCACTCAATATTAACACCATAGTCTCCGGCAATGGCGCCAAAAACTTGATAGGTAAAATCTGCAAGCACACAGACTCGTTGTAGCTATCAAGGTCGATCCCACAGGGACCAGGGTTAATTACCAAATTTCACGTTATTAGACTAGCTAAACTAATGAGTAAATTAGAAGAGATGAAAATTAAAAGAAATAAAATAATAACTAATCAAGTGGAATTTAATATAATGAAGAGCCAAGATTGGGTTATCACCACAACTTTGATGCTTAATGATGACTTATTTCAGAGGTTTAAACTAAAAAGGATGAATTAGCCTAAATTAATCTAAAGCCTTTTTCAAGGTCTAAAGATCGTACCTAATTAATCTCAATTAACCTACTTTCGTGGAATTAAGATTAAGCTAAACCCATTAAGCTTTATGCTAATCCAAATCAAATCCCCAAGGAATCTAGCCTACTTTTGTGGTTCGAGCTCCCTGCTTAATTTCTAGAGACCCAGCATTAATCTTCACCTTTCAGTCCTTTAATTAATTACCTATGATTGCTAATACGGTGATCAAGCGAATCAACAAAATTAAAACACTAGAAATCAAGTTCAAAGATTTAAACTTTCACCAAGAACCTATATCAATTCATCATCAATCACCAAAAAGTTGGGTTCTTTCCCAATCCTAGACAAGAAATCTACTCACACATGATTGGGATAAGAGAATAAATCAAATAATTATGCAAATCAATCATAAGAAGAAATAAATCAAAGAGAGGAAAGAATTAACCCGCCTTTCAATTAAGATCTTCAAAATCAAAACTTATAATCCAATCTTGTACAAGAAATTAGTGTCTTTCTTCAATACTTGAACTCCAAAATAATTGCTAATTGATTACAAGAAATTAGTGTCTTTCTTCAATACTTGAACTCCAAAATAATTGCTAATTGATGGCTAAGAGAACATAACAAAAGATATCCAAAACCCTAAGTCAAAACATCTATTTATATATCCCTAAAAATCTGGAAAATAACTAATTCCCGTGCCACAGGTGTGGTCTGCACCACACCAGGGTGTGGTAGGGGTTGTTTTGCTGATTTTGTGCTTCTTTGTTCAGTTTTCGGTATTTTGGCTATAACTTTTGCGTCCGACCTCGTAATGAGGTGATTCAAGTTGTATTGGAAACCTGTTGAAGAGATATACAACTTTCATCTTTTGCGTTTTTCTTGATTCGAACTGCATCATGGTTGAATTTACAATTCTTCATACTCATGCATCCGTTTTCTTCACGAACCATGCCTTCGAAATCTTGTTGTTGCTTCAAACTCTTGTATAACTTCCAACAATCATCAAATCTTTCAATCTTGAGCCAATACCTACATATAAGAACACAAACCACAGCAGTATCCTCGATCTAAACACGAAATATGCATTAAACACTCGCAAATCATGCTTGAAACACACTAAGATAATGCATATTTTACGTGTTTATCATTGACCTAGGGTTACATGTTGACCGACATTGACCCTAGTGTTTTGATCATCGCACGTTGACTTTTTGATCGTAACGCGTTGGCTGGCGTTGACCTAGGGTTACGCGTTGACCGATGTTGACTCTAAGGTTTCGAACGTCGCATGTTGACTTTTTGATCGCAACGCGTTGACTGACGTTGACCTAGGGTTACGCGTTGACTGGCGTTGACCTTAGGGTTTTGAACGTCGTACGTTAACTTTTTGATCGCAACGCGTTGACTGGCGTTGACCTAGGGTTACGCGTTGGCTGGCGTTGACCTTAGGGTTTTAAACGTTGTACGTTGACTTTTTGATCATAATGTGTTGACTGGCGTTGGCCTAGGGTTACGCTTTAACCAGCGTTGACCTTAGGGTTTTGAACATTGCACGTTGATTTTTTTGATCGCAACGTGTTGACTGGCGTTGACCTAGGGTTACGCGTTGACCGGTGTTGACCCTAGGGTTCCGAACATCGTACGTTAACTTTTTGATCGCAACGCGTTGACTAGCGTTGACCTAGGGTTACGCGTTAACCGGCATTGACCCTAGGTTTTTGAACATCGTACGTTAACTTTTTTAATCGCAACGCGTTGACTGGCGTTGACGTAGGGTTACACGTTGACCGGCGTTGACCCTATGGTTTCGAACGTCGTACATTGACTTTTTGATCGCAACGCGTTGACTAGCGTTGACCTAGGGTTACGCGTTGACCGGCGTTGACCTTAGGATTTTGAACGTCACACGTTGACTTTTTTGATCACAACGCGTTGACTAGCGTTGACCGGCGTTGACCCTAGGGTTTCGAACGTCGTGTGTTGACTTTTTGATCGCAACGTGTTGATTGGCGTTGACCTAGGGTTACGCGTTGACCGGCGTTGACCCTAGGGTTTTGAATTGTCCAGTGTTGATTAGTGTTGATTTTGTCGAAACATCCAACAACTGACGAAAATGGGTGAATTCGGGCATAAAAAGGTCATCCGGGAATCAACCAGGGACCGAGACGCACGCGGGTGTCTCCACCTTGGCCAAGACACCCTTGGGTGTCTCGGCCAAAGCCAAGACACCCTAGGGTGTCTCGGTTCAAAAACCGAGATACCCCCCTCTCTTCCCTTTCTTTTTTTTGTTTGTTTCCTCTTTTGTTTTCCCCCTCTTTCCAAAACTTTCAAAAAAAAGTTCTATTCCCTCTCAAACTCTCTCTTCTTCTACCTCTTATCCATCAACCATTGTTTCCCTCTTTTAATAACTCCAAACCCATTAAAATTCCTTTCTTTAAAACCCTTCCACCCGAGAAAATTTTGGATTTTTTTTTTGCTATCCCTTTGGCCGAAAATTCCCTCTTCTGAAAACTAGGGTTTCATAACATCTTCAAGCTCAAGACTTAAATTTGGAGTTGGGTTTTCAAGCTTCTTGATTTGGGTAAGCTTCCTCTCAAAAACTCTCTCATTTTTTGATAAAGATTGAATCTTTATGCTTGTAATGAGGGTATGCCATGAATTTATATGCAAATATCATAGCTTTTTGTTCTCATGGGTTGGGTTTTATTAAAAAGATAGAATCTTGATGATGGGTTGCATGTATGGACCAAAATTTGGGGGGTTTATGCAAAAAATACAATATGGTCGAAATTTGGGGGGGCTTTTATGCAAAAAAGGACTGAAATTCGGGATTCTTATGTAAAGGTGGACTAAAATTTGGGATTGAAATTCCATACTCATTTGGCCAAACTTTGAGGGGTGTTTGTATGCAAAGAATCAATGTTGTTTGAGGGGTTTATTTGTAAGAAGCAACCCAAAAATTGTAGAGGGGTTTATTTGCAAAAAGGGCTAAAATTTTAGGGCTAAAATTTCAAAAGTTTAGGCCACAAACTCATGACCAAAGTTTTGAGGAGGGTATGCGGAAATTAGACCGAAAATTATGAAGGGGTCTATTCGCAAAATTGGCTAAATTTTTACAAAAGGGTTTATTTGTAAAGTTAGCAAAAATTGTGGGATATTGGGGGTGTTAAATGAATAAATATGGTGATCGTGATTCAATTCGAGCATGTCCTTGACTATAATTTAGCCTTGAACACGAGGGGTATTTTGGGTATTTCACCAAAATTTATCATGAGAGTTTATACTGCAATATGAGCTCACTGTTTTGCATGCACGAAATTCGTTGGTTTAATTAGACCTTAACCATAAAACCCTACTTACTTTATAGGATTTTAGTTAAAGTTCTTAATTTTCCTTTTAAATTTCAGGTGTGCAGATTTATGATTGTACCTGACCCGTCGATTTTCATTGCAGATTTTCCATGTCTCCCCGTCGATCCCGGTTTCATAAGAGTCGCTCCCTTTCGCAACATAACGAGAAGGAGGCTCCCATGGCATCTTTTTCAGTGGCATCTTCTTTCGGGGGTGAGCATTTATGCTTTATATATCCCCGATTGATCCCTTTGTGGGTCATTCGGGAAGAACCAACATTCTCCTTTGCGGGGATCGAGGTTTCAGGAATTCGCGGTTCTGTTACACCCTCGTTTGGCCCCTTCGCGGGTCATTTGAGAAGAACCGACATCCTCCTTCGCGGGGGTCGAGGTTCCAGGAAATTTATGGTTCTGTTACACCCTCGTTTGTCCCCTTCGCAGGTCATTCGGGAAGAGCCGACATCCTCCTTTGCGGGGGTCGAGGTTTCGGACTTGCTTTGCTTGGCTAATTCAAGTCTTCCAGCATATTGGGGCGATTTTGTGTCGTCTTACACCTTGTAGGTCGGTGTATGTCACCACGTTATTTACGTGATGATGCATACCGTTCTTCCAGTGTAAGACACTCAAAATCGTCTCTCCAATTGCCCTGTGGATAATCTTATCTCGCTCTCTTGTGAGATGGATTTAATCCTTGTATAATTTATGGATAGTTTTCTGACTTTTACCCCTTGTTTTGTTACAGTCGAGTTTTCAGCAGATAGTCTTCCCCCTCATGCTATCACTAGTTGTAGTGGGGGGGGTTTCTCTTCTGTAGCCATCAGGCAGGCTATTGGTCCGCTTCCTCAATTTGATGGGAATTGTTCTAATGAATCTTGTCGTTTGATACGAGATGGGGGACGTCGTTCCTTACGCCAGCTGATCACGGATGCTCCTTTCACCGCAGACTCTATTTCTACTCAGGCTTTAGAGAGGCCTAGTTATCTGTTTGGAGATTCCGTTGAGGATCCGGCCAGGTTGACTTTTGCTGACGAGCATTGGCTGAATAATGATGAGGGAGCTCTTCTTTATATTCCCTCCATTCCCCGTCAGCACTCCTTTACTCATTTGGAGGGGCAGGCTGTAGAGCTTCGGATGTCCTAGAATCTTATAGAGGATAGCAATCGAGTTCACTGTGGATATATTTCCCATCATAAGACTCCAGGCTCCAATGGGCATCTTTATATTCGCGGTCTTCGATCAGGGATTCTGGGTCTTGATACTGTACCCCCAGGCGAGGTATCAGCAGCTGCTCCTACTGTGAAGAACCGCCTGGCTAAACTTGGGAGGAAGTTACCTCCACCAGAGTTCAGGTGTTTTGGTTGGGCTTACTCCCAACCTAAGGGATGGTGGACACGTATGACCAGTTACGTCTTGAGACGTTGGGAGAATGATCTGAGAAGCAGCGGTTTGTACGCACCTATACGAGCCACTATGTATGGATTCCCAGTTAGCTGTCGCCACTTCTTAGCATTGTTAGAAACATATGTCTCCGATAGTAACACGTTTCTGACTAGCGATGGAGAGTTAGGGTTGGCTCTACATGAGATGCACCAAGTTTCTGGTCTTCCAATGGGGGATTATCCATACCAGGAGTATTTTCCCTCGAACCTGCAATTGGAGTGGTTGAAGAAGGATACTCCCGATATGTACGATACTCTTTGGGACCTCACATGCCATTATCATACCTCTCTAATCAAGGTTACCACTCAAGTGAAAAGGAAGAGGCAGATCAGCTTGAAGCAGTTCATTGTTTATTTATTCCAGAATTTGGAGGGTAATCCAGGCGAGACCATTTGTGAATTAGACGTTTTGACACCTTCCGCCACTAATGAGTTGATGGAAAAGGCCGAAGCTTGCTCCAGGGAGCTTTTCCTGCAGGGACCAAGTTTCGGACATTCCTTTGTCATGCACAGAAGTCCATTGAGCCCAGGACCCTGCTAGCAGGCTATCTTGCCCTCTGGTTGAAGAAGTGCGTCGTTCCATATCAGTTTTCGGACGTCTTACCCCTTGAGGTGCTCTTCCCCGCCGTTCAGCTAGCTTATGGGAGAGAGCTTTCCTCGCTTCCAGTAATGGTTGCTGGCATCCATTGTGGACTTAGATATTTGGTCAATGGTTTTACGCAAGTGGGCCCTGAACCGTCGATCGAGCTTGTTTCTGTAAAGGTCGAGCTTCCGTACACATACCTGATGGTGTGGCTTGTTCTTCATCGTCCTGACTTGATGTCGGCGCCTAGTACTGTTAATGTCCCCGTTCCTTTCGTGCAGCTATTGGAAAGGAGTAGATGGCTCGGGAAAACGTTCACTGATGTACAGCGAGAGCTTCAAATTCGTAAGAGCTGGGAGTTCTTCAAGTGTTTTCCTCACTTCTCGGGTCGTTATGATGATGTGCTGATTGATGAGGAGAAACCCAGAACTGGTCGGACTTCTCTTGACGCTGGTTATTTTCGTTGGTTGGTGAACATCCACGTTGGGTATCTTGTTCTTCGGGTGAAGAATCATTGTCACATAGAGCCTTACCTTCCGTGTCGTTTCGCTCGCCAGTTTGGCTACGGCCAACTACATGTTGGGAATCCGAGCCATGGTTTGAAGACTGAGGGAGGACTTATTGACGGCGTTGGGGCATGGCTTTGGACTATGGTGGGCTGTACTGGAGCCTACTTTGCTCTTCCTTCATCTAAGCGTAAGTCGTTGCTTACTTTTCTCAGCTGTAAGTGGTTCCTTTCCGCCAATGAGTTCCTAGGCGTGAGGAGTCTTTCGGAGCTGGAGGCTGAGCATTTGGCTCAGGTCACTATCCAGGCTACTCGTAGGGCCGAGCTTTTGAAGAAGCAGGGGAAGAAGCCTACCAAACCCTCTCTTTCGAGCAGAGACAGGATAGAGGATGATGAAGAGCTCCTTCCTACTGGTGATGAGGACGAGACTTCTGAGGAGGAATACGTGAACACAGATACTGACAAAGAAGAACCTAATGCAGGTTTGTCAGACTCTTTCTTTTCAGAATTAACTAATCTGGCCTTCTTTCGTTGGCGTCAACGTCATATCCTTTCTAGGTCTCAACTGACTTTTCAAAAACCAGAGCAAAAGGTCTTATTCACTTATCCTAACAAGATGACTATTATCACCCCAGGTAGAATGAATGATGAGCATGAGTCACTCGCTTCTTGCTATGCGAGGTCCCGGCCTAGTGGCAAAGCTCCCGCATAGGTCGAGATGCAGACCAAGTTCATGCATGAGCAGCCTGTTGGCTCTGTGAGAGTTCGCACCCCGAAATGGAAGAAGACCGTTCATAAGCCCTATACTAGTCAGCGTGCTCACAGGACAAAGTTGGGAAGCACTGCTGGCGGGGAAGAGGGTAATACCCATTGTCTTTATTTCTTTAAGATGATTCGCCTTTTGGGATTCACTAAACTTAATCATGTTTTATGTTCTAGGAAACCATGAAGAAGGTGAACTTCCACAGGATTCCGTATTCCCTGATTCTGATCGTTTGGATAGCTTCATACAGCAGATGTGTGATGCCATTCACGATGTGCCCATGGATGTTAACACGAACATTGATACTGAGCAGGTTAATAGTGTTGAGCCCATAATTCTATGCTCAGGTATATCTAAATCCGATGATACCCTACTCGAGTAGCATTTGGAAGAGTTGGGGAATTCAGGATTCATTATTTCCGTGTTTTTCTTTCTTTCAGATAACTTGAAGAATTCAAACACGGATGTCAGGAAAAAGGAATCTTCTGCCCCTACTGCAGGTACATCTGAGCTTCTTTCCTGCTTTCCCTATTTTTTTTTATATATCCAACACTTAAATTATTCTGCAGGAGCCATATTAGAGAGACCAGTTGAGGATGAGGCCTTTCATGATACAGGTCTTGAGGAACAAGGGTATGTCTCAGCATCAAGTTTTTCAGGATCCGACATTAGAATATTGGTCGATATGCTGGCTTAGCAGGCCACCAAAGAGGCTGCAGGACCACCCTTTGAGAGTGATTCGTCCGCAGGTATATATCTAATTCCCTTTATTTTGCCTGATCTTTTATCTGACTAACCAAGAATTATCATCACAGCATCAGTCACTAGGACTGATTCAATCATGATTCCCGGTATCTCTAGTTTACCCCAGGGTGATGGACTTGCAGGTATGCAGATAGTCTAATCATCGCGATTCTCCTTATTTGTCTAGATTTCCATTTGACTAATAAAGAAGTGTGACTATAGGACCAGCCGTTACGACTAATGTGGCTACAGTTTCTGGGACCGCTAGCTTTCCTAACAGTGGTGTCTCCCCGTCACAGCCGAGAGGCATTGCCAATTTACCTATAGAGGTTGATATACCCTCAACGACCACACCTGCTATTATCTCGGAGCCCGTTGACACTAGACTAACGGAATCGATCGTCAGACACCAGTCTGCAGGGATCTCTGTTGGTATTGGTATGCTTGCAATTCGCTTTAAATTAAATTTTATCATGTTTGATAATTTCTTACTCCTCAACATGATTGCTTGTAGGATCCCAGCCTTCTCCATATGAACATATCCTTGCCCTTTTGTCTGATTCCGATCCCAGCAGAGACATATTCCGAATAGATCTCAACTCTTTCGTTGTTTTTTTAATGGCATGATCGAGAAGGTTCTTCATCAAGGGTATTGCTTTGATAAGTTCGGACGTTCTCTTTCTCGCTACATGACGATGATTAGAGACGATGGATATCCGGAGTTAGCTGACTCTCTTACTGCTGATTTTATTATCTTGGAGTCTGAACTCCGAGAGTTGGAGGAGCTAAAGGCTCGCGGAGCTTCTTCTTTTGTGTACTCTCAGTTGGAGCATAGGTTGTCACAATGGCGTGATTTGAGATCTTCCATCGGCATCGAACTTCAATCACATGAGCATTCTATTGCACAGCTGATGGCTGGTATTGCAAGAAAGGACACTAACAGAGCCAAGTTACTCAGTTCTATAGACTCCAACCATGAGGAAATAGACAAGTTGAAGAAGGCCTTGAGACAGAGCCAAGTTACTCAGTTCTATAGACTCCAACCATGAGGAAATAGACAAGTTGAAGAAGGCCTTGAAGTATGCCGAGGAGTCTGATGTTATCATGGAAGGCCTTGAAGTATGCCGAGGAGTCTGATGTTATCATGGCAGAGGAGTTGGCAGGACTAGAGAAGTCTTGCGGGCAGATGCTTGAGAGATTAGGACCTACACAGGAGAGATTGATGAAGGTGAAAAATGAAGCAGCGAAGATCTTGAGCAATTCTAAAGAATCTATCTGAACTGACCTGCAAGCAGAACTTGAGCAGAGTTATACAGATAGGCTTTCTAAGTTAGAATCTTGTGTTCTTAATCGCCGACTGCCTTCGGGCTGATGAGCTTTTTATTGTATGCTTTGACTTGATCTATTGATAGAGACCCAGTATTTGATTTCATTATGATATTTTTTTATTGATTGCGAACCCAATTGACATAATGCTTACAGGATTTTTGGCAAACCCTCAGCCCTCAACGGGTTTGATATGCCTTTATCGATTATCGTTTGAATCGGGCTAGCATGTGAATTTTAAAACCCGTCTCACATGTAACGTTGCGCTAAGAGTATTAATTCACTTAGACTTGATGCTATGATTTTGAATACATAGACTTTACCATTTCTTATGGGAAAAGGTACCCCACAACGCGTGTTAGGCGATGACTTATCTCTTCTTAGGTTTCAGGATAAAATTCCCCAGACTCAAACTCTGGTGTCTTTTTCAATCGGCGAAAGACTAAACCGGCGATGTGTGTTAGACATAGACATTAGGATTTTTGGCAAACCCCAGTCTTCAACGGGTTTGATGTGCCTTTACCGATTACCGTTTGAATCGGGCTAGCATGTGAATTATTAATATCCGTCTCACATGTAATGTTGCGCTAAAAGAATTACTTCTCTTAGACTTTGTTCTATGATTTTGAATACATAGACTTCACCATTTCTTATGGGAAAAGGTACCCAGCAATGCATGTTAGGCGATGACTTATCCCTTCTTAAGATTCGGGATAAACTTCCCCAGACTTAAACTCTGGTGTTTTTTTTAGGGTAAAGACGGACCGAGAGATGGAAGAGGAAGAATTTTATATTCTATCTCCCAGCATCTGAAGAGAAAGAATTTTATATTCTATCTTCAGTAGGAAAGGAAACTCGAGGTGGGATCTTCACCCCTAAAATCCGGAAAGATGAGACTAGGAATGGGATTTCCACTCTGAGAATCAGAAAGATTCAAGCAACCCTAACTTTTATAGGATTGGTTGCTTGATCCAAAAAGAGTTCTTCATTTATTGAAGGAAAATTCTGATTTCGACCCTACCTTTTATAGGTTTGGCTAAAAAGGAAAAGATGAAAGTCTTTCGTTTATCGAAATGGTTGACTTGACCTTAGTCCTAACTATCTGCAGGTTTGACTAGAAACATTTATTTTTATTTATTCTCCTTGATCTAATACGTCGCGGGCTTGTTCACGTTCCGGTTCCCGGGTATTTTGGAAAACGGGGCGTGACAGGTTTGACCTGAAAGCAAAGAGAGTGGTATACCAGAAGCAATGAGAATGCCAACTCGTACTATCACTCAATGGATGACTTCAATGCCAAGTGATTAGGACTCAACACGTTGAGTCTAAGAATTACCAATGATTGGCGGATAGGAATTTTGGTGGATCCACTATCAATTGATTTGATCAGTGGATGGTTTTGCGAGGAAGGATTAATCTGTCAAAGGATTGAAACTCGTCTCACAAAAGAAGACATTCTGACATTCAGAGCTTAAATGTGGATTTCTTATTTATCACTTTTACAGTGATTGGGTTATCCCTAAGAATATCACATGTGGTATTCTTCCGGGAACTTCCCGATACATTGGTTATCTTGAAGATACTAAGGATAGTATTTTTTCAGGAATTTGCCGTTTATCGGCATCATGAGCCAATCACCATCCTTAGTTACCAGGCGATATGCACCACTCGAGTAGACTGTCTCTACTATGAATGGCCTTTCCCATTTGGGTTCAAATTTACCTTTCTTCTTGGAGTTAAGGATCATGGGTCGTCTCTCAGTTAAGACCAAATCTCCTTCTTTAAAACTTTGTTGTCGAACCTTCTTGTCGAAAGCCCAAAAAATTCTGGCTTGGTAAAACTCAATATGCTGTTGAGCTTCCAGGCGCTTTTCATCGAGCATCTCGAGTTCTTCGAGATGTTTCTGATGTTGTTCTTCGGTCGTCATCTGGGTTGCGAGAGCGATTCGAAGAGATGGAATTTATATTTCCAATAGAAGAACGGCTTCACATCCGTATACCAAAGAATACGGGGTCGCTCTCGTTGGTGTATGTACCATGGTACGATAGGCCCATAGAGCCGCGCCAAGCTTGTCATCCTAATCTCGTTTATTAGTTTTCACGAGTTTTGACAAAAGCTTTATGATTGTCTTATTGAAGGCTTCAGCCAATCGATTCGCTGTGGGATTGTAAGCTGTCGACGAAATGTCCTGAATTTTGAACTTCTCGCAAAACCTAATGAAGGCGTTGCTGACGAATTGAGGACTGTTGTCATGTATGATTCGTCTTGGGACACCATACCGGTAGATGATGTGGTGTTTGATGAATACAATGACGTTACTCGTTTTAACTTCTCTGAGCGGAATCGCTTTAGCCCATTTGGAGAAGTAGTCGGTAATTGCTAGGATGAATCGGTCACCTTTGACTGACGGGGGATTTATAGGACCAACAATATCCATTCCCCAGGTCTCAAACGGCCATGACGTAACCGAAGGATGCAGATGCTCCAGAGGTTGGTGCATATAATTCGCATGTATTTGACATGCATGACACTTTCGGGCATATGCGACTGTATCACTTATCATAAAAGGCTAAAAATATCTCATTCTTCTGATGCGGTCATAAAGCTTAGGGCCGGGTTGGTACGCGCCACACTCCCCTTCGTGTGCCTCTTTAAGGACTTCTTCAGCTTCTTTAGTAGATAAGCAACGTGATAGCAATCCATCGTACCCCCTGCGGTATAGCATTCGATTCTCCGTATTATAATAGAATCTCGGTGCTCTTCATCGGATTGAATCTCTTTCTTTCACATCTTCTGGAAGGATTCCATGCAAGACGTAATCGATGATAGGGAAACGCCAATCTCGGGGCTCGAACTCAACTTGAGTTGAATATGTTTCCTTAATTTCTTCTTCCTTGTCATCTTCATCGTAGATTGGCACTAAGAGTTGGTGAGTTCTTACCGTAACAAACTGCTCTGTTCCGGGAGGCTGCGCTAGAGATACGGCTAATGTTGCTAATGCATCTGCGTAGGTGTTCTGTAACCGCGAAACATGTTCAATGAAGAATCCTTCGAATGATTCTGCTATCTCTACTGCCATCTTATGATATGGTATTAAATCCTGACTTCGGACTTCATACTCCCCTTGAACTTGCTTAACTATTAGTTGAGAATCACCGAAAGCTTCGAGATACTCAACCCCCAGTTCTTTAGCGAAATTGAGTCCTATGAGTAGCGTGTTATATTCGGCTACATTATTTGAGCATGGCTCGGTTAATAAGTAGGCTCGAGGCATCACATGTTTTTCTGGAGAAACTAAGACGACTCCAATTCCAGAAGAGATCTTAGAACCTCCATGAGCACTTATTACATTAGCTGCTCGGGAAGCGCCATCGAAGTACAAACGCCATACTTGTTGGTGCGAAGTTGCGTTGACCTCGTGGGTTTCATCGGGTAAGTCATCATATATCTCGACGGTATCTGTAGTTGGATTAGCTGCCAGGAGATCACAGATGGCTTGTCCTTTTACTGACTTCTGTCGTTTAAAATGTAAGTCGTATTGGGACAAGAGCAAGGCCCATTTTGTTAACCACCAATTCATGAAAGCTGGTTGTGTCATGAATACTCAGACTGGGTTAACTTTGGAAATAACATAAATAGTCTGTCCAACCAGATAATGTCGCATCTTCTGAATTGCGAATACCAAGGCGAGACATTCTCTTTCGATCACGGGATATCGGGATTCAGCACCTACCAAAGTCTGACTCATATAATATACTGCCTGGTCATGACCGTTATCGTCATCTTGTGCAAGCAGTGCACTTAATGAGTGGCTCGTCGCCATGACATAAATCAAGAACGGTTTGCCCAATTTCAGTGCAATGAGTACAGGAGGTTTTGAGAGATATTCTTTAATACTTTCGAATGCTTTTTGACAAGCGTTGTCCCATACGAATGATACGCCCTTCTTTGTGAGTTTGGAGAATGGTTGATATTTTCCTGAGAGGTTCGAGATGAACCGACGGATATAAGCTAACCGCCCTTGCAATCCTCTAAGCTCTTTAAGGTTTCTTGGAGGTTGTAACTCATTAATTGCCTTTACTTTATCAGGGTTGATGTGAATACCTTTGGTGGTGACGACGAATCCAAGAAATTTACTACTGGACATTCCGAGGAAGGACTTGGTGGGATTCATTTTCAATTGACGGGTTCGCATCAGATCGAACATCGTCTTTAAGTCTTTGATGTGATCATTCTTGTCACGACTTTTTACGACCAAATCGTCCACGTAGCATTCGACAGTTTTCCGGAGATGCTCCTGAAAAATCTTCGACATGGCTCTCTGGTATGTGGCACCTACATTCTTTAGGCCGAATGGTATGACCATGTAGCAGAAAACGTCGAGGGGTGTTCTAAACGCGGTATGTTTTTTATCAACTGGATGCATCTTTATTTGATTATAACCAGAAAACCCATCCATGAAAGACATCCTCTCGAACCCGCATGTATTGTCGATGATGATATCTGTGATGGGAAGGGGGAAATCATCTTTTGGGCAGGCAGCGTTGAGGTCTCTAAAGTCGATACAAACCCTGATTTTCCCATTTTTCTTAAGAACCGGGATAATATTGGCAAGCCATTCAGGATGTTGCTCTTCTCTAACAAAGCCCGAGTCAATTAGCTTTTTAACTTCGGACTCGATTGCCTCCATCATCTGCGGACAAAACCTTCTTTGTTGTTGTTTGATAGGTTTAACATCCAGCTTAATATTAAGACGATGCACTGCTACATTTGGATCGAGCCCTGGCATATCTTCATAATTCCAGGCGAACACATCGATGTACTCCCTGATAAGAAAGATTAACTCTTCTTTCTCATCGGGCAGGAGGCTGTCGCTAATGAATATCGGCTTCGGATTATCCTCGTTTCCCATATTCACTTGGACCACTTGATCCTCGGTAGGAGGTTCTCTTTGTTCAAACCTATCCACATACTACATGTTTAAGTGATGAACCTAAGGATCTTCCCAAGTTGGCATCTGATCGTCTTCCTCTATTGTCATAGGATAGACCGTAGCCATGTTCGACATCAACTTTTTGAACATTTCACCAATACTAGTGTCGGAATCCCAAGCTGATGAATCAGAAGAGTCCCCGTTTTTACCTTTGTTAGCAATTTGATCAATGACCTGCCAGCAACATTCATCATCGGATGAGGAGACATAACCTAAACCTCTTTTATGGTGATAATAATCATCGGGTTTTCCTTTTGGTACATAGGCCATTTGAGGCGGAACTCGCGGACCTCGACCAAAGCAAAGACCTTCTCTGAGCGTAAAATCATATCCATATTTCTCCATTAGATCGTGCGCTTTTGTATTATACCTAAATAGATGAGGAGAAAGTTTATCATCATCATCTTCCTCTTCTAAGAAGTGGTCTGGTATCGGAGATTCTCTTCCTTTACCGTAGACGACTTCCTTTTCACCCCCTGTCTTCGCGGGGATGACAAATGTCGTTCCGCATGTATCCTGTACCTATTTTTTCGTCATACAAAATGATTAAAGTGGCATATACAAGTCAGGGTTATCATACAGCTCCTTAGTGATATTATCAAGACACATCGAGTACTCTAAATCATCGTTTATTGATAGTTCTTCGGCAAGTTGCCAGTTACAACTACTTTCCGATGATTCTTCATCGTCAAGATTGATTACAATAGGTACAATGTTATTAAGTACAAAACCACCATCATAATTAAACCTAGCTTCGGTATCAGCTTCATCTCCACTATCTGTTCCTTGGGCCGATGGTTCAGTATCGGATTCGGCACCGTATAGAAGGGAATCGGTGAAATAGTTCTCCAATCCCTTAAACGGTTGCTTATCTGCGACCACCGTCTTGACTTTATTATTTATGTCCACATATTTGAGGCACTGATGAAGAGTTGACGGGACTATAAGATTACCGTGGATCCAGGGTCGACCCAACAGTAAGTTATAGGATGTTTCCGCGTCAATCACATAACACGTGACTTCTGACTTTAAATCCCCGATCTGGCATTTTACTCGAATCTTTCCCAATGGTCTGGACCCGCTGGTGTTGAATCCGTAGATCGTGGTGCCCGTGGAAGCTAGCTTACTAGCCGGTATTCCGAGGTTATACATCAATCGGAGTGGCATTATGCTGACAGCGGAACCCGGTTCGACTTGGATCCGGTTGACAACGCTGGAGCCGATATGCCCGGTGAAGTATAAGGGCCGGTCATGTCTTGAATTCTTCGTCTGCATATCTTCTTTGGTGAAGGAAATGCAGGGAAAATGATGTGCCGCGAGATTGTAGTGTTGAACCGACGGCTCTGATTCTTTAAGAGATGGCTTGATTCGAGTCAAGAAAGCTTCAGAATCGGCTAAGGCTTCTTGTAAGGCCTCCCTTGTGTCCTTTGATAGATGCAACAACTCGTACAAGGTTATTCTAGCTGGTATATTAGCCAACTATGCCATGATATCAAAATAGGCCGGAGAGTTTGAATTCCCCGGTTTGTCTCTTCCAATCGAATGATTGAATCGAGACTGCTTCGGGTTTTGACCTTCTTGACATAACGGTTCTTTTCCTTTCTGCTTTTGTCGGACCTTCTCCATGCTTACAGGTGTTGGGGGAGTTGTGACAATTCCCATTTCCATTAATGTTTTGGAAGGAACGGTTTTGGTTACCCCCTGTTTAGCCAATTGCTCAGAAGTATCCGGGTACTTGAAGTTATATTCGTTCCCGCTCCGGGTTACAAAAGCCTCCTGTTCATCTTCGGAAAGCGGAAAGGCTGGAATTCTATCGTCATCTTCCCCTGGAATAGCAGAAGCTCCATAACAAGACTTACCTTTTCCTTTTGACCTTCTCTTGGGAGAGGTTCCAGTCCATTGTTCATCGCCAATCAAATCTGGATGAACCCAAAGAATCTCACCATTCAGGGCTGTGTGTGGCACAAGTCCTTTTCTAGCGCTGTTTGTGAGGGGTCATCGTTCACGGTCTTCACTGCTGCATTTATTACTGGCTCATGCTGGAACCAGTTCAAGGGAACAGAACCGAAGCTAATCGATACTGCATTCGCACCTATTTTCTTCTCCTTAGGTTGCTTCATAGTGATGACCCCAACATCGATCAGAGCTTGGATCTTATCTTTAAGGGCGTAGCATGCCTTGGTAGGATGGTGCACCGCTCTGTGAAATACGCAGTATTTTGGATTATTAACTCTTCTAGCATCTTCCTGATCCTGGATCGGAGGCAACTTGATTTTGTTGTTCTCTATGAGGTATTTGAAAATACAGGGAACTTCATCCTCTTTGAATGAATAGACCTTTGGGAATTTCGGCTCCAAGGCCTTTTGCTTCTGGGGCTGTTGTTGCCACCTTGATTGTTGAGGCGCCTTCTGCTGCTGCCGTTGTGGTTGCGCTTGTACTTCGAATGTTTGGTTCGCGTCCACTGCATTCGCTTGTGCTTTTCCTTTACCCTTAGGGACAAAGTTCTGTTGTGGAGCATTATTTGCCGTTTGACCTCTTTCTGTCTTCTTCCTTTTAAGGAATCGTTCGGCTCGTTCTCCTTGCACTTTCAAGTCCTTCCAGGTCTTTGGTGGTGCCATTCCCATAGCTTCAAGATGTCCAATGAAAGATTATTCTGACAAGTCTCGAGGATAAAGTCTTCACTGACAGAATCCCTGCAGTTCATCGCTTTGTTCCGGAATCTCTTCACGAAGTTTTTGACCGTCTCACCATTTTTCTGTTTCTCGTCAAATAGTGTACCGATTGAAATCTCGGTATCGTCGTCGAAGAAGTTCGTCAAAAACATATCCTCCATGTCATCCCAACTATTGATACTCCCCGGCTTGAGACGGCGATACCAATCAAAGGCTGTTCCCCGAAGAGTGCTAACGAATGACCGCACCATTAAAGGTTCATTCCCGGAGATTATTCCTAAGTGAGACTTAAAATATATTAAGTGCTGGGTAGGGGAACCCTTTCCATCAAACGGCGTGAAATTGATCAAATTGAATTTCGCCGGATATGGAATTGATTCTCATTCCCTTGGGTATGGACATGGTATTTCGGACCTCTTCACCTCTTGAGCATTTATCAACGCGTTGATTTTGCTCTCCAAGTCCCTCATTTTCTTATCCTCACCCGTATCTGTCTTCGAGTGATTTCGGGGAGAAGTAATGTGATCCTCCTTTGTGTTGTTATCATCCGACGGGCCACCCCCTTTATTGTTGTTGATGGGAGGGGTGTTCATGTTGGCATTATCCTCTACCTCCCGTTCATCTTCACCTTGATTAGGATTATTGCGACGACTAGATTCTCCTTGATGAGTCGTCAGTTCCGTGATTTGTTGGTCATGCATTTCTCTCATCTGCTGCATGGCCATTTCCATTTCGAACTTGAAATTTTCCTTCTGCTTAGTCAGGGTTGTCCTGCACTTGATGCGGTATCATCAGAAGCCATTGTTGAGCATGCATCTGAGCAACCATCCGAGCAAACATACGAAGTTTCATCATCTGGAGGGAGTCCCTTCTGCATTCTTTGGTAATTCTTTCGTCTGCTGGTCCCTGATCGCAATTGAGTCATACATTGGGACACCTCGGTGAACTGATCTGGACTAAAGCGTCATGTTGACTTTCCTCTTCCGGTCATATTGACGGACACTTCTGGAAATTCATCCTCTTGAAGAGTAGGTTTCCTTCTACGGAAGTGTCTTGATCTGGCCTCGGTCATTTCGGTAGAGATTCTCTCAAACACCGAAACTCTTCTTGGGGCTTTAGAACAGCAGCATTCTGACAATACTGCCTTGATTATGTTGGCACACGGACAATGAGAATCCGTGTCTCGAACATTTCTTTTCCAGGACTTATTCGTACCCCCGGCCCCCCTATAGTATAACTCGTTAGTTTGATAACTGGAACAACCCATAGAGTGTTGGCACGCCTTCCCAGGTATAACATCATCATTATCAGACAGAGGTGTTTCCCTCTAGGGATATGACGCTTTGTTGGCATCTCCAAAAGTTACTCGTTCAGGCTTACGCTTTTGCGAGCGTGAAAACCTAACGGGCTCTTGAACTTCAACCCACAATCCAATGCGGTCGGTAATAGGGACTTTCCCTTTGTTATCTTTCTTAGGGGGATCGGTACGACTCCCAGTCTGGTTTGTTGTTTGGGGACCTTTCAACGGTCCTAATCGCTCCTTGACAGGTGCTTTACCTCGATCTCCAGGTAGAAGACCGAGACGACCTTTCAAAGGGACTCTAGATTTGGTGAGATCCATGCTATGACCCGGCTCCATAGGAGATGTGGGGCGAGGGGAAACGGGATCTGGCTCATTCACTTTTGCCTTAAGCGCTGACTTTGCCTTTGGCCTCCACACCTGTTTGCGCTTGGGCGGTTTCTCGACTGCTTCTTCCTTCTGCATTTCTTTCCCTTTCTGCAAAAGGGCTTGGGCATGCGCGAGCAATGCGCGACGCTTCTTGATTCTCTCTTCAAGGGTAGAGCGGGTCCTCTTGACACGAACCCATTCGTTCGTTTCTGTCTTGGAGGAGGGGTTGGTCGTTCACCGTTGTTGTTCTTGGCGCTGCCTGGATTTCAGATCCTCATTATAGCGGATCCCGTCCATCGACTCTGAAGCCTTGGCCAATTGTCGTGCAAGGCGTTGACGCCGTCTTTGGCGCGCCCTCTTCGACAAAGTCGGAGCGCCTTCAGCAGTTATCTTCACGGTGGAGTAGAGGTCCGGATCTGCGGCTTCGACCTCTTTGGATGCCGTAGGGACTTTGTGGTGCGTAGGTGCAGCGGCGGCGAGTGGACCTTGGCTCTTCAACCCTAAGGTCACGCGAGCATTCCTAGAAGAGGAGACCTTCATGCACCTGTTTGGAGAGGCGGATCTGGAGGAGGAGGAAGAGAGGTACTCTTCAAACTTTTGTTGATCGAACTCGTATTCGATCTCTTCATTCACCCGGATCTTGAATATCGGTTGCGTCATGACAGCCTCGGAAGCAAGGCTGTTGGCTCCCACTGTGGTCGCCAGTTTGTTTTCGGAAAAAGTTGCCTTCATTGTAGAATTCATTATAATATGGATTGCTTATAAAGAATTCAAAATACTCAATAAAAAATGAAAGATTATAACTTTTCGAAAATAACGCAAGATCCGTTCGTTGTTTCTTGCTTGCGTGGGTCTTTAGCCGGTGACGGCGATGTCGATATCCATGGACTACCTGACAGTCAGATCAGATCCAGAACTCCATCGATTCGTGAGGGAATCTAGAAGCAGAAGCGCTTATCTCGACAACGGCGAGATAATTGCTCTTATTAGAATTATCACAATGGGATAACCCTAAGGATTGGATGTGGGCGGTGCAGATCTGAAGAAGTTTTCTCTCCTGTGTTGAGGAACTCGATCAATCTTCAATCCGGTAGGGTTTCGCCAATTCTCCAAAAATCCAGATCTGAAAAATGAGGGCCTGAGGCCTGTATTTATAGGCTCTGGGTGGTTAAAACAACATAACAACCCGTTTTTGGGCCTGGAGACACCCCAGGGTGTCTCAGCGAGGCCGAGACACCTTGAGGTGTCTTGTTTGGGCCGAGACACCTCGGGGTGTCTCAATTCAGGCTGAGACGCTGTTTTTGCACATTCGTCCGTTTCCACCGTAACTTCTTCATCCGAACTCGGATTTAAGCGATTCAAAGTGCGTTGGAAAGCCGACGAGGAGTTTTATAAGCTCCAATGATTATATCATCAGTTGAACAAATGAGACACGAAGGGTATTTCACCGTTTGTGAACGATACGAGGTTCCCGATCAGTTCGTGTCTTTGTTATTCTGAAATTCTGTTGGTTTACGTAGTTCGTCGATTCACTTCAAGCATTCACCGACATCAATCAAACTTCTGTGAACCGGATAGTGACGTTCATTATCGTTTCTTAGCACTAAGCTATTCATGGAGACCTATAGGCAATTTTCGATACCTACACTAACAAAGATACAATGGAGATTACAGAATAAAATCCATACCTACAGAAGAACCTACTTCAGCTGAACCAACTCTAGCAGTTGGTCCTGTAGCCGCACCAGGAGTTTTCCCCGATAATAAATCAGAGATATACTGATGGACGTCTTCTGAAAGATCAAGATCGAGGATGTGTTCATTGAAATCCTTGACCTCAGCAGCATGAGTGGTCTCCCCTTCTGCTGGTTCATTCATCATGGCATCTACAGAATAAGCTGAATTATGAACACATATATATACGTGTATGAGCCCACACAAAATGGAAATCAGCATTACCTTCAGTAGTTGCAGTGGGTTCGACAACTCCACTACTTGCACCCGTTTCCTTTAGTTTCACTAAAAGGAGATAAAGTGCACAGGTCATTAGAAGAGGTACGCATTTCGACTCACTCATCTCTTAGAATTGCCCTCTGAATGGGAAAATACATGTACCTGCGTTAGAAGTTGGTGGAATGATTTCAGTAGGGGAGATCGTTTGAACGCCAGCAAGTTTATCATCCATTGTATCATGCATTTGCTAAACGAAACTGGGCTCTTTGGTTTTTATTAGTCCGGGAGAAGTGATGCCGACTTGAATTTATCCTTCTTCTCGACCCCCTACAAAAACCAAGTACAGAATAAGTTCAAATCTTAAAAAAAGGAGATAGCAAAATGGAAATAAGGATGACTCGTTACCTTGTTCGTCAGAAGGATATCATAGGCGTATATCTCTTCTAAGGCAAGTAGAGGAGTATGTTGTCGATGTATAACCTTCTTACTCCTCTTTGATGAACGCGCTTCTCCCAGAGTATCAGATCTATCATGACGATATTTAATGTGCAACTCGGCTTTTGGAGAACCTTGGGTTTGAGCTTGAGTCTAAGTTGAAGACCGAGATCTCTTTTTATGAGTGAGGGGTGTTGTATCTTCCTCCTCTTCATCTCTGCTAAGGACTTCCACCGTCATTCGATTAGGAGATGTCAGAACAACCCTCTCCCTCCTCCTTTTTGGAGCTTCTGGTGATTGAGGTAGGTCAGCATGATGAGTCCTGTGAGTAATGGAAGAACTCATAAATCCTCTTTGAAAGAAAGAAGATGGGAGACCAGCCACTTCCTCCTCGTCATCATTGTCAATTCTAACACCCTCAGCTTCACCTTCAGCCCCAACTTCATCCTCACCTTCTTCTTTAGATGTTCCAACTGTATCTGTATGGAAATCTCCCTCATCCTCATCAGAACTAGCAAATTTCTTTCCCTTACTGGAAGATCTGACAGGTTTTTTTCCTTTCCTTGAGAGTACGGTTTCTCGGACAGCTTTGGCAACAAGTCGAAAGGCAGCCTCTACTTCCAACTCTGAGAGTCTCTTCTTCCTAGTGGCGGTATTGTAGATATAAGCCACTTGCAATATAGAAAAGTTATATGTAGGAGAGGCACATCTAGACGAAGATCAAACCGAGCATTGGTGTAGCCACTTATATTCCAAAAATAGGCCCTTGCTCCATTGATGAGACCTCCACAAACTTTTAGTCGTCTGTTTGGGTTGCCAACATACAGCTGATCATAGTCAAACTGACGGACAAACCTGTAAGGTAGATACGGATCGATGCTGCAGATGTCCTTAACTCTGAAGACAAAATAACCGAGATGGATGTTCATCAACCACCTAAACATCCAATATCTAACACAGTTCTGTCCCTCCTCGGCTCTTCGGTGTCCAAGAGTGTATCATTATAAGTGCCGAAAAACTGAGGGAAGCACAAGAAGAATTCCTAACATTTGTGAACCCAAAATTGTTGGGACACATCATGCCATTGCCTGGCCGACCACCTGCATTCTTCTAAGATCTACAACAAAGGGAGATCTAGACTAGCGGCTTTAGGAGCTGACATTAGGTTAGGTTGACGGAGAACCAACCAAGTTATTAGGTAGGTATAAGGTAATTTGATCTTGGGAACTAGGATCTCATTCGAGGGCTTCTTTCCTCCCTGTGTGAAAGTGGTGGCTAAGTGACGGAGTCCATAGTGAATGTCTACAATCATCTTCGGGAGTAGAGATAACCTACGTCTAGTCACCAATTGAACAGCCGAATATAAAGCTTTAATTAGAATTGCATCAGAAGGCTGATGAGGGACTACACACTTCTTTAGCCAAATAGCTAAGTACCCAACCAGAAGAGTTGTTGGCATGATTCTTTTGTGAGCTTGCCATAAAAATGATTCGAACCTTATGCCATGAGGGAATCCACCTTCTGAGTGAGAAGTATATGTTTGGGCGTTTGTCTTTAACAATAACCTATTGATCTCTGATGGGTTTAAGAGAGGTAGTTCACACACTTCATGGCCCGAATGATCCTTGAGATTCTTGAAGAGATAATCTGCAAATTGCTTCAGGCTTAGTTGCGGAGATTTCTTTTTAGCCTTGATCTCCATCTCTACCATGGTAGTCTGATAATAACATGTTAATTCCCACAGAGTATCATAAGCTACAGTGGCTCTTTCTTTCATTCGGTTGAGCTGATTAATTATTGGGAAGAATTCTTAGTAAGGTACATCTCCCATTGGTAGCCCGAAAACCTTCATCATTTCATGAAGAGGGAGACCTAAGTCTCCATTCTTAGTGAAGAAAGTGTTAGTGTTCGGATTGTAAGTCTTGAACAAGGCAAAGAAGTGGTCAGCACTGATCGGCAACCCGTGCAAGCTAGCACATATGGGGATGAATAATCCTTTATCAGCCAGCTCGTTTCCCCAACAACTAAGCACGTAACTGGTCATCTTTGTCCACCACCTATCCACAGAAGAGTGGACCCAACCATAGCACCTGAACTTCTTGATTAGGAACTCTCATTCCAATCGAGCCAGACGACTCTTCGCTGTATTTTCCTTAAGCAACAGCTCATTCTAAGGCAAATTATCTTAGCCTAATATACTAGGGTGAAGCCCTTTGATAGAATGCTTGTCGCTCGAGCATGGGGCCTTAGCGTCCTTATTGATAAACCCACAATGGACGCACTAATGATCCTCAATCAATCTCCAGGACATCTCTCAGGTTACCGCCAAATTTCGGAACTGTAGAAGAGAGTGCTGGCGAGGAATCGGTGGTAAATATTTGCATACTGAGCCACACTTGTTCAACCATTATGCTGGTTCACAGGAAAGATTCTCTGGATCCTCTACGGAGTCTCTAAATAAGTATTGTGGCTTCCTTAGGGGTTAAGTAGAACCATGGTCCCAAGTTAATGGAACGTCAGTAATCAACTGACGTAAAATACGACTATCCCCTTGTTGTATGAGTTCAGGGACGTCCTCCAAACGGTCAGAGCTAAATTGGGGGGCCTCTTCAATTAAAGGAACCCCTTCATAATGAGCGTGCATAGCACTGCTCTGACATGTGACCTCTCTATCAGAGAAGGCCATGGAAGAAAAATTGACTGGAAAGAGAACAAATATATATAATTGTTGGAATCCAGTTAAAAGGATATTTTAAGGACAATAAGAGGTAGAATTTATCTCATAATTCCACAAGATAGAGTCACCACCTTGTGATAGGCGAGACGGTTTCAATTGTTACACGTACAAAAGGCAATACACATCGTTGTATGTGAACACTATGATGATATATCTAGCTTATAAAATGCGGAACAATATAAAATCGCCCTTTTTACCTTGAGATGTGTTTTGGCCAAGCAAAACAATATATTTTAGCGCCGATCCCCAAAAAGGAGGATACCGACTCTTCCCGAATACCTCTCAAAGGATAGCAAATGAGGATATATCTATGAAATGATAACTTTAAATCAACAAAAGTTGAGAAGATATACATCCATATGAAGCAACAATGGGCTCCACTATCTCGGCTGCATGGGAGGTAGATCTACTTTTCGGGATGCGAGATCTCTTGGGAGACATGATAAAAAAGTGATTTTTATCAGAGATCCTGCAAAAAAGTTAGGGTTTTGAGATTAAAATCAACAAAGATGTGAAGAATACCCAAGAAGTGATCCTAGAGACTCGGTTTTCATCAAGGATCAACAAAAAATGAGCTTTGGTAAAAAAAGAATGAGAGTTAGAAGAATATACCTTGAAGAAAAGTTTGAAACCCTAGGTTCCTCGAGCCAAATCCAATGAAATCTGAGGAAAAGGAAGGTGAATAGGATTGGGAACTATTTAGGAAAGAATCTGAAGAGGTTTTGAACTCAAGGAAGCGGGCAAAAGTGAGAAAAAAATCTCTAAGTGTTGGGTTTTATAACCCGCTGGAAGTGCACTGTCGGTTCGGTCGCGAGAAAGTCTCAACTGTCTCGTGCTTCTGAGATAGTTGTGACTGTCTCGGAAGAAGGGCTAACCCAATGTGTTTTCAATTGTGTTCGCGTGGCATCCTTAACCTATTTTTAATATATCTTGAAACACCAAGGAGTACATGAATATAAACTAATTCTCCTTGACCCAACACCTTAAGAGCTTAACCTGTGTAGACTCCAGTTACGTATGAGTATAAATTATGTTCACGCCGCAATGAAGGTTGACGCCAGTCAATGCGTTGATTGCTGAAATAAGGCGCAGATCAATTCTAAGATCAATGATAATCCCTGGGAGTTTAATCATAATTTAGATATGAATTCCCGACCAAGATGATCAGTTCATCATCTACTCAACGACACAAGCTAAATTTAGAAATCAACACACTTCAGTTCAAGATTTTGACAACGGTCAGACGATAAACGCAGCACCAGAAGAATTTTGGCTATTTGATAAAATAGTGAATAGACTAAAAGCTAAAGAAGTCAAAGAATTGAAGGATGGGCATATCATATCCAAAGTATTTCAGCCTCCTCTATGAAAGAATGGGGCTGAAATACTTTAGAGGGGGTATCTGTAGGCGACAAAAATTACTTATATGGTATCACACATAGCTCAAGATGAAGAGAATGAGATAAACACCATTATCTAAGTTATAAAGGATCATCCAAAATCAAAGATCAACTAAGGAATGTACAAGAAGCGTATCACACAAGTTTCGAGGCGCAAAACATATCTTAGAAACTATCAGAAGACTCATAATTTCTGAGACAGTTACGACTATCTCGGAAGCTATGAAGGCAAATCATAGTTTCTTAGAACACTTGTGGCTATCTTGAAAGTTATGAAGGCAAATCATAGTTTTTGAAACACTTGCGTCTGTCTCGAAAACTAGAGTGGACTTAGTGATAGTTTTCTCAAGTTTTGAGCGATCAACGTGGCTTCACAACTGCTTGGGACCATCCATAATCGAGGAGGAGACATTACAAGTGAAAATCACGCCAATAACTACTAAAATAATGGTATTAAAGCATAGTGGGAATGGTTACCAAATGAACATGAATGAACCATGTTTCCGAGACAGGCACGATTGTCTCAGAAATAGGGATTTTGTCGACTTGTTTTGTTTTAACTCTAGACTTTAGTTACGGTTCTTATGGGTTATAAATACCTTCCTAAGACCATTATATAGGAAGAGGAAGTATTATGGAGCAGGACGGAGCATTATTGAGTAGAATAGAGCAGAGATTTGAGCATTCTAAGCAAGGGAGAGAGAGAATCTTCATCACGTGCAAACCTTTCAGAGCTCTTGCGATTCCTTGAGATCTAAGCTTTGAATTAATCTCGAGAAGAGTGTTTTATCTTACTTTGTTAAGATATTTAATTATGTCTTTGTTTCTAAAACGAAACATCGACCTTAAGCCTTCTTCACGATTCAATTTGGATCTGTGATTCGGTCGTCCATGGGCTAACGCACCCCCAGCACATGCAAAGATCTCACGCAAGCAACGAATGATAAACGTTCCCGTGTGTGTTTCTAGAAAGCACTTGTAATCTTGTTTTGTTATAAATAGTAGTTTTACAAAGCATAAAGGCTCACTCTATTGTATTCATTGTAATCGATAATTAGTTAGAATAAATTCTACAATAAAATTTATTCCCGATGCAAACATCTGTCTGCAAGTGTATATCACTAAGTCCCATAATCTTTGAGTAGCTGGTATTGCCCATCTTTACATTACCAAAGTCACCAATTTTATATGACGTGAAAATGTCTTGATTGGAGGTAGCATAACATGTAGCTCATGTATCCACTATCCACTCGGAATTTAGACTTGTAACATGCATACAATCTTCTTAACATCGGTATCAGACAAAGTACCTGTATTGTCACTGTCAACTTTCTTCTTCTTATCTTTCTTTTCATCTTTGTTCCCAGCTTGCTTTTTCTTCAATGCCCAACAAGTCTTCTTGATATGACCTGGCTTCTCACAATAATAACAACCTCTCCCTTTGATCTATCCTTGGATGTGCCACGACGTCTTGACTGGTCCTTGTACCTGCCCCTGTTCTTCGCTACAAGTATCTGTGAGTTATCTGTGCTGGTAGAATTCCTCCGAGTGTTCTTATTAAATAAACTACTAGTAACAATACTCATCGATAATACATCATCTGGAGTTGCGTTGCTGACTGTCATGACTAGTGTCTCCTAACTGTCTGACAAAGAACCCAATAGCAATAAAGTTTGTAGCACATCATCGAGTCATCTTCATGGTAGATAACTGATTAATCAAACTCTTGAACTCATTCAAGTGTCCTGCTATGTTTCTTCATTCTTTGAATTTCAAGTTCACACCAACCGCCTCATAATAAACGCCTTGTTTCCCGAGGTCTTCTGCTCGTAGAGATCCTCAACCTTCTTCCAAAGAGACTCCGCATTAGTCTTACCCGATACATGACGAAACACACTAACGTCGATCTACGTCCGAATATAACCAATTGCCTTCTTGTATGTTTCTCCCATTCTTTATTAGTCATCTTTTCTGGCTTGGTTTTATCTCCCTCAATAGTGTCATGTAAATCTTTACAATACAAAATATCTTTCATTTTGGACTTCCATACTTGCCAATTGGAACCATCCAATTTCATCATTATACCAAAACTCTCTATCTTTTCCATCTCAAAGTACGCCTCAAATCAGAGCTCTGATTTCATTTGTTAGGAATTTTAGGGAGATTAATTTGTGAAATTAAATACTAAACAAATAACGACACAAATAAAAATGCCATAAGTAAGCAAACACTAAGATTTAATATGGTTCGGTAAATCATGCCTACGTCCATGGGGCAATCTAGAGATAAATATTTCACTATGAATTAAGAGTACAATCCCTCCAAGTTACACCTGAACTTGAAGATTAAATTATAAGAGAAAGATACAGTGTTACCTCTAGGGCATCAAAACCCTAAAATCCGTCTCACCAAAAAATCTCTAACTCTTGCAAAGAAATCAACACTGTACCCTCAACGGCATCATCGTTCTGAAGACAACGATTTTTGAATCACTGTAATCGGACAACTGAGCTATCCGGAATCTGAACGTTTCTCTCTCTCTCTCTCTCTCTCTCTCTCTCTCTCTCTCTCTCTCTCTCTCCCCCCCCTCTCCCCCCCTCTTTTTTCGGGTTACTATTCATGGTTACTGTTCACAAAAAAAATTAATTCTAGGGTTCTCATAAATAGAATTTTTCAAACCTGTTCCTATTATAACTAGATCATCCAAATCCTTTTCTAGATAGAATTTTAATTCATGTGAACCTCATGTGGGTCTTATCTTGGGCTGGACCTACAAGAATAATCCATCATTGGTATCTTTTTTCTTGTAAATGGAGAGTGCAATTTTAATTATTTTTATTTTATTATATTTTATTTCAACTAATCATACCCAACAAATCACTATGCTTTCTTTCCTCATCAATTGGCATCAAAGCCAAAGGATCCACCGTCATCTTTTTCTTTTCAGAAAAAAGAAAAAAAGCCTACTTTAGAAGCTCGAGTCAACACAAGATTGAGCGTTTGAAATCAAGTTAGATCCAAAGCCTTCGTGATGACACCAGAAAAAGTCAATGATCCTTTTTTTAGCATTTTTAATGAGGACATCAAATTTAAGGAAGGTGCAGCCGTGTCAAATTGGTTTAGTGCAATTCGATTCGATTTGTTTAGTTTGATCTTAGACATACAAAGTTAAAGAATTTCTAGCTAAAAGACAAGACTACTACTCCTTCAAACTTTTCACACATCTCATATCCCAAATCAAAAAGAAAACTCATAAAATCAGCGACTTTATAAACTAAAATCAAACATTTATGAATTAAGATATACAAAATATCATGAAATTAACTATTCAACTTGAACAAACATAAGTTTTAGGCAATTATATAGAGAATGGTTGGTTCGGTTATTTCAGTTTTAAATATTTCAGTTTTAAATTGAAGTTTTTTTTAAAACCAAACTAAACCGTTAAATTTTGGTCAATTTGGTCAGTTAATTGATTTTCTCTGAATTGTGCTCACCCCTACTTAAAAAAGAATATAAGGCCAAAAGAGAAATATTCTCTATTAACCAACAATAATCTATAATGAGAATTGCTATGTATTGTGCTTGTGCAACGTGGTATGAAATGCTAGGCTAAGAAATAGAAACCATCTCAACAAAATACAATTAATATTATACTATACTGCAGATTGCTGTGCAGAAAGTTTTAATTGCCTCTTATATCCTCTCAATCTTACTAATGTTCAATTATCCTTATTATTAAATGATTAAATGTCAACTTATGTTAAAAAAAAGATTGTTATCAAATGTAAATTAAAAATTTTTGATCAAAAATGTAAATTAAAAATTAAATTCTATTATGTTATAACTAGTTTTGTGATTATTTAAGTTTTATATTATCTAATAAAATTAAATTTTATTAGATCTAATAAAGCTTACTGTCTCCTTATTAAAAATTTCCAAAGATTTATTCTGATATCCATTGTTTCCCCTCAAGTCACTTCATCATCCTTATGCGCAAAAAAAAAATATATTCAAACATAAAACAAATATGTCCATACTAGTAGACCGGCTAAATATCCATATTGGTATTTTAATTCCACCCCATTTATCAAGAAGGTATTTTAATTAGGCAAACTTGCTTTAATGCATTTTAATTGATTCAACTTACCAACAAGACCTTTTTCCTCGCCGGCGACCAATTTTCCGGCAAGACCTCGTCACGTGTGTGACACGTGATGACTTAAACTGTTTTTAAGCTGCTGATGTGGTTAAAAAATCACTAACAAAGATATATATTTCACTCTATTTCAAACAAATTCAATCCTATTTATTGAAAAAAAACCCCAACTGTGAAAACTCTAATTCTATCAAAACCACCAAAAGATCTCATAAGTATAAAGAGAATCAAACCTTCGCATCGGCTTCAATTTGTATCAAGTCGTCGTCCTCCAAAAATCACCTTCTGCATCAACTGAGGAACACCATCACATGGAATCCCTGTAATCTATCTCCTTCAACTGTCTCCTCCACGATTTCTCACTCTGTATTTCTCCCTCTCCCTCGCGTTCAAATTCTGAAAAATAAAATGTGCGAATCTGTCGTATTTTGGGTGAATTGGGATTTTTAGAGGGTTAATTCCCGCCTTTAAACATTGTCACGTTAGAAAATCCGTGCCACATCAGCAGCTTAAAAACAGTTTAAGTCATCATGTGCCATGAACGTGACGAGTTCTCGCCGGAAAACTGGTCGCCGATGAGAAAAATGGTCTTGTTGGTAAGTTGAATTAATTAAAATGTCTTAAAGCAAACTTGTTTAATTAAAATACCTTCTTGATAAATGGGGTGAAATTAAAATACTAATATGGGTATTTAGCCCCAGTAGACCACAAGTGCTATTACCATCAAATACAAGTTACTCTATACCCAATTTTTTCTCACAATGAGTTAATAGTATTAACAGCACAATACTAATTGCACCAAAACAAGGACAGATCACTATGGTAACACTATTAGGATATGATTCCAATGTAGAATTCACATCACAGAAATAATACGGCCCGTCTAAAAACGTGTGGGCCATGTAGCGAGAACAATTCGGCCCACGAAGCGACCAATAAAAATGAGAGAGTCCTGATTAATTACCTTCGTCGAGCGGAAGAGGAGAAAGTTCTAGGGTTTCAATTTCTGCAGGGTTTAGGTCGAAATTTGACAGAGCGAAAGGGGCGAGCATTCGATCAAATGGCTGACGAAGATTACAACGACATGGACATGGGGTAACCCTCTTTCGTTTTCTCCCTCCAAGATTTCTTCTCTGATTCCCTTCGTTTTCTTCGGTTTGCTTCGAGATTTCGTCGATTTTTCTAGCGGTTTACTGCTTTAATCGATTTCTTTTCAGGAATAAAACTGAGATGAACCTAAACCCAATTACGAGAAGGACAAGGCTCCAGCTGAATTGATTTTAGTAGGGTTTCTAGTTTTCATGGAATAGGTTATTAGTCCTTGTTGGAAGAAATTGTTCCAAAACTGAATTTTTGGTATGAAAATTTCTTGAATTTATGAGTATTTTTTGTTTTTCAGAAACCAAAGTAATTCCCCTTCAATTTCAATTGTCAATGTGTACTTTTCATTATTAGTATCCCCCTTCCTCAACTTAACCTTGACACAAATTTCCTGTTTTATAGAGTTTACCCTCTAATTATTCGGCTATTATTTTGTAATTCCTTCTTAGTTTTGATGATTTCTTTTGAATCAGTTACTAATTGGGTTAAACATAGTCTTGCATTGTAAGAATGTGTATGAAGAAAATAAATTGGTTTATGCATGTATATGTTTCTCAGTCACTTACTGGGTTAAAAAAAATTCTTTACTAACTCGGTTTGTACATGCGTGCACATGTCATCTATCTCCATCTATAGTTACAAGTTTATACCGGATAGATCATGCATGCATGAACGAGTGCATATAATGAGTCATCCTCGTCATACCATTAACCAGGTTCATAATTCAACAAAGTGACTCCTGTTAGCAAAAAGATTATTTTCAAAGTATACCATATCACGCTCTTCAATAAAGTTGTTGTTGGATTGCACAAAATTTTGAGTTAGTTACTAGGAAACGAGTAATGTTGTTGTCTAGGGCATATCCAATGAATGCACCATAGCAATTTTGGAGGGTAAATCTTGATTTCGTTGGGTTGCTATCTCAGCCAACTGTCTCTAGACTTTGAAATAATCAGTTCTCAGTGTTCTCCCTTTCCAATATTCATAAGGGTGACGTTAGAGGTGTTATGCGAAAATCGATTGATAATATAGCAATCTAGTACGAGACTTCTTCCTAGAGGTTTTCTGCTGCTCCCGAGATGAGTAGCATATAGTTCATCATGCCGATACTCCATGATAATGTTGTTTTTTTTCTTTTCAGCAGCCAGATTGGATTGAGGTGTATAGAGAACAATAATTTCATGATAATGCATGCCCTTGATAGAATTCAATCATTTTATTTAAAGTATGCTACACCTTAAACATATCTAAGATTTCGTCTTTGGATTTGACGAGATATGTATAACAATACCTGGAAATTTGGAATGATGTTCTATAAATGTGATGAAATATCTTCAACCACCACTAGTGAAAACTTTATTTGAGTCACACATCACCATGAGTGATTTAGAGGGGTTCATAAACTGTTTTGTGCTTCCAGCCATTATTGAAGTGAATGTTATGTTTGTTACGTATGGAGATCTTTGGTTTTAAGTGGAGATTAGGAGATTTAACATAGTTTATCTTGTAGAGTACCTGTATTGTTTGCATTACCAACTTATTACCATATAGTTGAGCTTTTTAAGTTAGCTAATAAATTGTAGAACATTTAATTTTGTTAAATTCATTTTATTTATCTGGGATTTTGGATAATCATGCCAATTGATGTTAGATTTTTCTTATTCATGGATGATGACCTGGCAACATCCCTTGTCAACAAAAATTTGTTAAGATCTTAATGTATGCTGCTTTGGATATTTGTCAATTGAGGATGTTATTCATTAACATGAAAAGTTCTTCTCCAGGTATGAGGATGAGCCACCAGAGCCTGAAATCGAGGTTTGAACTTAGCCAGATTTTTACTTAACTTCTGTGCTTTGTTTCTGCTCTCTTTTGTTCTCTAATGTATAGATTTGTTCTCTCTCTCTCTCTCTCTCTCTCTCTCTCTCTCTCTTCATATATATATATGTGTGTGTGTGTGTGTGTGTGAAAATAATGGATATGAGGTGACGGCTCATTTTAGTAAATGAGCTATCAAGAGATAGCTATGTGGTGAGGCCCACATTGCTAGTCACATCAAAAGGTGTGGACCTCACCAATCTATCACTTGCTAGCTCATTTAGCAAGATGAGCGGCCAGATCACACCCATCATTCCCTATATATGTATGTATATGTATATATAGGCGCGCGCACACACAGATATACATAGAGATATACATAATTACATATATATGTGTGTTGTGTGTGTATATATGTGTGTGATGTATATAAATACAAATATAAAAATATATGTATGTATTATATATATGTACATACATATACGCATAGATGTATATATTTATACATCTGTGTATATGTATATACATATAATTACATATCTGTATGTTTCTCATCTTTTTTTTTAAATGGACTAAATGAGTCATATAAATTCTAGTTTGCTTTTTTTCTTGGACACATACTGTTCCATAGATCATTAACGATCAATGTTAAAAAAACACATTTTAGAACACGTTATAACCCATTGTAGCACGTAACATGGCCAAAATGTTATGTAACACGGGCATAAAAAGCAAACTGCACTTACCTGTCAATTTAACGCAAAAAAACGTGATTTTTGTGCGTTATGGTTATGCGTTATATAGCCCATGTTATGTTGTGTTAAATGGTCTTTGTGTTTTGGACGCATGGCTAAATCACAACCGTCCAAAATCTAATCTCAGTGACTCTAAACCCAAAACAATACCCAGCCAAGCCCATTATCGTGATTAACCCTACGCCTTTCCTCTCCGGCTCTCTATCGAACCCCATCTTTCGCTGTTGCCTCCTCCTTTTGATTCATCCCTTGCTCTCATACTCATTTTTCGGCGCCGCCGCCTCCTGGTTCCTTTCCGCCTCACCTTCCCCTCTTCAACTGGTCGTCCTCTCTTCCACCTGCCGAATGGTCCTCTCTCCTCTTCGCTTCTCCAACCCATCTCCTCTTCACGTCCACAGCGAAGATAGGCTACAGTTGTGACTCCCGAGTCTCGACTACAATTTTGGTAAGACTTGTTTGATTGCTTTTAACCGAATGGATTTAATCATTTGATGGTGCTATTCTATTTAATCATTTGATGATGCTTTTTAGAAGAGTTATTAGTTATGTAGAACTATTATTAAGAAATTGTGATACTATATTCTATATTTGACAATGATGATGTTATGTTTGAAAATTTTGTTATGTATATGTAAATATGGTATGTGTGCACAGACCACAAGCACGCACCTACAGGCACAAGCACGCACAAGAGTTAATGGGTACCATATGTGATATGAGGGGATTCTCTTATGGAAATACTTCTCAACTGGTTTCTATCTGATGTTACTGTGTATAGGAAGGGGCAGAGATAGATGCGGAGAATAATAATGAAGATGTTCCAGATGATATCGTTGGAGGAGAAGCTGAAGACAAGGATGAAGCATCTGTTGAGCGGTCACGTAAAACTACAAAGTACATGACAAAGTACGAGCGTGCAAGAATTTTGGGTACACGTGCTCTCCAGATTAGGTATTTCATTCAACTTCTTTTCTTGTTAAAATTCCCATATTTCACATTCCGTTCATTGTTTTCACAATGTTGATTTGGGTTGTGCAGCATGAATGCACCAGTAATGGTGGAGCTTGAAGGAGAGACTGATCCCCTTGAGGTAAATACTGCAGAATATACTTGTTGCTTTGGGTATTCAAAAGGAAATGTGTCTGTTTTTATAGAAGTTTCTGGGTTATGTAATTACTTGCTTTCTCTAAGAGAGGTTCATGAAATACGAAGTTGTATTCCGTTCATCTGCAAGTTTTATGCAAACTAGTTCTGAAACTTGCAAATTGAATAGCACGTAACTGATTTAACCCCACAGTGTTAATGAGATCAGCATACTTGTTCTGTTAAAGCATGTTGCTTTTGTAATTTTATCATATTGTTTAATGTATAGCCTCGTTTTTTCATATTTGTTCTACGTGGCTAAATTAGAGTTTTGAGCTCAATATGTTAGATTTTGTTTTTGACAATAATCTTTTCATTGTATAAATTATCATTGAAATGCATGTATTATATTGGCATACACAAATTTCTTGATGTCAATTGTATGTATATAAATGGGTTTAATGCATTTTATGTTGGCGACTAAAAGAGTAGGTGGCAATAGTAAAACGAAGCATGTTCTATCTGGAGAATGCTTAGTGATGTCAAATGAATGATTGTGGAAACACTTGCATATGTGGATTAGAATTTAATGGGTGTTGGTGGATGGTGGTACTTCATATATATTTTTCTTCTCTTTAGCAGTCTTTAAGTCAAAGTCAATATTTTCTTTTTATTTTTTTTTCTTTTCTTTTTTTTACTTATTTCACTGAGCAGTTAACTTATTCTGATACATTAGTAACAGTTAAATTTTTTTCTTCTTTCGGACTAGCGTCCATTTTTGTCACACACTACATAGACCTTCTTGTTTTTTACTGTAACAATTGCTTATTCTTAAACTTCTTGAGACCTGCTTGATTTTATTGTTAGATTGCGATGAAGGAGCTGCGTGAGCGCAAGATTCCATTCACCATCCGACGTTATTTGCCTGATGGAAGGTAAACGTCTTAAATCACTTCTGGGATATCTCTTTAATGATTGGAAGTGCTAATCAACTGAAAAGATGCATGTTAGCATGATTCTGATGTTGGTGACACTTTAACAGCTATGAGGACTGGGGAGTTGATGAGTTGATAGTGGAAGACTCTTGGAAGAGGCAAGTTGGTGGGGATTAAGCTAGTTCATTCCTCTGCTTAAACGCTGGGGAATTTTATGGACTTTGAATCTTGTTTCTTAGTGCTTGTTCATATTTGTAGATTGTGCTAATGTTTTTGTTTGTGTACCCTGTGAATTGTGGAAACTGAGAAACCTAATGGCTTTTAGACTCTTCTGTAGGGCCCAAACTTTGTGGGCTTTTGCATTATCGAATCTTTGCCCTCTGCTGTCTTAGACTCTTCTGCTCAGCTTACATGCATGTATCAAAGGCTGATTGAGACAATGAGACCTTGATGAAGGTTATCAGTGCTTTGAGAGAATGAGAAAGACAGGTTATGTTATTGGGTACACTGGGATTGTGATATTCTGTGGAAAGCATCTAAAGTGGATTTCTTTTTTCTGCGCCACTTGCTAAAGCAAATGCGCCTTTGTGTGGAAGCAATTGTGCTTTCAACTACAAAAGATGTGTGTTCTTTTTTTGGTCTAAAAAAGGTAGCCATTTATGTACATTTGTGAAACTTCTACCTGGTTGAACTTTCCAGGTAATGTATTCATATATCATATATATACGGTAGATATGATATAATATAGGTATAACGTGATAGTATATATTATATAATATATATATTAGCCTAGGATTTAATGGGTACATATGTCATATGGAGAGGATTCACCCCCCTCCTCATATACAATGATCGTGGAGCGATAGAACTCCCTGACCAAAGTGAATAAAGTAAGGAGAGGAGAATAGCCTGCGTAAATAACACTTGGTGGAGAGATTGTTGCCACATCATTGTATATGAGAGAAATTCTCTCATATGAAAACATATGGATAGCACATCTAATAAGGCTTCAAGTAATGAGAATTAATGGGAGTATGCATATGGGTGCCACAGCGAAATGGACAAGAGGTCTTTGGTTTACACCCGCAACTTTCCTATCCAGCTCATTTTATATATATAATAATATCAATAGTAATATATGATATATATGAATACGTAGATATAGTATAATATATATATATAAAAGACTATAATGTGAGTAAATTACTATTAATTTTAAATTTAAATCAGTACAAACAAACATACATAAGAACATATATATTTTTGAATTAATACAAACAGAATATAAGAATTTTTTCCTGCCTTTATGATTTTCTCAGGAGGCCTTTTATATGATTTTTTTTTTAGTATTTTCTAAGCCATGTGTTTTCTCACTCCAAAATACAATAAGGGCCTGTTTGGTTATTTTCTAAAAAACCAAGAAATAGAAATGAAAACCAAGAAAGCTCAAAAAGTACAATTTTATCAATTTTCATCCCTAAAACTCACCCACAACATCTAATAAAAAAATTATTTTTATCCAACAACTCATCCACCACATCTAATAAAATATTATTTTCATTCAACAACTCATCCATCACATCCACCAAATCTAATAAATTATTATTTTCATCCAACAACTCATCTATCACATCTAATAAAATATTATTTTCATCCACAACATCACTCAACTCATCTCTTCTCATTATTTCAAATCACTCACATCATCCAAAAAGATGGTGACAACTCATCTCATCTCATTAACATTTCATTTCCACACATTTTCTTCCCAAAAGTTAGGAAAATAAATTCCTTAAGTGTGTATCACATCATGCAATAATATAATAACAGCTCATCTCATCTCATCTATTTTCTTATTTTTAAGAATGAACCAAACAAAAGAAAACAACATATTACAAGAAATAGTTTTCTTATAATTCATTTCCTTATTTTTTTCGTCAATTAAACAACATCAAAACAAGTTTTCTTAAAAAACCACTCACATCATCCTATAATAAGATGACAACTCATCTCATATCATCTCCATTCTTTGATTTTTTTCTTTTTTTAGCAAACCAAATACTCTCAAAACAATTCTTCTTAGAAATAGTTTTCCATTTCTTTGATTTTCCAATTTTTTTAGGCAAACAAACAGACCCTAATACATTGTGACCATGAAATATCTAATCTAATCTAAACTAGTAAATTACTAGGATAGTGAAGTTCATAAGATTCCTTGAAAAGGGAAGGAATGGGGATAAATTCCAGACTCAGAAGCGGACACCACGTGTCAACGAACTGTCCATGGCGAAAAAGATGGGGGACCCACCTTAGAAAATTCCATGCTATATAGTACTTGACCATTTGCTGAGTCTGTCTCAGGGAAGAGACGAGCAGAAGGAAGAAGCCAATCCTTGAGGTGAAATATTTTTTCTGAAGATTTAATCATTTTTCTTGAAATTCTACCATTAGTTGAAAATCCATCTCGAATTTTCACTTATTTTTTCATGATTTGAAGGAAATTTGATCTGGGTCGACTTCATTTTTTTTAATTTATTGTTATCCATATGGGTAGTTCTAAGGTCTCTGCTAAATTTTCCATATTTGGGTTTGTAGAGAAAAGGCTTAATTTTGGATATGCTTCAGAGCTTGAAGCATATATTTTGATGAGTTTAGGGGTATTGTGTGATTTCCCTTTGGAAATCTTCACCATAGCTCAATTTTAGGATTTGTGGTTCAAATGAGCAACACAAATTAGGGGTCAGATTAGATTTTGAGGATAAGCTATATGCTGGAGGAGCTTTATTGGCCTGAGATACCAAATGTATAGTTAGTGGAGGAATCATCCTCACAAATTACTTATTTATAGGAAGCAATATTCTTAAGGGGGTGTTAGTCAATGCAAAATGGGATAATTGTTAAAGTGGAATAATTTTTTGCTAGTGAGATATTTTAGTGAAGAATTACAGGAAAACAGGTAGGAACCAGCAGACAGACTGGCGGGGGGCCGCCAACGTGCACACAGGCCTACTGGGTTTCGGAGATGAAGGCGGTCGACCGCCGCGGTCGACCGTGATTGACTGTAATTGTTTTCTGCTCTCGGGTTTGGTGTTAGGTCGACCGCCGCGGTTGACCGCGAGACCTGCGCGGTCGCCGCGGTCGACCGCCGAAGCGTTTTGGCTGGGTTCAGTTTCCAGACCCGTTTCGTTTTGGATTTGTATAAATACCCTTTGGGTGTTTTTTAGGATATGCAAGGCATGAGTTTTGAGCAGATTGAGAGGGTTTTCTTTGGGCTTCTAGTCTAGGAGCAATTGGAGAGATTAAGAGTGAGTTGTTGAGGGTTTTGGTGAGAGATTGTAACCCTAGTTTGTTCCTCTTGATTTCTAATAGTGAAAACTCCCCCCTCCTTGTCCCGTAGACGTAGGCATCTTGTCGAACCACGTAAAACTGATATTTGATTGTTTGTGCTATTGATTTTTGATTGTGGTTTATCTTTTTTTCGACGATTGGTTTGGGGTCTCGAGGCACAACAATTGGTATCAGAGCTCTGGGCAACGCTTGGTCTTTTTGGAGGTATAGATCAGTTGGGAAGTTCATCTAGAGCTTCGATTGGTGATAAAGATTGGATCTTTGTGGTAAAGTTTTTATCTTTTTTTAAGTTGGATCTATTTTCTATTTGTTCCGTAATTATTTATTGGGTGCTTTGAGATATATGACCGAAATAGATAAAAGTGGGGAGGGTTCTTCTAGTGGGAAGGTCGTCCAAAGTTTGAATATACATTCTATGAAAATAGATGTGGAAAAGTTCAACGGCACAAATAATTTTGGACTTTGGAGATGTGAAGTCATGGATACGCTAAATACGCAAAATTTGGTAGATACGTTGGAGTTGGACGAGAAACCGGCCGACATTGATGATAAGGTTTGGAATAAAATGAATAGAACGACGTGTGGTGTGATTAGGTCTTGCCTTTCTCAAGATCTAAAATATGATGTGATGAATGAAACTTCGGCAAAGAAGATTTGGGAAATCCTAGAGGGCAAATATTTGACGAAGAGAGCGTCGAAAATCGTTTGCATTTGAAGAGGAGGTTTTATCGCTTCCAATTGAAGAAGGTGACATCCATTAGTGATCACATGAACCACTATACGAAGCTACTTGCAGATTTGACGAATGTGGATGTTATAGTTGAAGATGAAGACAATGCATTGTTATTATTGAGTTCTTTGCCCGACGAGGAATATAAGACCTTCGTCCTCACTCTTATTAATGGGAAGACATCTCTTTCGTATAGTGAGGTCACCGCAGCCCTTGTGAACTATCAAATTTGAAAGAAAGACAAGGAGACTTCCATTGAGCCGGTTGCTGGTGCATTGGTTGCAAGAGCTAGAAGCCAAACCATAGTAGGAGGTCGCAGTTTAGAGGGGGGCATCCTACAGTTGGTAAGAATCAGTGTGCCTTTTGTAGAAAGGATGGACATTGGAAAGCCGAATGTCCAAAATTGCAAGCCGTGAAGAATAAAGGGAAAGCTATTCAAGTTTCAGAGGTAAATATTGCCAAGGCTAGTGGCGATATTTCAGATTCAGATTCTTCGGGCTATTCGTGCCCAGCTCTTCCGTCAGTTGATGTTGCCGACTCCACCGAGTGGATGTTGGATTCTGGTGCTACTTACCACATATGCCCTAGAAGGGATTGGTTCTCCAGCTTTCAGGAGTTGAAAAGAGGGGATGCTGTTCTTATGAGTAATGATCACAGATACCCTATTGATGGTATTGGTACCGTTCGGATTCGGATGAGTGACGGGATGATCCGGGAGTTGGCTGATGTGAGGTTCGTTCCTCAAATGAGGAAGAACATCATTTCACTTGGGGTATTGGAGGCAGCAGGCTATAGGGTGACTTTGACGGATTCTCGCTTGAAGATCACATCGGGGTCCATGATTGTGATGAAGGGCGTCAGGAGAAGTAACTTATATTATCTGCTTGGGAGCACGGTGATTGATAGAGCGCTGACGACTTCTATGGCTAGACTGTGGTATTGTTTGGTGCTGGGATATATTGTTGGTTATACCGTGCACAGATTGTTGAGGAGTGCTATGACCTGTAGATTGAAGTCCTGTGAGCACATTGGGATGAGCGAGAAGACCGAGGTGGAGTTTTGCACTTCTATCCACCGATCGAGGGGTCTTATTGGAGGTGTTTAGTCAGGCATTGGGGGGCTTTCCGAGGAGACATCATCGGGAGGTAATCGTTATTTTGTTTCCTATATTAGGGATTGTACTAGGCATATTTGGGTTGCAATCAAGTCCCGTTGGTATAAAGCCCTAGTAGTCCGCATCAATTGGAGGAGGTGTATGGGCAGAAAGGTTATCACTCGTACTTGTTCTAGTAAGGATCCTTTTTGCATTGGTGCCGAGCTCATGACAGTTGGAGACACTTCAGAGGAGAGGAGACAGTGGGGCGACGTGATGAGATGGCGGATTTAGTGGGCCGTTCTTTTCTGGAGGAGGATCGGCGTTGGTTGTCGAGCAGTGGATTTGGTATTCGGGCTTCAACACGATTGGGCTATCTTATGAGGTTGCCGACTGCTGCGTGTAGAGTTGTTAGATCTGGTGGAGCTGCAACACGATTGGGCTATCTTATGAGGTTGCCGACTGCTGCGTGTAGAGTTGTTAGATCTGGTGGAGCTGTTTTAGATTTTGGTCGGCGTCAGATATTTGGCTACCCAGCACTTGGTCACATGGTTGATGTGAGATTGAATTCGATTGTGTATTTTGGATTTAGAGGCTCGTTCGGCTATCAGTGGAGAGCTTCTGAGTTTGGTCTGAGCAGGTTTGTCACTTTGGATTCTCGGTAGGTGGAGAGTATTGATCAGGTCAGAGGGATATCGCAGCGGGTGGAGGGTGATGCTACTCCACATTGGGTGGGGATTTCCTCACATACTCCAGGTTATTCTGCATTGGTTGGGATTCCAGCTGAGGTGGCACAGCATGGGAGTCATTTATTTATGGGTGCAAATGATGAGGTGATTGATTTGGATGCAGCTGGTGGATATGTTTTGGATACGACCATTGTTTCATCTCAGGTGGAGGTGTTGGACTGTTTTCAGTTTGGGGTCGTCGATGATGCTATCAGTCGCAAGTTGGATTGAGGGTCTTTGGAGGCCATTTGGTGAACTACGTAAAGGCTTGATTTCTTGGGCAAGAGGATACGTAGGCAGTCTTTATGATGCAGCCGATTTGGTGAGCGACATCGACATTTGGGGTGAGTGTTTGCACTCCCATTTGGGTCTTAGCAAGTGAGACATTTGGTGTAGTCGGTGTAGGCTCAGTCGATTTGGTGAGTAGACACAGTTGGTTTGGGGTTGAGTGTTCGCACTCCCGTTTGGGTCTCGACATGTTGTGGATGGGGTCCGTTGTCATGAGTCCGTTGCCATGGCGTACTGGATGTAGCAGTTGAGGTATTGTTTTGATCGGTGTCGGCTCAGTTTTTTTGTGGAAACATTCGCCGAGGTGGAGAATTGAAGAATTACAGGAAAACAGGTAGGAACCAGCAGACAGACTGGCGGTCGACCGCCGTGGTCGACCGCCAACGTGCACGACCAGTCTTACTTGGTTTCGGAGATGCAAGGAGGTCGGACGCGATTGACTGTAATCGATTCTGCTCTCGGGTTTTTGGTTCGGTCGACCGTCGCGGTCGACCGCGAGACCTGCGCGGTCGACCGCCGCGGTCGACCGCCGAAGCGGTTTTGACTGGGTTCAGTTTCCAGACCCGTTTTGTTTTGGATTTGTATAAATACCCTTTGGGTGTTTTTTAGGATATGCAAAGCAGGAGTTTTGAGCAGATTGAGAGGGTTTTCTTTGGGTTTCTATTCTAGGAGCAATTGGAGAGATTAAGAGTGAGTTGTTGATGGTTTTGGTGAGAGATTGTAACCCTAGTTTGTTCCTCTTGATTTTTAATAGTGAAAACTCCCCTCTCCTTGCCCCGTGGACGTAGGCATCTTGCCGAACCACGTAAAACTGGTGTTTGATTGTTTGTGCTATTGATTTTTGGTTGTGGTTTATCTTTTTCTCGACGATTGGTTTGGGTTCTCGAGGTACAACATTTAGTGGGATAAATAGGAATAATTTTGTGAAGCGGGATATTTTGATAAAATAACGAGGGATAAATTTTTATAATCATGAAATATATATTTATGCATTTTGAAGATATAAATACTATTTATGTATTTTGAACTTACTATTGTTGATTGACAATTGCTTACAAGAATGTTCTTTACTATTAAATAACTTTTGGTTAGACTATAAGATATTGACAATTATTATTATAATGATGGTCTAATGATGGTGATAACCATAATAAGAAAGAAGTAAAGAAAGAAAAAAAATATAAAAAATAAAAAATAACAAAATAAATATGAGTTCTAGTTTTTTACCACCTAGTTCTAAGCTAAAACTTGGAATAATTTGAGAGACTAGAACTCTCAATTTCGTATAGAAAAATGAAAAATATGGAATAATTTTGTACCATTATCCCAATTCTACTTTTGTTAGAGTTCTACTTGACTAACACTGTAAAATTTTATTCTAGTTTTAGTTCTATGTGACTAACACTTTAAAAATTTATCCCACAGATTATCCCAGTTCCAATTTTAAGTTCTATGTGATTAACACCTTAAAAATTTATCCCATAGATTATCTCAATTTTAATTTTAAGTTCTAGGTGACTAACCCCCCTAAGCACTAAGCTTGCCCAAAATGAGCATTGGTGAACATTTAAAGAATCTGAGGGTGCTTCTGAATTCTTGGTGAACCTTCACTAGACCATGAAATTTAATCAATATCACCATTCTTGTTGCAGCCACCGGGGCCTGGCTCATGTGCTTAGAGGATATAGTTGGGCAGTAGAAGTTCATAGGTTCAAGACCGCTTACTTCGTTTTGTTCAAAGAAGAAATTAAAATAAAGCTAAGGATAAATTGCACTTAACCCCCTCATCTATACCTTCAATTGCATGTGATACCCTTCAACTCATTTACTAACACTTGGCATCCTGAGAAGACATTTTGAGAAAGATAAATTTCAAGTAAATCATGATCGTCTTCCTTCTGGTATGGCAACATCGCTTTACACTAAATTGAGGGGGATTTAGTACATCTGAAATTATAAAATGAGGGGGTTATGTGCAATTTATCTAAAAATAAATAAACATGATCGCCTTCCTCCTGACATGACAACATCTTCACATCAAGCGATCCAACAACGATTGACTCAGAACAACGTGACACCTTGATTCAGAAAGCAATGTTGGGCTCGTTCATCTCTGATCTTTCCTTTTTATCTTCTCCGATTGTACTTCTTCTACCCCTTTCTCTTTATGCATGTTTTGTGTCTATTTTACTAGTTAATAAGTTTCATGGCATCTTGCTTCGGTTACTAAAAAAAATTGTGGCAGTGATGTTGCTACTCTGAACCATGTACATGCTTGCTTGGTTTGATCAAGTTTCAAAAATGATGTCTACAAAAAAATTAATACCATGATAACACCTGTCGAATGTACTATTCTTCTGCATTATATTGAGGCTGGTAAGTTGTACCGGTTGATGATGAATTCAGTTTACAGATGATAACTTTTTTTTAGTAAATATAGATCAACACTTGTATTGCTTAGAAGAAGAATAAAGATCATAGAAGAGAGGACTCAACTAGAAATCTGAGCATCTAATAAATGACCTTTTCTCTTTTAAGGGTCTTGGTAAACTTGCAAATTGTACAATATCATACAAACCAGTAGATGACTCCTGTGATCAACTTCTGGCTATCTAGGTGTTCGCGAATTTTGTAGTATTGTCTATATTGTATTTAAAATTCTTTGACGTTGTAATTGTTTTGTTCCCTTCTATGATCCTGAATCCTTGGTCTTCGTTGTTTAAACTTCTTATTTTCTTTTTTGTACATAGTATTAACAATGACTTTCTAATATTTGGTTTGAGGTACTGCTTAATAATAACATCAAACTTATATAATACAACAAATTTTGGGATTTGTTTGACATTAGTCCTTAAATCTTTCACATTTTGCAACTAGTCCTTCAAAATTTTGAAAGTGTTATTAGGTCCCCCACTTTTACAGGTACTTTGAAATTAGTCTCTGAAATGATTGAAACTGTTATTAGGTCCCCAAACTTTAAGTTTTTTTGAAATTAATCCCTCCAATCAAGTGTAGAAGTAACGATTAGAGGGATTACTTTGAACGATTTATCACAACTGAGGGACCTAATACAAATTTCAGTGGTTTCAGGGACTAATGTCAAAATATGAAAGATTTTGGGGGATTAATATAAATTTAAAAAAAAACCCTAAATGTAATTCTTATAAGATTGAGAGTTAAAACTTCAAAGAAATGTCAACTTCTATTTCAATATTGATAAGTATATCGCTAGGCTGTTGCTTAATGGTCCTAAATTTATTTTCTTGTTTTCCTTTTTCCGACTAGGTGTCCATCATGCGTGTAGAACCTGATACAGATGGAAAAGAGCAAGTGAACGTGCATTATGTAAATAGCCCTGTCCCTTGTGTTGTTGAAGAAAATTTTGGAGGGTATTACGGTGATCATGATGACTTTGTGCTTGAGGAGGATCTTCAAGATCAGGTGTGTTTTAGATTAAATCTTTTGTTTTATGATATAAGGCTGTGTAGTTGGAGTTTAACAGAGATTTCCTGCTTATCTACACATCTATCTGTATGTACTATACTAATAAAGTAGCTGCCATTGGTTTGAAAATTGCAACCATTGGCACATAATTAGCTTTGTGACTTCTCATCTTCTATACGACTATACTATTACCTTTTCTTTTACTTCTCCCCATGCATTCTTTCTTTTTCTCTATAGCATCTCCATCTGAAATTAACATTAAACATTGAAAACATCTGACATTATTCATTCAAAGCACCTCCCTTGGAGAGTAAACCTACGTTCCAAGGCAGCAAGTTGTCTTTGTTACAGACTACCAAGACACAAAACCAAAACAAAAGGATTACATACAAACATTGTGTGCACACCTAAGAAAAATTGCACTATAGAAAATACAGTTAGTGACCCCTCATATATGCCATACCCATAGCATCCTGCCATATAAGCTGCTGAACAATCAAAGGAGTCTCGGATATATCAAAACGTTGTAATATTTACTCCATTGCATCGCACCGGTAAAATATACTTGCTGAATAAATTGGCAACCATTGGATACTTATTAATGTTACAGTAGCATAACTATAAGATACAGATACTCATTGTTAACGTAAAACAGTGTATATTCATAAAGCTTGCTGACTATGATCTATAGATAGATGCTCACATGTATAGGCATATATGCATGTAGAGGAAAGGTTACAGTGTATAATTGATGGAACAGTTATGATTTCAAAGTTTCCTGAGAAAAATGTATTGTGGCCCTTTCAAATTGGTGATCCCAACTGTTTATTATATTCTACTCACCTTAAAAAAATATAAACAAAAATCGAGATGTTTTAAAACTTAACTTCTATACTTATGGATTTATGATGCATAACCCATTTAGTTTGAGACCCTGTCGCAAACAGCTGATAAATTTTAGCACAACTTTGTTTTATCTCAACATATATTTATGATTCTGGATCACAATCCTTGTTGCCATCCATAAATTGATGATCCTACGTGTGTGGGAATCCTTGCATCAGATTGTAAATGCTATAACCTTTCCCATATATATTCTTTTATCAGCAAAGAAAGCATGCGATCTCCATAATTTCTGATGCAATCAGACATAGGAAGAAGCGAAATTGACAATTTATAGTCTAATAAGCTAGAAATCTGTCAACTTGGAAAAAATTTAGAGAGAGGTACTGAGACAAACAGCGCCTCTCAACTCTTAGAAGAGTAATTTTTTTCTTTTTGTGTTGGCTCAGTATGTGTCTGATCTCAAATGAAAATATAAATGAAAGAAAAAAAGAAGTGAAATGAAACATAACTAAGTTCCCACATTTAGTTGGTAAGAGTGTTGGCTGGTTGTTGTTTTACATCAGCAATTTGATGATCCCATATATGAATCAGCTGAACTTTGCATACTCAATGCGATATGGATAATGGCATCATTATTGAATTCTCTATTTAGTTTTGAGATTTTTGTATTATTTGACAATATCTCAGTGTAAAAGTAATCTACCGATTTCCACTTGGGGGAAAAAGGACAAGAAATCGCTGAACAGGGATGCTTATATGATGTATATGCAAATGTTTTGCAGGAAACTATCTATCTGTCATTGCAAAGGAGCAGTCAAAGGAACACTCAGATAAATGTACCCAGAGCTTCTTCAACTACTAATTTAAGAGCCAATCAGGATTCTGGCTCAAGCAGGGAAGAAAGAAATTCTTCAGAAACCATGAATGTTGAGGTACAGCTAGCAGTGGATGAAGCTTTAGCTAGAGAGTTACAAGAAAAGGAGGATCAGTTTGCTGGTACTTCTGTCGGTGAAACGGCTGGGATGGAAATAGGTATGACTGGAAGGCATGTTCAGAGTTTTGAAGACTATTTTATAGCTATGCAAGGAAGTTTGTGAAGTTGTTCTTGTTGATTCCTTAATTATGAATCTATTTTATTTTGGTTAGACTGTTCATAGTTATTTCTTCATCTCATGTCAGAGGAAATGAATATGGTGATGTGGTACTAGAGAGTTAGTTCTTCACAGGTTTTTTTCCTTATATTTTAAAATTTTTGGGAAGGGGGTGCTGTAAAAGAGTAGGAACACCAACCCCTCCCCCTCTCCAAAAAAACCCAAAAAACAAAAAAACAAAAACATTATAGTTATGTTCTTATTCATCTTCCAGTAGTTAATCCATGGATATTATGTATTACACAATTAGGGTAAATTATCCCCTATGGTTTGTAGGAACGCAGAATATCCCCTTCAGGTTTTAAAAAGTGTCATTTTATCGACAAGAATTACCTTTCGGGTTTGTCACTTATGCAAACGGAAGGGGGATTTTCTGTATTTATTCGCATGATTACCTTAAAATAGCTATAATGAAGTATGTAATTATTCTAATTTCTGAATTTTTCCTTGTGTGGTCTTTAAAGAGGGTAGCGGTACAGAATCTTCTGCAGGAAATGGAGAAGGCATTTCTACTGAAACACCGGCTCAGGTAAGACGCATTAGCTGCATTTTGCCAATTCATCTTCTTGTGTCGCCAGTCACATCATATAATTGGAATGACAGTTCCTCTTTCTGTCACAGGTTGCAAGAGAAGATGTTGACCCGGATAATATGACCTATGAGGTAAAGTCTATATGCAACTACTGCAACAAAGAAAATCTTGGTAAAATCTCTGAAGAATACAAGATGATGCTGTAGGTTTGAATATTTTTGATACTTACTTGTTTCGAGGTTTATATACACAAAGGTCTCTATTTTGTCCAAGAACTAGATCAGAGTTCATCTAGGTTGCTATGATCATCAACCAAAAAACAAAAACAAAAAAAAAGGAAAGAAAAAGAATGCCAAAGGTTATGTGGTTCACTAAAGTAGTTGTACAGCAAAGGTTTTGGAGAACGTTCCACTTATTAGGAGAAAGAGTTATAAAAGAGGCTCAGTCTATTCTCACCAAAGCTCTTACAAATATACATTATCTTTTTCCAGAAAAAGCACACACCTGCAAGGCTCCAAAACTGGGAATATATATAGGCTAAATTACCAGATTGGTATTAAAAATAGCACCTACTAACCAGATTGATATTAAAAGTAATTTTGATGACGATAAGGTATTTAAAGTTGCATAATGAGACAAATAGGTTCAAAAGTAAATTTTCCAGCCATTTGCCTTGCGACCACACAAGATACCTGCTGCCTATGCTTGGGTGACATATTTATGAAGATGTAACAACTTAAGTTAATCTCATTGAACCCATTAAAAGGAGGAATTTTTAAATTAGAGTAAAAGAAGAGACTTCTTTAATTTGAAATTTTTTTTCTCCTTCTTCCTTCAAATTGGGGGTTTTTCATTGTTTGAGCTCAAAGAATCTATGTTCTCCAGCAACGGAGAACCCCCAATTTAATAGAAGAATGAGAAGAAGCCCCTAAATTAAAAACTCTCACTTTTCTTTTACACTAATTTGAAAATAATTTTCCTAATGGTTTGAATTAGGCTAACTACAGCTGCTACGTCATTGTAAATACATCTCATAAGCATCTCATGACAGATTATGTGACTGGTCAACTGAAAGTTTGCCCGAAAAATTTATTTTTAGGTCAATTTGTCACGTCATGCAAGTTTAAGTACCTTATCATCGCCAGAATTACTTTTAATACCAATCTGGTTACTAGATGCTATTTTTAACACAAATCTGGTAATTGTATTTGTATATATATATATATATATATATATATATATATACATACATACAAATTCTTGACAAAGCATTAAATCCTGACCATGAAGGACTGGTACAATTAGAGTTAAGAATATTGTTAAGTCGCACACTGTCGATCGCAGTTTGGAGTGGAGTTTACTTGCTGAACTGCACCCTTAATAGACTAAGACCAGAAATCCAAGTCTGAGGAGGCTTCTATTATAGCCTCATGCATGAATATCAATTGTATGCATGTATTTCTGAATGCTATTAGGAAAGCAATTAATGGTGTCTGAACTCATGGTCCACCTGACTTTTTTTATTAGACTGTTGACATGCATTAGACCTCAAGAAGCAGCACACATGTAACTAAATCCAGCATTAATTGAGGTTCCCTTTAGTTATCACATTTACTCCTTTGTGTGACTTGGTTTGTATGCAAAGCCCAGCCACTATTTCTATTTGGGCTTGCCTTAACTAGATATAAGCCAAGATGGAGATTAGGACTGTCTCGCATCCATTAAGTTTTAAGCGTGACTTTGAACTCATACTGAAAAGATGTTTTGAATATATTTTTTCATGACTCAGATATGGTTTAACCTGAAGTTAATTCTTTTGAGTTCATGTGGATCCAAATAGACTAGCAATTTAGCATAATTCATTTCTGGTCATGGGCATGCAATACAACAATTAGTGTGAAGAACGGTATCTTTTTCTATTATCAAGAACGAGCCGACAATTCAATAATAGGTACACTTGCGTTGGCTTTTTATGTGAGAAATGAAACCCTTGGACCATGGAAAATCAAATTTCTTGTTATTTGTTTTGTATTTTCCTAGTTAGTTATGGTTATGTTTGATAACATCTCATAAAGTTTTTAATTCTTATTTTAGGAGCTGCAAACATTAACTGAAGCCATAGGTACTGAAAGCAGAGGTTTATCAGAGGAGCTTATATCCTATTTGCCATCATCTACTTACAAAACAGGACCATTTTCCAAAAGAGATGAATATGAAGAGTATGTTGCCACTAGATTATTATTATTTTTTTATCAAATTGAATTTCTATGTTATTTATATAGTTGATTAGGTGCTATTGTACATTCTCTGCCTAGATTTTCATTATACTCATATGTGGGGCATTAACATCATGCAAGTTATTAGGGTCTGTTAGAACATATGCTCTCTAAACGATAGCATTTCTATGTGTGTCCCTCAATCGATTATGCCACATAAGTTGTGTAATACAAAGAAGCACATCTGTGGAAAAAATGAACTCTGAAAGTACAGTTCCTGAATATTGGAGCCTTATAAACTTGGGTCGACAGGGAAATGTTTTTTCTGTACAGTGTATTCTTTACAGATCTGCATAATCCACTTTCATTAACTCGTTTGGTCTGGCATAAAACTCATTATAACTAACATCACATGCCGAGCATCAACAAACTTCCTGTGTTACGTAATTTGCAATATCATAGAAACCATTTTAACAAATGGGGCAAAAAAAATGATGTCAATAAGATAAACCGATTTTACATGTGACTGGCCATTTATTCCGCAATCTTGGTAAGTTGCATCTATAAAATTATAGGGGAAAAAGAAGAGTAACTATAAAATTGTCATTGGGACAATCTCTCCATTGTAATTGATGATCAAATTGCTAGTATTGACCATCTTTTTGTTCATTAATCGAGACTGTTATCATGGCAAGGACAACTAGACAAGGTTATTATCTCATTTGGATCTCTTTTGTTGTTACATCTCATCTGCTATTATTGAGTTATGAACTCTGACATAAAGAATTTTAGCAGCAAATGTCTGCATTAATTTAATAAAATCAGATAACACTTGAACATTTGATAGAACTGTGGGTGAGCATCATCAGTTATACTTATATTTCTTCTCCATTGCAAATACACTAGGCTGTTTACTATCTTCTTTTGGCATTTTCTGTGCCCTACAACGACAACAATAAAACCTTTATTCCAAATTTTTGGGTGGGCCAGATGTATCCTATTCTTCAGTTTTGTTCTTTTTGGGGCTATCTTCTCGTTAGCCGCTATTGCATCCTTCGTAATTGCTTCGAAGCAAATTCTTTTAGGTCTACCTCTAGTCCTCCTTGCTCCATTAATTATGTTCTTATCATCTATTCGAATTGGTGTGTGTTTTTGCCTTCTTTGCACGTGGCTAAGCTAATCTCAATCAATTTTCTCTTATTTTATTCTCAATAGAAGCTAATCTCTAACCTCTTATTTTATTCTTATACTACTTAGTATATATCCACAAATCCATTGCAAGTTTGCAACACTCTTATTGTTTGCACTTACTATCTTCTAATTGCCCAGTGTTCTGTTCTATGAAGTAGTGATCTTATAACCGCCTTATAGATTGCAGGAAAAACATAGTTGCATGAGCTTGGTCAGAATTAGGAAAAATTGAGGAAAGGATCAATTATCTTATGTGAAGCACTGGTGGCATATTGTCTTTTATTTATTTTTTTCCCATACATCTTTAATTTCCATTGAGATCCTTAAAATGTTGAAACATTTTATGTTAGCAGTTCTTCTACATAACAGCTCCGAAATGGGATATAATGTGTTCATATATGCATATATCTAGGTGGAGTACTACTTAGCTTGGCGTTATCGATCATGCTACAGAGCATAGGTCTGGCAACAATTTGTAGGGAACATTTACAAAATATTTAATACATAATATTTGCATGTAAGCAACTGGAATTAATTTTTCTCACTAATGTGCTTAAGCGAACATGTGCTAGCTGTATGTCTTCCATACAAAAGGAAGATAAACATATCACAGAACTTCGTTTTCTAATAATTTTATTGACAATCCTTATAGGCATTTCGATTACTTAAATTGGAATTCAATTCCATCAGTTGGATATTGTCGCATAGTTTTTTTTTTATTACTGAATGCACACAACTGCCATTTTGTGTTATTTCATCAAGGATCCTTCTAACCGAGGGGAAAAAAAGCATATAATGGATCTTTAGATTGTTAAAAAGAGATTCAGGTTCATCGGATAGGTGTCTCGCATTGTTTTATTCAACATTATCAAGCTGAGAGAGATCATTTTACCCCTGTTGCAGTAGCAGTCTTGAATGTTTCTGATTGATGATGTTTGTCGATGCAGATGTGTGATATGTTACATGGCTTATGAAAAGCATGACAAACTAATCACATTACCCTGCCAACATCTATACCATAAACATTGTATTGCTCGTTGGTTGAAGATAAACAAGGTACTAGAATTTTGGTTCTTACAGTTTTTTTCTCTTTTTTTAGTGATATAGTTTCTAGCATTTACCCTTTTGTCTTAGATGTTTTATTTAACATTTTAATATATGTTGATGTTTGCCAAACAATTTCACCTTTCATAGGACATTGCATACATGTGGTACAATATTTGTATATATAATGGTATTGTCCATGTCAATGATCAATGAGTGGGTTGAGATTCTTTTCTTAACAGAATATGCAAAATATAAGTACCAGTCTCAAGTGAAGTTATCCATAAATCTTAGGTTGTTAGGTCTTGGATCTACATATACTCAGTGCTTAACGGTCCAGCGCCTGCTAGAATGAGCTATTTCACATGTGAAGACAGCATAAAAGGGAAAGAAATAGTTTCTATAATCTTCAGTATGTGATTTTAACCTGGAATATTTCGTCATATTTGAGTGCTCTGATACTATATCACTAACCACTAACCCAAAATTTTAAACTAACAAGTGGCATGTAAGAATTATGTTAAGTACTTCACCATGAAATGAAACTGGAATATAACCTCTTGTATTTCATGCACGTATGTAAAATAAGAGCACATCAAAATATGGTTTAACTACTAGTGGGGCACGCACTACGACTCTTTCTAGGGCTTACTATGAACTGTGGTTTAATGTTCATGCCATGTCCGTATTTTAGTTCTCGAGATTTTTTATCCTATGCATAAACTGATTTCGCATATAAGCTATAATTGGCCTAAAACTCATATTTGGCAGCTTAAGTAGGCATCTAATGTGCATTAAGACTGAGGATTTGTAGGTACATCATTCTTTTGTACCATTTGCAATTGAGATCACTCCAGCTCTATTTCATTATTGCTATATCTAATATGTCACGACATGTTATTGGAAATTTGACATGCACCCACTCCCGCCTCACACACACAAACACCCGCAAAGCACATACGGATGCATGCGCCCGCCCATCCGGACACCCATGCACGCGCATACGTCTGCGCACACACACAGTGCACACATGCATACACATACCTGCCTACATGGACACACGCCTGCACACAGCCCTCACATATATCCGCAAGCACACACACTGCGCACACATAGGCACT
>NC_033803.1:40031424-40041261 GCF_001876935.1 Asparagus officinalis
GGGGGGGGGGTTATTCATTGGGATAATTTGGGGCAAAATGGGGTAATTGTCCCAATGAGATAATTTTACCCATTGGGATAATTTGGGGCAAATTGGGGTAATTGTCCCAATGAGATAATTTTACCCATTGTGATAATTTGAGTGGGATAAATTAGGGTAAATTGGGATAATGAGATAAATTTGGGGGCACAATTAATTACAATGAGGCACAATTAATTACATTTGAGTGGCATCTAAAAATTCTGCTGTTAATTATTAAAAACATTACCTTCAAGCCCGTGAAAGGATGGGTGAAACGAAGGGACGCAAGATAAGGGATGAGATAAATTTAAATTTGTTTTATTTGCAGCTAGACCCCTGCGGGCAAAAAGTAGTAGAAAAGATAAAAATAAAATTCCAGTCAGGGGGTGTAGGTGCTAATGAAATAGTTTGTGTAGTTAAGTGCAAAGGTGCATAATACAAGGGTCTATATGCAATTAACCCTAAAAAACATAATAATGGATGGACTTTCCAACTAGGTGGACACGACTGTTATGTTAGAAACTGTAAAAAGAAATATCAAGCAATAGTACCTTGGTTCAAAAATAATCACAGAGAAATAATATGATGAATATTTTGGAAACACTTGTTATAAATTTAATATCTTCGTCTACTGCAGTATTATCAGCTTGGTTAACTTATCTCTATTTATATGCCAAAATGCGAAACTGAGGGTTCAATATCTCTTGTATATTTGTCTCAGGCATGCCCAGTGTGCAATGACGACGTTTTTGGTTAAACTGATAAATTGAAAATTTGCAATCAGCCAAATACAACATTAGCATGCATTTATAGTCTGTTGTATATTGATGCAGACCCCATTTCGATTTTGATCTTTGTGTATTCATGAAAGTATATTATCAATGGAGAGAGTGATATCTCTGACAAGTCTTTAAGTTTGGTATGGGCAGAGTTTGGACTGCATGTAATTGATAAATGATATTTAGTCGAGTGAGTTTATGAATGTAAGTTAAGCCTATACCGCCCTATGGTTACTATGGAGATGCGACTGCCAAAATATTGTTATGTGGAGGTGCCTTTTTTGGGTTTTGTTTTTTCAATATTAGTCCCTCAAATATTTGTAATTTGTGATTAGTCCCTCAAATCATTTATATTGCTATTAGGTCCCAGAAATCAAATGGCTTCTAGCTATTTAGTTCCTCTGGCTAGTTGATGCTGATTTTTTTATGGATTTTTCCGTGTCTTCTCTGCTAACTCATTTCTCTAAGATGTTTAAACCTAAACCCTGTTCTAATCTGCTCCAATGGTAAAAATCCAATTCTTAAGTTATGGAAGATGAGAATGGGTGGATGTTTGGTTTTTTAGGGTAAAATGTGCACTGGGGATATTTTAGGTTGGGTTGAACTGACCCAACCATAGTTTACACATTTAAGAGCAAAACTAATAGAGCGACTAAATTGCATGAGATCGTATAATTTTAGGGACCTGATTGAAGTTTCAATGATTTGTGGGATTAATCTTAAATTATGGTAGACTTAATGTATCAATATTGAAACCTCCCCTTGCCCACCAGCCCCATGCTCTTTTTAAGGCAAAAACTTTGGATTTGGATCCTCTCCACTACAAAAGAGTAGTGGAGAGACCAGAATGTTTAACTTTAACCAATAGTTATTTAATGAGTGATTTTTGATTCATTCTAAATTTAACTGGTACTTTACCCTCATGTATTGTGTTTATTCTTAATTTGTACTCTAAGGACTGTTTGGTTCGCTAACCATGAAAAGATGGAAAATGAAATTTTATGGGAATCACATTTCCTTATATTTCCTTAAAAAAGATGTTTTTAATTTGTTTTGCATAGAAAACAAGGGTGTCCAAATATACCCCCTAAATTTCCTTAATTTTCTATGATTGGTTGGAGACAAGAGACTTGGAAAACAAAAATAACAGAAGTATTTATCCAATTACCTTTGTTTGGTTGGAGATGAAACATCATGGAAATGTAGATTGTGCTCAGCACAGTAATTTTACGTCCTATATAAGAAAACAACAAAATCAACAAACCCATTAATTGTGTATCACAATGGCTAAATTAGCCACAAAAAGCAACAACCGAAAATCTGCTGTGGGAGAACCTAATAGTAGTAAGTAGACGCAACGGTCAAAAAACAACCTGACATTAGTGCATCTCAATGGGTATATTAGCCAGCAAAAATGCAACAACCTAAATTCTAACGTGGGAGAACCTAGCAACAACAACCAAGCCCAACAATCAAAAAACAATCGCATCTAAACTGCATCAGAACGGGTATATTGGCCAATAAAAAAGGCAACATCCCCAAATTCTCTTGTGGGTGTTAGGTCTCATGTTATGAGCCTACATCTTCTAATCTTGTTTTGATGATTACAAACAATTCCTAATATTGTTTATCTAGTGTTTATGTTTTCTTATTAGGTATTCTAGACAAACAATATGTTGGAGGATGGATGGACTAGAGCTTTCACGATCATATCCATTGGGGGATGGATGAAATATCGGAGTGAAGCCTATGCATACTAGTCAAGATCCTAAGTCAAGCTTCTTCCATGTTTACCAAGACAAGCTACAATGAAGATCTATCAAGCTTGGGTAAATTAGTTTAAGGTTTATATAATGTGTGTTAATTCTATAAGCTCAATACTATACACACACAATTTAATGGTTTATGTGTTTTATCCACAAAAGTTTTTGCAAATAAATAGATATATAATACTTATTTGTTTTCTATATGGATAAGTTGTTTTGGTTTAGCTATATACATATGAAGCAATATATATCTTTATTTTCACATTTATGTGCTTCATATTTTATTGAATTTGCAAAATATTATGTTTATGGATTGAAGACTTATCTATACTATTTTCATATCTTGTATAAGTCTATAAATCCATTATAAAGTATTTCAAAGTTTTGTCTAAGTCATTTTGGCAAAATCAAGTTTTTAACATGTTCATACTTATGTGATTTTGCAAAATGATGAGATTTCATATTTGGGAGATGCTTTTTGAAAACCAGTTTTTATAGCATGTGTATTATCATGTCTACAATCATTTCTCAAAGTTTTATAATTTTTAGAATTTGTTTACTATTTTTAAAGGCAGTTTGAAAATCAGGTTTCTGCTTTAAAACAAGTTGTATACTTGTTATCAGTCGACCGATCAGTCGACTGATGAAATCAGTCGTCCGATCAGTCGACAGATGAAATCAGTCGACCGATCAGTCGACTGATGAATGTGCCTGCAATTTCTATTTTGCTCTCTTTTGTGTTTTGGTCGACTGACCAGTCGACTGATGAGGTCGTCAGTCGACTGATTAGCTGAAAAATACCTACAAAGGTCAGCTCATCAGTCGACTGATGAAAGCCGTCAGTCGACTGATGGCCTGTAACGGTTATATTTCCAGTTTTTGTTTTTTTGTCATTTTGCTGGATTTCACTTGGGTTTTGAGATTTGTTTCTTCATCCTATATATACCGTATACCATTTCACTTTTGAACCAAGAAGAAAAGTTTTAAAACAAGTTTAAAAAGAGTTTTAGTTTGTTTTGAGTGTTTGTTTACAAAATTAGTTTTGTGAATATTGTTTTATAAGAAGAGGAGATCAATTTCAGTTTGGGCTTTCAATCTTCTTACCCCTCTCTCTTGTGATTAGAGAAGTGTTTCTAAACTCATATCTCTAGCTTGTTTATGCTTTAATTGTTATATTCATATTTGCTAGATTTAATTGAGTTTATATTTGATTTTCTCATTGTTTGCACACACAACCATTGAGCTTAACTATTTTCACATATTGTATATTTTGGGTTGTGGTGAGTGTAACCTTGAGAGTGAGCTTACACTTAGTTCTCATCTTGTATTAGAGAACAAACATTGTATTTGAGCCTAATTGTGAGATACACTTTGTAATACACTTGTACACCAAGAGAAGTGTGTGGTGAGAGACGGGGTCGTCCCAAGAGGAGTGGGATAGGTGATAATGCCTAGAAGTAGGTTGTAATTCCTAACACTTGAGGGAGACACGGGCTAGAGACCAATACTTAGAGGGTATAAAGTGTGATTGCAAGAGTGTGAGATTGTAGAGTTTTCGGTGAGCTAGAAAACCGAGTGTGTAGAAAAGTTCCGGCTTTCAAACCGGGTGTGTCGAGATAGTGGAGATCTCCTCGAGGTGAGGAGCAGAGACGTAGGTCGTGGGGACCGAACTCCGTGAACATATCTTGTGTTTGAGTTTGCTTTGTGTACATTTATTTTGTGCTTGTAATTTATATTCTTGCTCACAATTCACTCATATATCCTTTGTAAGAATTAATTAATCATATAAGTTTTAATCGGCATTAATATCTAATAAGATTAGCAATAACCCTATTCACCCCCGCTCTAGGGTACTTTCAGTGGGAGAACCCAGCAGCAAGCAAACTCAAAGTTAAAAAAACAACCTAACAATAGTGCATCGCAATGGGTTATTAGCCAACAAAAAAGCCAACAGCTCCAATGGTTATATTTGCCAGTCTTTTTTGTAATTTCAATATGAATATATACCAGCAAACAATGGTTTATATAGTGCTCAAATAATAGTGTTCTCTCCTACAACCATCAAATAGATAATAAGAAAGAAAAATTATTTTTTTCTCTTTTCAAGAGCCATAGCAAGATAAATAGAGCGGGTCCTATAAGCAAATCAAGTTTGATGCTACTATCAAATCCTAACACCCCTTAAGATGTGCACAAATGGTAAGAGCGGGGTTAAATGTTTTTGGGGTTGTGCAAAATATAAACATAGGCAAAACAACTTTTTTGCTTGGGCTCAAGATGATAGTGAAATGAAGAAAGTCGTGCCAAAAGTTTGAGACTATGAAGTAGAAGAAATGAAAGCATAAAAAAATCAAACCACAAGATAAAATAAAAATGAAGAGAGCGATGCTAAATGTTTGAAAATATATTGCCCAAGTTCGAAAATATATCGCCAAAGTTTGAAAATGTGAATGTAGAAGAGAATAAAGCATTAAAAAAACCAAACAATTGAAGCAAGTGTTGAAGCAAGCAAACAGTGAAATTGATTTTTGAAAAATTTGTGCATTCTTTTTATGTTTTTTAAATACTTCTTATGTTATCAAACATTGTAATATGTACCATGATTATGCATTGAAGAATATATTATGGTTTGAGTGAATATATGACTGTGTATAAAACCTAGCTATGGTAAAAGAAAAATAAAATAATATTTCATTTGTTTATCATAAAATTAAGTATCGCCATGTAAGAAAAATTTTCAATGAAATTATAACTCATTGTACAACGCTCAGAATTGGTCAATATCATCATGGCATGTCTTGCCAAAGATAGTTATTGATAACATAGTAAGCTGCATTATTGCATTGTCTATACAATGAATCAATAACTTATGACTGCATGTATCAGAGTATATCAATCATCATAGCACTAGTAAATATGAATTCCAAACTTGTTAAAACATGCTATGGAAATAAAAAATTTCAAATTCATAGATTACCATACCAGTGCAATGAATTAACAATGCAAGTTGCAAGTCTTGAAATATGATCATCACAATAGGTTCCTCATTCTAGAAGCATGTTCTTGAATTAACAATGCAAGTTGCAAGTCTTGAAATATGATCATCACAATAGGTTCCTCATTCTAGAAGCATGTTCTTAAAAGGTACCTGCAATTAAGAATATGGTCTCAACACAATTAATCTAACAACAAGTGCCAAATGATACAAAATGTACCAAAAGTAATAGTTTTCATAGCATAGTGTAATATGCCACACATAGGCTAAAGTAAGACAGTCATCATAATGCAAAAGTCAGACAAAATACTAGCAGAATAGTAGACCTCTAAGAAAAGTCATAAAAGTTAGTGCTCCTAGAAAAGTGGTTAGTGAACTAGAATTCCTTTATATGTCTTGATCTGAGCTTTGTTGATGTTCTTTCACAAAATCATCAAATAGAGCCATTTGTTCATACTCAATCATGCAATTAAAGTGTCTGGCAACACATTCATGCTAAAGGAGCATAATGAAGAACATCTCCAGAATGGCTATAGAACATCTCCAACACATGATTAATTTTATATATGCTAAGAAAACCTTCACCTCTTCAACCATTTGTTTCATAAGCTTAGTGTTCATGCTAGACTTTACACCCTTTGCTTTGTTGAACTTTTTGTGGGATTTTAGCATTAGCCACACCTGAAGATGATTGGAACTTCGTAGAATTTGACCTTTTCTTGCTTTGTGACTAAGTTTCATCCTCATCTAAATCATGCATTTCTGGACAATAATCCTCCTCCTCATCAAGATTAACAGCCTCAGAACTACTAATCTTGTCTGACACATATTTGGCATGATCATCCCTATCTTGATCATCTCTCTTGATGATGGCAAGATATTCATAATATTTCAGAGGCTTGTTGATGTAATCTTTGAGCTTGTAGTTATTCTTGTCCTGCACAATAAAATAAACTTAGCCCTCTATATATATTAAAGAAATTTAAGTAAAATTGAAATGTAGGCAATTATGCATACCTCTTTCTACCTATCAAAATTATCTTGATACATAATAATGGTCTTATGTGTTTTCATCCCATCCAGCCCCACTAAGATTATAACATCTTTAAATGTCATAAAAACGAGTCTACATACTTTTTATGTGATTCATGACATGCTCCTTAGCAAATTCAGTCCCAAAATAGTTGTTTACATAACATGCCGCTATATTGAATGTAGACGTCTTGAAACTTTTATCAAATTTGGAGCCCTGTTTTGCCAAACTTGCTAGTTAAGGAATGAGAATATGATCATGCTTTGTAGTCCACCACATATGGCCCATGCCTAATTTATTCGCCTTATTGCTTAACTTTTTTCCCCCTTTGTTGCTGTCTTTTTAGGTGATCTTTCTAACACTCTTTAATAGGTAATCTTTTGTTACTTCCTGATGATGTATTAGGAGAAATTTGTTGCGATGATAACTGACAGGACTTGTGAGCATGCTCATATATGATATTGATTGATGCATTAAAAACTAGTTACCATCAGAATTTAGAAAATTACCAAATGAAGTTTGTGGTTGTCCAAATTGTGAAGAATGAAATGACATGAAACTCGTATTGAGCTCACTGTTCAATTGATTAACTGGTGTTCTTGGAGGCATTGTTGATTATTTATGCCTTTCATCTTTTCGGTCATCTCAAATTTATGATTTGTCAGCCATCCCTATATTAAACTAACATAGAAATATTGAATATCAAATTTATAACTGTGAATATTGCAAAATCACATACAAGTACTCAACATAAACTAAAATATATAATAATCGATAACAAGTTATGTTTCTGAATATCACACAACAGTAATTAAATACTACATATCACAATTTAAGTCATGTTTATGAATATTAGATAACTACAAATAAATATTATATATAAAGACAAGAATAGTTAATGAAATGTTAGAAAGTAAGATAGGTCAAAGCATCAATACAATTATGGATTATCAAACTTCACATTCTAGTTTCAGTGGTGACACCTACACGGTGTTGGACATAGTAGTAAACCCACATTTTCCAAGCTATTTGATCTCTATGTTGGACCCCACTCGTTTCTTAATTTTGTTTATTCTCTTTGAGTTTGGGGTTGAGAAAAGTCAACAATATTGTCATCATCTTCATGTTCCTCATCATCATCTTCCTCTATAAAGTCAACACCCTCATTGAGTATATCGTCATTTGGACCCACAGTTGCTATGTAGTTATGGAGTATTGCGCATATCAAGACAATATCAACTTGGTAGAAAATGGGAAGTTGGGCTTAGCAGCAAGAATCTTGAATCAATTCTTCAATATACCAAAAACAACTTCAATCTTAAACCTTAATGATAAATGTTTAAGGTTGAACAACTCCCTTATATTATTATGTGTTTTTCCTGCATGTTCTTTCAAATAATAACGGACACCATGAAGGGAGAGATGAAACCTAGCATTGTCATGTATCTTGCATCACACGAATAATATATTTCAAGGTAAATCATCTTTCCTTTACAATTAAGATTGAAAAAGTTTATGTTTTAACTTGAAAATTTTATTTATTTTATAGAATTGCATTGGTAAGATAGATGGTACCAATATTGATGTTATGCTTCCTGCTAGCCTTGTTACTTGATTCCGAGGATGTAAAGGTGTAACAAAGAATGTTCTTGCAGCTTGTACACCTAACAAGCTTTTCTCTTATGTATTAACTGGGGGGAGGGTTTTGCAAATGATTATAGGGTCATAAATGATGAATTATTTATGCCACAACCTCATGGCTTGAGTATTTATGATGATAACTTTGTTTTATTTACCTTATTTCTATATTTGACGCGAAATAGAATACAAAGTCAATATAAAATAAAATTTTAGTCATGCTACAACCTAATATAAATATTTGTGTCATACAAAATGTAGGCAAAGGATTGTTAATAATCTCTTGTGCGACTTCGTTAGTGCTTGTCTCATATATCATCCACGTAAATTAGAAAGGGCTTCTAAAACTTTGTTAAAATATCTACTAACAGTCTCACCGGATCTAGTAAACTGAGATCTTAAGATACAATCTTTAGTTTCATGGCCCAAAACATTTAAAGTCATAGCAAGCTGCTCCTCTATTGTAACATGCCGATAGTCCTTTAATAAATTTTTTCCTCATAATCTTCACAAGTTTCATAAAAGCACCACTACTCATTCTAACATAGTTTTGACAATTGTCGCTAAAACTATTATAAATATGGTTAATGTATCCAATTTTGTTAGTTTTGCTTTATTTTTCTTCACTAGGATGGCTACGTATACTTCAATGTCTACTCTACATTCTCCTCAAAAAAGTAAATAATATCACCATCACAGAAAATGCAGCCCCTGAGACCATTATCATAATTATTTCCTCATCAACTCTGCCACCATCCATCTACAATATCCACAACTATGTTACACAATAATCAACTATACAAATCATATGACCAATCACAGTAACAAAAAAACAAACAAACTCAAACAATTATATAGCTATTAATATTTCAAATAAAATCAAACATAAAGATGTCAAACAACATGAAAGGTGTTAGTCACTATCTGTTTAATCTAAATAAATTAATTTAATGTAAATATGATGAAAATGAGAGAATTATCTATCAACTATAAGGCTGTGATCAAACAGTATGAAAATGAAAATATACTTTAGAGAGAGAGAGAGAGAGAGAGAGAGAGAGAGAATTATTTGCTATCTTTAACTGTGAACATGCTTTTCTAATAGGACATGAGGTGAAAATATCTTACTTCAACAAATGAAAAATAAATTTAAAATTTGCAAATACATAGAGTGCTGCTCAAAATGATTGAAATTCTAGAACCCTCATGCTATTAACAAAAATGAATACCAATAGTATTCTTGACTAGCTATACCTCAAGTCTTAAAAAAGAATTTGGGACATTTCATATTTACACATCTATTTGTACTTAAATAAATAATGAAATTTATGGTTATAAGCATATGCCATCAAGCATACACAAAGGGTCATACTTCAAATAAATAATGAGACACACTAGCGTAGCAATTTAACTTGAGAAATTCTTTGCCATTGGCTCATCCTTAGAAATTCTAGGTATATACTTGAGAGTCAGAGCTTGTTGCATGTAACCATGAAATGAGGCACACTACAGTAGCAATTTAACTTGAGAAAATGCTGTGGACGTGAGGCGTGTGGGCCAGTAGCAAGACGCGTGAATGGCTTCATGTGGGGACCACGGCACGTG
>NC_033803.1:40042261-40101830 GCF_001876935.1 Asparagus officinalis
ACGTTCAATCGTCGATCGTTAACATCGAGCTGTGAGTAGGGACCTATCGGCAATTTTTGATGCCTACATACGACAGTTAGGGTCGTTTGAGCCTTTCGGATTCTGGGGGTGTGCCACCTCGAGTTTCCTTTCCACAGGGAGATAGAATATAAAATTCTTCCTCTCCTCGGACCTTTCCGATGCTCGGAGTGGAGATCCCACTCCCAGCATACGACAGTTAGGGTCGTTTGAGCCTTTCGGATTCTGGGGGTGTGCCACCTCGAGTTTCCTTTCCACCGGGAGATAGAATATAAAATTCTTCCTCTCCTCGGACCTTTCCGATGCTCGGAGTGGAGATCCCACTCCCAGTTCATCCTTCCGGATAGCTCAAGTTTCCTTTCCAGCGGGAGATAGAATATAAAATTCTTCCTCTCCTATTTTGACACAACTTTCAACTTCCAATCCGCGCACTTGGTGCGTGGGGAATTTTATCCCGAATCCTAAGTGGGGATAAGTCAACACCTAACACGTGTTGCCGGGTAGCCTATTCCCGTAACAAGGGCAAAGTCTACGTATTCGAAGTCGTAGCAGCAAGTCTAAGGGAGTTCATTCCTTTAGCACAACGTTACATACGGAACGGATTTCGATAATCCGCATGCTAGCCCGATTCAAACGGTGATCGGTAAAGGCACATCAAACCCGTTGAAGGCTGGGGGTTTGCCAAAAAACCCCAAAGTCAACGCCTAACACGCGTTGCCGGGTAGTCTATTCCCGTGAGAAAGACGAAGCCTATGTATTCAAGATCATAGCACAAAGCCTCAGAGAGTTTACTCTCTCAGCACAACGTTACATGCGGAACGGATTTCGACAATCCGCATGCTAGCCCGATTCAAACGGTAATCGGTAAAGGCACCTCAAACCCGTTGATGGCTGGGGGTTTGCCAAAAATCCCATAAATCTGTCATTCGGAAGAGATACAGAGAAAACACAAAAGAAGCAAATGCGGATTTTCTATTAATAAATCAAGTCAAAAGCATACAACAAAAGCTCGTTAGTCCGAAGGCAACCGACGGCTAAGAATATGAGACTCTAAACCAGAGAGCCTGTCCATATAGTCCTGCTCGAACTCCGCCTGCAGGCTAGCTCGGACAGAATCTTCGGAACTGTTGAGAACCTCTGCGGCTTCGTGTCGTAGCTTCATCAACCCCTCCTGCACTGATCCCAGCCTGTCGAGTGTCCATTCACGAGAACGCTCCAACCCAACCAGTTCCTCAGAAATGGTAGCGGCAGATTCTTCGGCGCGTTCCAAGGCCTCCTTCAGTCTAGCTATCTCTGCACGAGTGGAATCTAAGGAGCTCACTAACTCAGCTCTGCTGGTGTCTTTCCTCGCCAGAGAGGCCATCAGCTGCTCGACAGTGCGCTCACGTGATCGAAGCTCGCTGCCAACGGAAGATCGCAGTTCATGCCACTGCGTCAACCTATCCTCCACCTGAGAAGATGCAAAAGAGGGAGCTCCACCAGCCTTCAACTCCCTCAGCTCTCGAATCTCTGACTCCAGGGCAGCGAAATCAGCTGTAAAGGAATCGGCCAAATCCGGATATCCCTCTTCCCTCATCATCATCATGTGACGGGAGAAGGAACGCCTGAACTGATCAAAAGAAGACCCTCTGTGCAGAAGCTTATCAATCACGCCGTTATAAAAGGCAGTAAAGAAGCCGAGGTCAGTGCGGAAGACATCCCCATCTGGATTGGTATCGGCCAAGAGAGCATGGACCTGCTCATATAGAGACGGTCGAGAACCTGCAAGCAGCAGTATGGGAGGTCAAGAAACTATTAAATACAATCGAAAAGACCCTAAGGGAAATTCGAGGTATACCTATACCGGCGGAAATCCCCTCGGGTTGGGGTTCGACAGGCTCCGAAGTAACGACAGGAATGCTCATGGAAGGTATATCAACCCTCGTGGGCAAGTCAGTCGTATTAGGCGAAGGCGGGAAAACACCCGAAGCTATAGCAGAATCAGGTACAGCGCCTGGTCATATAGTTGCACTTCTTTATTAGTCAAAATGGAGACTGAGACAAGCAAAGAAGAGAGGAAATTGGATATATACCTGTGGATGAATCACTCTCAAAGAGTGGTCTCACAGTCCCGGTGGGAGCTTGTTCAGCTAACATATCGGCTAACAGTCCAGAGTCAGGTCTCGGGAAGACCGGTGCAGGAACATATCCCTGCTCTTCGAAATCTGCAATAGGGGAGGCCCCATCCCCGTCTGGCCCTTCTGTCGCAACACCTGCAGCACCGGATGTAGGTATATCTGAAAATGAACCGGTGGGATCAACACCATCTGCCTGCCCAAGATCGATGTTCAGATCAATGCCCAGGGAGCCATCACGAAGGGCGTCGCACACCTGCTGCATGAAGCAGTCCATGTTGTCAGCCCCAGAGAATACCGGACCTGGTGGAAGCTCGCCCTCCTCGAAGAACCCTGAATTATGAAACAGGATCAGGGATCCCGGAAGGTAAATCATCTTAAAGCAATAAAAGTGGGTACAACAAAATGTTACCTTCCTCCCCGTCGGCAAAGCCTCCTGAATCTACCCCATGGGAGCGCTGATCAACATGAGGTTTATGGGCAATCTTTTTCCTTTTCGAAGGATCACCCCTCATAGAACCAACGGGGCGGTCATGCGAAGTTTGGCCACCAAACTTGGATTTCGCACGACGGGAAGCGAGCGACCCATGGTCGTCGGCTACCCCACCTGAAACAACAAGAATCATCTCATGAACCAGATCTTTCGCCAATACCAATTGAAGTCGAGAAAGAGGATCAAAGAGCATGACAAACCTGTATCAAGTTCTGCTTGGTCGGTATCTATATCTGCATACTCCCCTTCGGGAATTCCGGTGGACTTCTTCCTCTGTCTCTGAGCAGGCTCAGCCCTGCGAGCAGCCATCATAGCAGATTGAACCAAGTGATCGGATTCTAGTTCCGAAAGACTCCTCACACTTATGGATTCATCGGCAGAGAGGAACCATTTACAGCTGAGGAAGGTAATCATCGGCTTGCGTTTATAGGAGGGAAGAGCAAACTGAGCCCCGGTGCAGCCAACCATGGTCCATAACCACGCCCGTACGCCGTCAACGAGTCCTCCCTCAACACGCAAACTACGACTCGGATTCCCAACGTATAGTTGGTCATAGCCAAACTGACGTGCGAAACGGCAGGGAAGGTAAGGCTCTATGTGGCAGCGGTCCTTCACCCGGAGAACAAGATACCCGACTCGGATGTTCACCAACCAGCGGAAACAACCGACGTCGAGAGCAGTCCGGTTAGTTCGGGGTTTCTCCATATCAGTCAACTCCTCGCCATAACGTCCCGAAAAGCGAGGGAAGCATTTGAAGAACTCCCAGTTCCTGCGAACTCGAAGTTCTTTTTGTACATCTTCAAATTTCTTCCCAACCCATCTACTCTCCTCCAACAGCTGTAGGAAAGGAACGGGAACATCAACGGCGCTGGGCGCCGACATCAAGTCCGGACGGTGAAGAACGAACCACGCCATCAAATAAGCGTAGGGCAGCTCAACCTTCGGGCAGGTAAGCTCAGTCGAGGGTTTAGAACCCACTTGGGTAAGAACACGAACTACACCCCTAAGCCCGCAATGGATGCTGGCAACCATCGCTGGAAGCAGAGAAAGCTCCCTCCCATAAGCTAGCTGGACCGCAGGGAAGAGCACCTCGAGGGGTAGAGCGTCTGAAGACTGATATGGAACAACACACTTCTTCAGCCAAAGAGCAAGGTAGCCAGCTAACAGAGACCGAGGATCGATAGACTTCTGGGCATGATAGAGGAACGATCGAAACTTAGTCCCGGCCGGAAAAGCCCCCTCGGCACTAGCAATGGTATAAGAATGAGTTTCATTCTTCTCCATCAGCTCATTAATAGCGGCAGGGGTCAAAACGCCTAACTCATGTATGGACTCCTCGGAATCATCCTCCAAGTTAGGAAACAGGTAAACAGCAAACTGCTTCAAGCTGATCTTCCTCTTCGTCTTCGCTGGAGGAGAACTCTGGAGCAAACAGGTGTGATAATGACAGGTGAGGTCCCAGAGAGTGTCATACACATCGGGAGTATCCTTCTTCAAACACTCCAACTGTTGGTTAGAAGGGAAGTATTCCTGATACGGGCAATCTCCCATCGAAAGCCCGGAAACCTGGTGCATCTCATGAAGAGCCAACCCTAGCTCTCCGCCACTGGTCAAGAAGGTATTACTATCAGGCATATATGTCTCGAGCAATGCCAAGAAGTGACGGCAGCTAACGGGAAGTCCATACATAGTAGCCCGTATGGGCGTATATAATCCACTACCCTTCAAGTCTCTCTCCCAGCGTCCCAGAACATAACTGGTCAAACGGGTCCACCATCCCTTAGCCAGTGAGGAAGCCCAACCATAACATCGGTAATCCAGTCGAGGTAATTGTCTTCCCAGATGAGCTAAACGATTCCTCACGGTGAGAGCGGCCGCCGATACCTCGCCTGGAGGTGCAGTGTCAAGACCCATGATCCCGGGTCGAAGGCCACAAATGGATTGATACCCCAGAGAACCGGGACTCTTGTGATGAGAAATGTATCCGCACTGAACGTGTGTAACAGCATTGGTAAGAGGCCAGGACATCTGTCGCCCCACAGCCTGTTTCTCCAAGTCAGTAAAAGAGCACTGGCGAGGAATAGAGGGGATATATAAAAGAGCTCCCTCGTCAAGGGTAAGCCAGTGCTCCTCAGCAAGAGTCAGCGCGGCAGGATCTTCGGTGCGATCCCCGAATAGAAAACCCGGCTTCTTTAAAGCTTCAGTAGAAGTGGCGTCTGCGGTGAGAGGAGCATCGGTGATAAGTTGGCGTAAACAGTGACGCCCTCCATCCTTTATCAAGCGACAGAACTCGTCTGAGCGATCTCTGTCGAACTGCGGAAGGGGATCGATGATCTGCCTGGCAGAAGCCGAAGAAAACACTTCCCTACTACAACCGGTAGGGGCATGATGAGGGAGACTACCCCCGGGAAACTCAACTGCAACAAAGCAAAGATGGAGTCAGAAAATCCATGTCATAAACGCAAGACGAGATTATTCGATTTCGAGTGCCCTACACCGGGAGAACGGTATGCGTCATCACGTAGACACCGTGATAACATATACCGACCTATAAGGTGTAAGGCAACACGAGATCGCCCCAATATAACCGAGGACTTGAATTGGCTAAGCAAAGCAAGTCCGAAACCTTAACCCCCGCGGGAGGGGTATCGGTTCTTCCGTCATGACCCGCGAGAGGTCAATCCGGGATAAAAGAAAAAAATATATATAAGATTCTTACCCCCAAAGCAAGAGGTCACTGGAGATGATGTCGTAGGAGCCTCCTCCACGCCATGCTGCGAGCAAGGGTGACTCCCGGAAAGACGAGACCGACGGGGAGACATCGTGAATCTGCAATGAAGAGCAGTACATCAGGTACGATATATATACACGAAATATCGGAAGAAGGGAAATTAAGCACTTGGACTCGAAATCCTAATAACAAATAGGATTTTGTAGTTAAAGTCTAATTAAGCCTACGAATTTCGTGCACGCGAAACGATAATCGTCATTTCGCGGAAAATTTTGGTGAAATACCCAAAATACCCCTCGTGCTCAAGGCCAAATTCAGGTCAAGGACACGTATGACTCGGGTTATGGTCATCATACTTGATCATCGAACATCCCGGTACCCTATAATTTTGATCAAATTTTGCAAATAAGCCCTTTTGCAGAATTTGGTCAATTTTACATAAAAGTCCCTCCATGAACTTTTGGTTTTGCATCCATATGCTTTTACCAAAAATTCGATCAAGGGTCGGGGGTTTAAACTTCTTGGATTTCAGCCCCAAATTCGTGGCTCTTTTGACAATAAGCCCCTCCAAATATTTAGGGACTGTTTTGCAAATAAACCCCTCAAACAGTTCTTTAACCCTCTTACACAAAGCACCCCCATTTCTTGAAGAAACAAACACGAACCCAAGCCTCCCAAATTTCAGTTCATGTTTGCATAAGAGCCCCCAAAATTTCAGACCCACGAATTTTGCAAATAAACCCCTATAGTTTCGGTTTTTGCAATAAAACCCCCCAAATGCTTATTTCATCCATAAACCCTTATCTATTACAAGCATAAAGACATGATCTTTGCAAGAAAATAAGGGGTTTGTGAAGAAAAACTTACCAAGTCAAAGGAGTTTTCCTTCGGGCTCGGAAATGGAGGCCAAGACCCTCGTTTGAAAGAGGAGAAGATTCCGGCAAATGGGTACCCGTCAAAATCCCGAATCTTTTAAGGGATTGAAGGGTTCTCAAGAGCAAATCAATGGAGGAAAGAGGGGGAGGAAGAAGAAAGAAAACCGAAAATGGGGGGAAAGAATTCGGTTTTGGGGGTGGGGTTCTCTCTTGAAATTCAAAATAAAGGAGGGGGGGACCATGCACAAGAGGCCAAAAAAAGGAACAAGACAAAACTAGGGGAGAAACACCCCTAGGGGTGTCTCGGCATTGCCGAGACACCCCCAAGGGTGTCTCGGCATTGCCGAGAAAATGGAGCATCTACTGATTTCATTGCATCTTCAAATGTAACTGGAGAATCTTCTACAAGTAATGCATAGAAATCTTCATGGACCTTTTCTATTCTAGTTCTTTTACTTCTCCTAGGCTCCTCTGGACTTTCTAGTGGTCTAATTTGTTTAGAACTAGTTTCACCTTGATTAGAACTAGGATCTGAATTATTAGAGCTAGGGCCTGTGTTGTTTATTCTGGTCTTGTAAGGAAAAATATTTTCAAAGTAATGTGCATCCCTAGCTTCAATTATGGTGTTGTTGGCTATCTCATTAATGTCAGAGTTGATTATTAAAAATCTATTTGCATTACTATCAGAAGCATAGCCAATAAAAATTCCATCTACAGTTTTAGGGCCAATCTTCTTTCTTTTATTCTCAGGTATTTTGACTTTTGCTAAGCACCCCCACACTTTTAGGTGATCTAAATTAGGGTTTCTATTCTTCCAAATTGTGTAAGGGGTTTTATCAGATTTCTTGAATGGAATTCTATTTAGTATATGACATGCAGTCATGAGAGCTTCTCCCCATAAATTTTCTGGCACACCAGAATTAATTAACATTGAGTTTACCATGTCCATTAGTGTTCTATTCTTTCTCTCAGCTACTCCATTAGATTGAGGTGTATATGGAGCTGTTATTTCATGAATAATTCCATTCTCTTCACAGAATTGTTTTAATTCATTAGAAGTGTACTCACCACCTCTATCTGATCTTAGTATTTTAATTTTCCTATCCAACTGATTCTCAACTTCTGCTTTGTATATTTTGAATTTGTTTATGACTTCATCTTTAGTCTTAATTAAGTAGAGGTAACAATATTTAGAGCAATCGTCTATAAAAGTTACAAAATATTTGTTACCCCCTCTAGTTGTTCTTCCTGAATCACAAACATCACTATGGATGAGTTCTAATATCTCAGAATCTCTATCAATAGTTTTAAATGGTTTCTTAGGAAGTTTGGCTTCTACACATATTTCACATTTTTCATCATCTTTTATATTAAGCTTTGGAATTATATTGAGATGCATCAATCTTTTAATTGAATTATAATTCACATGTCCTAATCTTTGATGCCAAGTGATGGAAGGTTCAATATTCAAAGCTATTGGAGATGCAAGAGTAGAATTCTTAACATTCAATTTAAAAAGACCATCACATAAGAAACCTTTTCCAATGAAGTTCAAACCCTTAGTTATTACAACTTTATTTGATTCAAAAACAAGCTTATAGCCTTGTTGCACTAACAAAGATCCACTAATTAAGTTTCTCCTAATGTCTGGTACATGATGGACATCCTGCAGGATCAAAGTCTTATCAGAAGTCAGCTTTAGGTTGATCCGACCTATTCCGGATACAGGAGCCACATTATTATTTCCCATTGTCACAGTTCCTCTACTTGAGACCTGATAGGTGGAAAACAAAGATTGATTAGAGCAAACGTGAATATTAGCTCCAGTGTCAATCCACCAATCATTTGCTTGAAAGGTCATGTTTACTTCAGGAGTGAAGAGAACAGACCTGAAAGCAGCCTCAGCTGGACTTGAAGTCACCATGTTTACTTGTGACTTATTAGGTGGAGGTCCTCCCTTCCTAGGCTTGGGTGGTTCAGTTTTCTTGAAAAAGCAGTCCTTAGCAAGATGGTTGGTTCTTCCACAAACAAAGCAGGCTCGACGTTCAGCTCCTTCCTTCTTTTGAAAGTGAACATGGTTCTTATTTTGATGATAGGGTTTCTTCTTAAATGTTTTATTTTGATTTTGGTGGAAGGGACGTTTCTTGTGTTGAGGAAAGGGTTTGGATTCAACATTGTTTACTTTGGGTTCTTTGGGTTCAGATTTTGTCACATTTTTCTCCCTGAGTCTATGTTGCTCTTCAATTCTAATAGAATTCAATACTTGCTCTAGGGTAAGATCTCCTTGGGTATGGTTAAGGTTTTTGGCAAAATCTGACCAGGACTCGGGAAGTTTGTCTATAAGACAGGCTATCTGAAACGTTTCATCTAAGATGGATCCATTCACTTTTAATTGGTGAACTATATGTTCAAATTCATGAATTTGCTCATTCATTGGTTTAGAATCTACCATTTTAAATTTGTTAAAATCAGAAGCTTTAAATCTTTTAATTCCCATATCATCTAAACCATACTTTTTCTCTAGGGTTTCCCACAGAACTTTAGCATTAGTGATAGTATAGTATATATCATATAATCTATCAGATAAAGCTCCTAAGATTCTATGTAGACAATGATACTCTATTTCTTGAGGTGTTCTTGGGATAGGAATGGAATCTGTGGAGGAAGATGAGGAAGATTGCCTAGTAACTGGTCTAGATGAAGATGGGTTATCTGGTTCTATGGCTGTTATTAGATGTAGGGTTGTTAACCAAAATCTCATTTGGTTTTGCCAACGACGAAAATTATTCCCATCAAACTTCTCTGGTTTAGCAGACATAACTTCACTTGTAGCCATAATCTGATGATGAATGAATATTTTTGTTATTATAATGCAGCAGAAATATATAAAGCATTCATTCAACAGAATAATCATGCATTGTAACATTTCGTTTTTAAGAATTGCAGACAACATTAACATAAAAACCAGAATGTTAATCATGTTACTATTCTAAACAGCACACAATTAGTTTCTTGGATTGTTGGGAATATTAGCTGTTTAGACAATAACGAAAATCAGTTTAAACAATTTGATAATTAACAGATAATTACTATTATAACGCAGATATAAGAAATATATCAAATGAAAAGTAAATAGAGGTTAGAAATACGGCCTGATGGTCGAGGCGTGCAAGCACTGTCCCAAGAAACTAATTGCCCCCTCTCGTACAGGGCTACGCGGCAAAAGCTCCCGGAGATACAACGACCCTCGGTCAGGCGACCTCCTTCTCGTCGGCACGAGCTTCAAGAAGGCTTTGCGAATTCTTCGTAAACTTTCAGGGAACCAGCAAATTGTAACAGTAAGTATTTTGAAAGAGAAGAACAGAGAAGGTGAAGAAGAGGTTGTTGCTTTTCGCTGTGTTAAACTCTGCGGATTTTAGATCCTTTTATAGGGAAAAACAGCCGTTACTTATAAACCCCGTAATTAACACGGTTTTAATCACGTTAATAAAACTTAGCCGTTATCAAAACATTTCCGTTACATAATTAATTCGCAAAATGTTTATCACGTTTTTAATCACACTAATAAATATTTTCCGTTACAAAATATTTCGGTTACAAAATATTTATCACATGTTAATTGTTCAAAAATAAAAATTATATTTTAATTATTTAAAAATAAAAATGTAGCAGATTAAGGGCCCATTAATCCGGAGCTGCATTCGTGTCCGCAGGTCGTGTGCGCGCGCCACCCGACCCGACCCGAACCCGAGCCCGAGCCCGGCCCGGCCGGCGCGCGCGTGTGTGGTGTGGAGCATAACCTTTGTTTTCTTCTAGGCATAGGAGAGAAAGGGAAGGCTTATAAGGACCCCTTTTTTCTATCCCATTTCCTATGTGGGACTAAACTTTCCCTCTTTTCCTCTACAAAGTCAAGTTTTAAGTTATCTTTTATTATATAATTCCAACAATCCCCCACATAACTTAAAACTTAAAATAGTTCAGAAATAACAATAAAAGAAATAAATACGATTGCTGGTTCCCTTATACTATGTAATAGGTGGAGGTACCTTTCGGTTTGAACCTTCACTTAGTGACAGTTGTATAGATCCGTGAGAGCTTGGTGGACTTCGCCTTGAACCAGTCTCATTTATCGGATTTCTACAGAAAGCACACATAGTACAGTTTTGAAGAATTCTAAACGGGTTGCGCTATTATCGGCCTTGCGCAGGTATCTTTCATGTGTGTTACTAGGGAGCAGCCCTGATCCCATAGTCGCGGCCTCACAACTACACACATATAGGTGAATCCTAATAAGGATGCGAGCAAGTAAGCATCCTGCCTCATGGGTCTTGGATTCATTAAGAGTTAGACTCAACCTTTCACTTGCTTTTTATGAGCACTGATCATCCTAGGGATGGGAGCAAATAAATTCAGTGCTCCTCACAATTAATCACTCATTCAGTTTGTTTCTACCCATTGAACCTCTGCGAGGTTGGGTTGCCACTGCAGTGATTTTTCTTATGGGCTTAACCCCATCCCCCTCGATGATTCTAGGACCACTGCCCTAGATAAGCCTTTAGTTAAGTGATCTGCAAGATTTTTCTCTGATCTTACAAAATCTAAGGCTATTATATGGTTTTTCATCTTATATCTCAAGGATTTATGTCGCACTTTCAAGTGTCGATTCATCTTCACATTTGCATTCTCTTGATGGCATTTGTCAATCGCTGACCTGCAATCACAATGAATAGAAATGGCTGGTAATGGTTTTTGCATTAGTGGAATTTCAGTTAGTAAATCTTTCAACCATTCAGCTTCTATACTAGTAGTATCAAGAGCTATCATTTCTGATTCCATTGTACTTCTAGCCATTACAGTTTGTTTAGTAGATTTCCAGGACACAGCTCCTCCTCCTAAAAGGAACACAAATCCTGTGGTGGATTTTACATCTACTGAGTCACTAATCCAATTTGCATCTGAATAACCTTCTAGTACAGATGGATAACCTTTATAGTGTAAACCATAATTCATAGTTCCTTTTAGGTATCTCAAAACTCTTTCTAGAGCATCCCAGTGACTCTTATCAGGATTTGATGTATATCTACTAAGTCTATTTACTGCATAAGCAATGTCAGGTCTGGTGTAGTTTGTTAGGAATCCTAGTGATCCAATTATTTGTGCATATTCTCTTTGTAATTGAGGATGACCTGTATTTTTCTTTAGATGTACATTAGGATCATATGGAGTGGAAACAGGTTGACAGTTTGGATCATAAAAATTCTTAAGGATTTTCTCTATGTAGTGTGATTGTGATAGCACATATCCATTCTCATTTTTCATGATTTTAGTATTAAGAATTAGGTCAGCTTGACCTAAATCTTTCATGTCAAAATTTTGTGATAAAAAGTGTTTGATATCATTTATGATTTGTATGTCAGAACCAAAAATAAGAATGTCATCAACATATAGGCATAATATCACAATTTTGTTGTTTTTATCTATTTTATGATATACACACTCATCTGTTTGATTAATTACAAATCCATAAGATAGTATAATTTCATCAAATTTCATATGCCATTGTTTTGGGGCTTGTTTGAGACCATATAGTGATCTAATAAGCTTGCATACTTTCTTTTCTTGTCCAGAAGCTATAAATCCCTCAGGTTGATCCATATAAATTTCTTCATCTAAGTCTCCATTTAAAAATGCAGTTTTAACATCCATTTGATGTATTATTAATTTGTGAATGGATGCTAGAGCTATGAGGACTCTAATGGTAGTAATCCTAGCTACTGGAGAATAGACATCAAAATAATCAATACCAGACTTTTGGGTATATCCTTTAGCTACTAATCTGGCTTTATATTTATCTATTGTTCCATCAGGTCTAAGTTTCTTCTTAAACACCCATTTACATCCTATGGTTTTACATCCTGAAGGAAGATCAGTTAGTTCCCAAGTATGATTTTGAACTATAGATTGTATCTCATTATTTATAGCTTCCTTCCAAAATGGAGCATCTACTGATTTCATTGCATCTTCAAATGTAACTGGAGAATCTTCTACAAGTAATGCATAGAAATCTTCATGGACCTTTTCTATTCTAGTTCTTTTACTTCTCCTAGGCTCCTCTGGACTTTCTAGTGGTCTAATTTGTTTAGAACTAGTTTCACCTTGATTAGAACTAGGATCTGAATTATTAGAGCTAGGGCCTGTGTTGTTTATTCTGGTCTTGTAAGGAAAAATATTTTCAAAGTAATGTGCATCCCTAGCTTCAATTATGGTGTTGTTGGCTATCTCATTAATGTCAGAGTTGATTATTAAAAATCTATTTGCATTACTATCAGAAGCATAGCCAATAAAAATTCCATCTACAGTTTTAGGGCCAATCTTCTTTCTTTTATTCTCAGGTATTTTGACTTTTGCTAAGCACCCCCACACTTTTAGGTGATCTAAATTAGGGTTTCTATTCTTCCAAATTGTGTAAGGGGTTTTATCAGATTTCTTGAATGGAATTCTATTTAGTATATGACATGCAGTCATGAGAGCTTCTCCCCATAAATTTTCTGGCACACCAGAATTAATTAACATTGAGTTTACCATGTCCATTAGTGTTCTATTCTTTCTCTCAGCTACTCCATTAGATTGAGGTGTATATGGAGCTGTTATTTCATGAATAATTCCATTCTCTTCACAGAATTGTTTTAATTCATTAGAAGTGTACTCACCACCTCTATCTGATCTTAGTATTTTAATTTTCCTATCCAACTGATTCTCAACTTCTGCTTTGTATATTTTGAATTTGTTTATGACTTCATCTTTAGTCTTAATTAAGTAGAGGTAACAATATTTAGAGCAATCGTCTATAAAAGTTACAAAATATTTGTTACCCCCTCTAGTTGTTCTTCCTGAATCACAAACATCACTATGGATGAGTTCTAATATCTCAGAATCTCTATCAATAGTTTTAAATGGTTTCTTAGGAAGTTTGGCTTCTACACATATTTCACATTTTTCATCATCTTTTATATTAAGCTTTGGAATTATATTGAGATGCATCAATCTTTTAATTGAATTATAATTCACATGTCCTAATCTTTGATGCCAAGTGATGGAAGGTTCAATATTCAAAGCTATTGGAGATGCAAGAGTAGAATTCTTAACATTCAATTTAAAAAGACCATCACATAAGAAACCTTTTCCAATGAAGTTCAAACCCTTAGTTATTACAACTTTATTTGATTCAAAAACAAGCTTATAGCCTTGTTGCACTAACAAAGATCCACTAATTAAGTTTCTCCTAATGTCTGGTACATGATGGACATCCTGCAGGATCAAAGTCTTATCAGAAGTCAGCTTTAGGTTGATCCGACCTATTCCGGATACAGGAGCCACATTATTATTTCCCATTGTCACAGTTCCTCTACTTGAGACCTGATAGGTGGAAAACAAAGATTGATTAGAGCAAACGTGAATATTAGCTCCAGTGTCAATCCACCAATCATTTGCTTGAAAGGTCATGTTTACTTCAGGAGTGAAGAGAACAGACCTGAAAGCAGCCTCAGCTGGACTTGAAGTCACCATGTTTACTTGTGACTTATTAGGTGGAGGTCCTCCCTTCCTAGGCTTGGGTGGTTCAGTTTTCTTGAAAAAGCAGTCCTTAGCAAGATGGTTGGTTCTTCCACAAACAAAGCAGGCTCGACGTTCAGCTCCTTCCTTCTTTTGAAAGTGAACATGGTTCTTATTTTGATGATAGGGTTTCTTCTTAAATGTTTTATTTTGATTTTGGTGGAAGGGACGTTTCTTGTGTTGAGGAAAGGGTTTGGATTCAACATTGTTTACTTTGGGTTCTTTGGGTTCAGATTTTGTCACATTTTTCTCCCTGAGTCTATGTTGCTCTTCAATTCTAATAGAATTCAATACTTGCTCTAGGGTAAGATCTCCTTGGGTATGGTTAAGGTTTTTGGCAAAATCTGACCAGGACTCGGGAAGTTTGTCTATAAGACAGGCTATCTGAAACGTTTCATCTAAGATGGATCCATTCACTTTTAATTGGTGAACTATATGTTCAAATTCATGAATTTGCTCATTCATTGGTTTAGAATCTACCATTTTAAATTTGTTAAAATCAGAAGCTTTAAATCTTTTAATTCCCATATCATCTAAACCATACTTTTTCTCTAGGGTTTCCCACAGAACTTTAGCATTAGTGATAGTATAGTATATATCATATAATCTATCAGATAAAGCTCCTAAGATTCTATGTAGACAATGATACTCTATTTCTTGAGGTGTTCTTGGGATAGGAATGGAATCTGTGGAGGAAGATGAGGAAGATTGCCTAGTAACTGGTCTAGATGAAGATGGGTTATCTGGTTCTATGGCTGTTATTAGATGTAGGGTTGTTAACCAAAATCTCATTTGGTTTTGCCAACGACGAAAATTATTCCCATCAAACTTCTCTGGTTTAGCAGACATAACTTCACTTGTAGCCATAATCTGATGATGAATGAATATTTTTGTTATTATAATGCAGCAGAAATATATAAAGCATTCATTCAACAGAATAATCATGCATTGTAACATTTCGTTTTTAAGAATTGCAGACAACATTAACATAAAAACCAGAATGTTAATCATGTTACTATTCTAAACAGCACACAATTAGTTTCTTGGATTGTTGGGAATATTAGCTGTTTAGACAATAACGAAAATCAGTTTAAACAATTTGATAATTAACAGATAATTACTATTATAACGCAGATATAAGAAATATATCAAATGAAAAGTAAATAGAGGTTAGAAATACGGCCTGATGGTCGAGGCGTGCAAGCACTGTCCCAAGAAACTAATTGCCCCCTCTCGTACAGGGCTACGCGGCAAAAGCTCCCGGAGATACAACGACCCTCGGTCAGGCGACCTCCTTCTCGTCGGCACGAGCTTCAAGAAGGCTTTGCGAATTCTTCGTAAACTTTCAGGGAACCAGCAAATTGTAACAGTAAGTATTTTGAAAGAGAAGAACAGAGAAGGTGAAGAAGAGGTTGTTGCTTTTCGCTGTGTTAAACTCTGCGGATTTTAGATCCTTTTATAGGGAAAAACAGCCGTTACTTATAAACCCCGTAATTAACACGGTTTTAATCACGTTAATAAAACTTAGCCGTTATCAAAACATTTCCGTTACATAATTAATTCGCAAAATGTTTATCACGTTTTTAATCACACTAATAAATATTTTCCGTTACAAAATATTTCGGTTACAAAATATTTATCACATGTTAATTGTTCAAAAATAAAAATTATATTTTAATTATTTAAAAATAAAAATGTAGCAGATTAAGGGCCCATTAATCCGGAGCTGCATTCGTGTCCGCAGGTCGTGTGCGCGCGCCACCCGACCCGACCCGAACCCGAGCCCGAGCCCGGCCCGGCCGGCGCGCGCGTGTGTGGTGTGGAGCATAACCTTTGTTTTCTTCTAGGCATAGGAGAGAAAGGGAAGGCTTATAAGGACCCCTTTTTTCTATCCCATTTCCTATGTGGGACTAAACTTTCCCTCTTTTCCTCTACAAAGTCAAGTTTTAAGTTATCTTTTATTATATAATTCCAACAATCCCCCACATAACTTAAAACTTAAAATAGTTCAGAAATAACAATAAAAGAAATAAATACGATTGCTGGTTCCCTTATACTATGTAATAGGTGGAGGTACCTTTCGGTTTGAACCTTCACTTAGTGACAGTTGTATAGATCCGTGAGAGCTTGGTGGACTTCGCCTTGAACCAGTCTCATTTATCGGATTTCTACAGAAAGCACACATAGTACAGTTTTGAAGAATTCTAAACGGGTTGCGCTATTATCGGCCTTGCGCAGGTATCTTTCATGTGTGTTACTAGGGAGCAGCCCTGATCCCATAGTCGCGGCCTCACAACTACACACATATAGGTGAATCCTAATAAGGATGCGAGCAAGTAAGCATCCTGCCTCATGGGTCTTGGATTCATTAAGAGTTAGACTCAACCTTTCACTTGCTTTTTATGAGCACTGATCATCCTAGGGATGGGAGCAAATAAATTCAGTGCTCCTCACAATTAATCACTCATTCAGTTTGTTTCTACCCATTGAACCTCTGCGAGGTTGGGTTGCCACTGCAGTGATTTTTCTTATGGGCTTAACCCCATCCCCCTCGATGATTCTAGGACCACTGCCCTAGATAAGCCTTTAGTTAAGTGATCTGCAAGATTTTTCTCTGATCTTACAAAATCTAAGGCTATTATATGGTTTTTCATCTTATATCTCAAGGATTTATGTCGCACTTTCAAGTGTCGATTCATCTTCACATTTGCATTCTCTTGATGGCATTTGTCAATCGCTGACCTGCAATCACAATGAATAGAAATGGCTGGTAATGGTTTTTGCATTAGTGGAATTTCAGTTAGTAAATCTTTCAACCATTCAGCTTCTATACTAGTAGTATCAAGAGCTATCATTTCTGATTCCATTGTACTTCTAGCCATTACAGTTTGTTTAGTAGATTTCCAGGACACAGCTCCTCCTCCTAAAAGGAACACAAATCCTGTGGTGGATTTTACATCTACTGAGTCACTAATCCAATTTGCATCTGAATAACCTTCTAGTACAGATGGATAACCTTTATAGTGTAAACCATAATTCATAGTTCCTTTTAGGTATCTCAAAACTCTTTCTAGAGCATCCCAGTGACTCTTATCAGGATTTGATGTATATCTACTAAGTCTATTTACTGCATAAGCAATGTCAGGTCTGGTGTAGTTTGTTAGGAATCCTAGTGATCCAATTATTTGTGCATATTCTCTTTGTAATTGAGGATGACCTGTATTTTTCTTTAGATGTACATTAGGATCATATGGAGTGGAAACAGGTTGACAGTTTGGATCATAAAAATTCTTAAGGATTTTCTCTATGTAGTGTGATTGTGATAGCACATATCCATTCTCATTTTTCATGATTTTAGTATTAAGAATTAGGTCAGCTTGACCTAAATCTTTCATGTCAAAATTTTGTGATAAAAAGTGTTTGATATCATTTATGATTTGTATGTCAGAACCAAAAATAAGAATGTCATCAACATATAGGCATAATATCACAATTTTGTTGTTTTTATCTATTTTATGATATACACACTCATCTGTTTGATTAATTACAAATCCATAAGATAGTATAATTTCATCAAATTTCATATGCCATTGTTTTGGGGCTTGTTTGAGACCATATAGTGATCTAATAAGCTTGCATACTTTCTTTTCTTGTCCAGAAGCTATAAATCCCTCAGGTTGATCCATATAAATTTCTTCATCTAAGTCTCCATTTAAAAATGCAGTTTTAACATCCATTTGATGTATTATTAATTTGTGAATGGATGCTAGAGCTATGAGGACTCTAATGGTAGTAATCCTAGCTACTGGAGAATAGACATCAAAATAATCAATACCAGACTTTTGGGTATATCCTTTAGCTACTAATCTGGCTTTATATTTATCTATTGTTCCATCAGGTCTAAGTTTCTTCTTAAACACCCATTTACATCCTATGGTTTTACATCCTGAAGGAAGATCAGTTAGTTCCCAAGTATGATTTTGAACTATAGATTGTATCTCATTATTTATAGCTTCCTTCCAAAATGGAGCATCTACTGATTTCATTGCATCTTCAAATGTAACTGGAGAATCTTCTACAAGTAATGCATAGAAATCTTCATGGACCTTTTCTATTCTAGTTCTTTTACTTCTCCTAGGCTCCTCTGGACTTTCTAGTGGTCTAATTTGTTTAGAACTAGTTTCACCTTGATTAGAACTAGGATCTGAATTATTAGAGCTAGGGCCTGTGTTGTTTATTCTGGTCTTGTAAGGAAAAATATTTTCAAAGTAATGTGCATCCCTAGCTTCAATTATGGTGTTGTTGGCTATCTCATTAATGTCAGAGTTGATTATTAAAAATCTATTTGCATTACTATCAGAAGCATAGCCAATAAAAATTCCATCTACAGTTTTAGGGCCAATCTTCTTTCTTTTATTCTCAGGTATTTTGACTTTTGCTAAGCACCCCCACACTTTTAGGTGATCTAAATTAGGGTTTCTATTCTTCCAAATTGTGTAAGGGGTTTTATCAGATTTCTTGAATGGAATTCTATTTAGTATATGACATGCAGTCATGAGAGCTTCTCCCCATAAATTTTCTGGCACACCAGAATTAATTAACATTGAGTTTACCATGTCCATTAGTGTTCTATTCTTTCTCTCAGCTACTCCATTAGATTGAGGTGTATATGGAGCTGTTATTTCATGAATAATTCCATTCTCTTCACAGAATTGTTTTAATTCATTAGAAGTGTACTCACCACCTCTATCTGATCTTAGTATTTTAATTTTCCTATCCAACTGATTCTCAACTTCTGCTTTGTATATTTTGAATTTGTTTATGACTTCATCTTTAGTCTTAATTAAGTAGAGGTAACAATATTTAGAGCAATCGTCTATAAAAGTTACAAAATATTTGTTACCCCCTCTAGTTGTTCTTCCTGAATCACAAACATCACTATGGATGAGTTCTAATATCTCAGAATCTCTATCAATAGTTTTAAATGGTTTCTTAGGAAGTTTGGCTTCTACACATATTTCACATTTTTCATCATCTTTTATATTAAGCTTTGGAATTATATTGAGATGCATCAATCTTTTAATTGAATTATAATTCACATGTCCTAATCTTTGATGCCAAGTGATGGAAGGTTCAATATTCAAAGCTATTGGAGATGCAAGAGTAGAATTCTTAACATTCAATTTAAAAAGACCATCACATAAGAAACCTTTTCCAATGAAGTTCAAACCCTTAGTTATTACAACTTTATTTGATTCAAAAACAAGCTTATAGCCTTGTTGCACTAACAAAGATCCACTAATTAAGTTTCTCCTAATGTCTGGTACATGATGGACATCCTGCAGGATCAAAGTCTTATCAGAAGTCAGCTTTAGGTTGATCCGACCTATTCCGGATACAGGAGCCACATTATTATTTCCCATTGTCACAGTTCCTCTACTTGAGACCTGATAGGTGGAAAACAAAGATTGATTAGAGCAAACGTGAATATTAGCTCCAGTGTCAATCCACCAATCATTTGCTTGAAAGGTCATGTTTACTTCAGGAGTGAAGAGAACAGACCTGAAAGCAGCCTCAGCTGGACTTGAAGTCACCATGTTTACTTGTGACTTATTAGGTGGAGGTCCTCCCTTCCTAGGCTTGGGTGGTTCAGTTTTCTTGAAAAAGCAGTCCTTAGCAAGATGGTTGGTTCTTCCACAAACAAAGCAGGCTCGACGTTCAGCTCCTTCCTTCTTTTGAAAGTGAACATGGTTCTTATTTTGATGATAGGGTTTCTTCTTAAATGTTTTATTTTGATTTTGGTGGAAGGGACGTTTCTTGTGTTGAGGAAAGGGTTTGGATTCAACATTGTTTACTTTGGGTTCTTTGGGTTCAGATTTTGTCACATTTTTCTCCCTGAGTCTATGTTGCTCTTCAATTCTAATAGAATTCAATACTTGCTCTAGGGTAAGATCTCCTTGGGTATGGTTAAGGTTTTTGGCAAAATCTGACCAGGACTCGGGAAGTTTGTCTATAAGACAGGCTATCTGAAACGTTTCATCTAAGATGGATCCATTCACTTTTAATTGGTGAACTATATGTTCAAATTCATGAATTTGCTCATTCATTGGTTTAGAATCTACCATTTTAAATTTGTTAAAATCAGATGCTTTAAATCTTTTAATTCCCATATCATCTAGACCATACTTTTTCTCTAAGGTTTCCCACAGAACTTTAGCATTAGTGATAGTATAGTATATATCATATAATCTATCAGATAAAGCTCCTAAGATTCTATGTAGACAATGATACTCTATTTCTTGAGGTGTTCTTGGGATAGGAATGGAATCTGTGGAGGAAGATGAGGAAGATTGCCTAGTAACTGGTCTAGATGAAGATGGGTTATCTGGTTCTATGGCTGTTATTAGATGTAGGGTTGTTAACCAAAATCTCATTTGGTTTTGCCAACGACGAAAATTATTCCCATCAAACTTCTCTGGTTTAGCAGACATAACTTCACTTGTAGCCATAATCTGATGATGAATGAATATTTTTGTTATTATAATGCAGCAGAAATATATAAAGCATTCATTCAACAGAATAATCATGCATTGTAACATTTCGTTTTTAAGAATTGCAGACAACATTAACATAAAAACCAGAATGTTAATCATGTTACTATTCTAAACAGCACAAAATTAGTTTCTTGGATTGTTGGGAATATAAGCTGTTTAGACAATAACGAAAATCAGTTTAAGCAATTTAATAATTAACAGATAATCACGGATTAATATTGTAACGCAGATGTAAGAAATAATTCAAACAAAAAGAAATAAGGGTTAGAAATACGGCCTGATGGTCGAGGCGTGCAAGCACTGTCCCAAGAAACTAATTGCCCCCTCTCGTACAGGGCTACGCGGCAAAAGTCCCCGGAGATACAACGACCCTCGGTCAGGCGACCTCCTTCTCGTCGGCACGAGCTTCAAGAAGGCTTTGCGAACTCTTCTCGTCGGCACGAGCTTCAAGAAGGCTTTATGAATTCTTCGTGACTTTCAGGGAACCAAAAATGTAACAATAGTAATATGAAGAGAAATAGCAGAGAGGAAGAGAGAATACGTTGTGTTTTTCACACTGTATAAAACTCTTTGGTTTAGGTCCTTTTATAGGGTTAAAACAGCCGTTACTCATAAGCCGTAATTAATACGTTTTTAATCACGTTAATAAATCTTAGCCGTTATAAAATCAAAATATTTCCGTTACATAATTAATTCGCAAAATATTTATCACGTGTTACAAAATATTTATCACATGTTAATTGTTCAAAAATAAAAATTATATTTTAATTATTTAAAAATAAAAATGTAGCAGATTAAGGGCCCATTAATCCGGAGTGGCATTCGTGTCCGCAGGTCGTGTGTGCGCGCCACCCGACCCGACCCCGAGCCCGGCCCGACCGGCGCGCGCATGTGTGGTGTGGAGCATAACCTTTGTTTTCTTCTAGGCATAGGAGAGAAAAGGAAGGCTTATAAAGAGCCTATCTTCCCATCTCTTTTCCAATGTGGGACTAAACTTTTTCCTCTTTTCCTCTACAAACTCAAGTTTTAAGTTATCTTTATTATATAACTCCAACAATCCCCCACATAACTTAAAACTTGAAATAGCTCAGAAATAAGAATAAAATAAAAACTTAAAAATAAATAAGATTGCTGGTTCCCTTATACCCCCCAAATGGGGGTAACCAAGGGGAAGGGAATTCCCTTCCTTTCCCTTCCCTTCCCTTCACTCAGTTTCCCTTAACTTCCCTTCACCCCCTACGAATCCAAACAGGCCCTAAACTTTTTCCTCTTTTCCTCTACAAACTCAAGTTTTAAGTTATCTTTATTATATAACTCCAACAATCCCCCACATAACTTAAAACTTAAAATAATTTAGAAATAACAATAAAAGAAGAACTTAAAAATAAATATGATTGCTGGTTCCCTTATACTATGTAATAGGTGGAGGTACCTTTCGGTTTGAACCTTCACTTAGTGACAGTTGTATAGATCCGTGAGAGCTTGGTGGACTTCGCCTTGAACCAGTCCCATTTATCGGATTTCTACAGAAAGCATACATAGTACAGTTTTGAAGAATTCTAAACGGGTTGCGCTATTATCGGCTTTGCGCAGGTATCTTTCATGTGTGTTACTAGGGAGCAGCCCTGATCCCATAGTCGCGGCCTCACAACTACACACATATAGGTGAATCCTAATAAGGATGCGAGCAAGTAAGCATCCTGCCTCATGGGTCTTGGATTCATTAAGAGTTAGACTCAACCTTTCACTTGCTTTTTATGAGCACTGATCATCCTAGGGATGGGAGCAAATAAATTCAGTGCTCCTCACAATTAATCACTCATTCAGTTTGTTTCTACCCATTGAACCTCTGCGAGGTTGGGTTGCCACTGCAGTGATTTTTCTTATGGGCTTAACCCCATCCCCCTCGATGATTCTAGGACCACTGCCCTAGATAAGCCTTTAGTTAAGTGATCTGCAAGATTTTTCTCTGATCTTACAAAATCTAAGGCTATTATATGGTTTTTCATCTTATATCTCAAGGATTTATGTCGCACTTTCAAGTGTCGATTCATCTTCACATTTGCATTCTCTTGATGGCATTTGTCAATCGCTGACCTGCAATCACAATGAATAGAAATAGCTGGTAATGGTTTTTGCATTAGTGGAATTTCAGTTAGTAAATCTTTCAACCATTCAGCTTCTATACTAGTAGTATCAAGAGCTATCATTTCTGATTCCATTGTACTTCTAGCCATTACAGTTTGTTTAGTAGATTTCCAGGACACAGCTCCTCCTCCTAAAAGGAACACAAATCCTGTGGTGGATTTTACATCTACTGAGTCACTAATCCAATTTGCATCTGAATAACCTTCTAGTACAGATGGATAACCTTTATAGTGTAAACCATAATTTATAGTTCCTTTTAGGTATCTCAAAATTCTTTCTAAAGCATCCCAGTGACTCTTATCAGGATTTGATGTATATCTACTAAGTCTATTTACTGCATAAGCAATGTCAGGTCTGGTGTAGTTTGTTAGGAATCCTAATGATCCAATTATTTGTGCATATTCTCTTTGTAATTGAGGATGACCTGTATTTTTCTTTAGATGTACATTAGGATCATATGGAGTGGAAACAGGTTGACAGTTTGGATCATAAAAATTCTTGAGGATTTTTTCTATGTAATGTGATTGTGATAGCACATATCCATTCTCATTTTTCATGATTTTAGTATTAAGAATTAGGTCAGCTTGACCTAAATCTTTCATGTCAAAATTTTGTGATAAAAAGTGTTTGATATCATTTATGATTTGTATGTCAGAACCAAAAATAAGAATGTCATCAACATATAGGCATAATATCACAATTTTGTTGTTTTTATCTATTTTATGGTATACACACTCATCTGTTTGATTAATTACAAATCCATAAGATAGTATAATTTCATCAAATTTCATATGCCATTGTTTTGGGGCTTGTTTGAGACCATATAGTGATCTAATAAGCTTGCATACTTTCTTTTCTTGTCCAGAAGCTATAAATCCCTCAGGTTGATCCATATAAATTTCTTCATCTAAGTCTCCATTTAAAAATGCAGTTTTAACATCCATTTGATGTATTATTAATTTGTGAATGGATGCTAGAGCTATGAGGACTCTAATGGTAGTAATCCTAGCTACTGGAGAATAGACATCAAAATAATCAATACCAGACTTTTGGGTATATCCTTTAGCTACTAATCTGGCTTTATATTTATCTATTGTTCCATCAGGTCTAAGTTTCTTCTTAAACACCCATTTACATCCTATGGTTTTACATCCTGAAGGAAGATCAGTTAGTTCCCAAGTATGATTTTGAACTATAGATTGTATCTCATTATTTATAGCTTCCTTCCAAAATGGAGCATCTACTGATTTCATTGCATCTTCAAATGTAACTGGAGAATCTTCTACAAGTAATGCATAGAAATCTTCATGGACCTTTTCTATTCTAGTTCTTTTACTTCTCCTAGGCTCCTCTGGACTTTCTAGTGGTCTAATTTGTTTAGAACTAGTTTCACCTTGATTAGAACTAGGATCTGAATTATTAGAGCTAGGGCCTGTGTTGTTTATTCTGGTCTTGTAAGGAAAAATATTTTCAAAGTAATGTGCATCCCTAGCTTCAATTATGGTGTTGTTGGCTATCTCATTAATGTCAGAGTTGATTATTAAAAATCTATTTGCATTACTATCAGAAGCATAGCCAATAAAAATTCCATCTACAGTTTTAGGGCCAATCTTCTTTCTTTTATTCTCAGGTATTTTGACTTTTGCTAAGCACCCCCACACTTTTAGGTGATCTAAATTAGGGTTTCTATTCTTCCAAATTGTGTAAGGGGTTTTATCAGATTTCTTGAATGGAATTCTATTTAGTATATGACATGCAGTCATGAGAGCTTCTCCCCATAAATTTTCTGGCACACCAGAATTAATTAACATTGAGTTTACCATGTCCATTAGTGTTCTATTCTTTCTCTCAGCTACTCCATTAGATTGAGGTGTATATGGAGCAGTTATTTCATGAATAATTCCATTATCTTCACAGAATTGTTTTAATTCATTAGAAGTGTACTCACCACCTCTATCTGATCTTAGTATTTTAATTTTCCTATCCAACTGATTTTCAACTTCTGCTTTATATATTTTAAATTTGTTTATGACTTCATCTTTAGTCTTAATTAAGTAGAGGTAACAATATTTAGAGCAATCGTCTATAAAAGTTACAAAATATTTGTTACCCCCTCTAGTTGTTCTTCCTGAATCACAAACATCACTATGGATGAGTTCTAATATCTCAGAATCTCTATCAATAGTTTTAAATGGTTTCTTAGGAAGTTTGGCTTCTACACATATTTCACATTTTTCATCATCTTTTATATTAAGCTTTGGAATTATATTGAGATGCATCAATCTTTTAATTGAATTATAATTCACATGTCCTAATCTTTGATGCCAAGTGATGGAAGGTTCAATATTCAAAGCTATTGGAGATGCAAGAGTAGAATTCTTAACATTCAATTTAAAAAGACCATCACATAAGAAACCTTTTCCAATGAAGTTCAAACCCTTAGTTATTACAACTTTATTTGATTCAAAAACAAGTTTGTAGCCTTGTTGCACTAATAAAGATCCGCTAATTAAATTTCTCCTAATGTCTGGTACATGATGGACATCCTGCAGGATCAAAGTCTTATCAGAAGTCAGCTTTAGGTTGATCCGACCTATTCCGGATACAGGAGCCACATTATTATTTCCCATTGTCACAGTTCCTCTACTTGAGACCTGATAGGTGGAAAACAAAGATTGATTAGAGCAAACGTGAATATTAGCTCCAGTGTCAATCCACCAATCATTTGCTTGAAAGGTCATGTTTACTTCAGGAGTGAAGAGAACAGACCTGAAAGCAGCCTCAGCTGGACTGGAAGTCACCATGTTTACTTGTGACTTATTAGGTGGAGGTCCTCCCTTCCTAGGCTTGGGTGGTTCAGTTTTCTTGAAAAAGCAGTCCTTAGCAAGATGGTTGGTTCTTCCACAAACGAAGCAGGCTCGACGTTCAGCTCCTTCCTTCTTTTGAAAGTGAACATGGTTCTTATTTTGATGATAGGGTTTCTTCTTAAATGTTTTATTTTGATTTTGGTGGAAGGGACGTTTCTTGTGTTGGGGAAAGGGTTTGGATTCAACATTGTTTACTTTGGGTTCTTTGGGTTCAGATTTTGTCACATTTTTCTCCCTGAGTCTATGTTGCTCTTCAATTCTAATAGAATTCAATACTTGCTCTAGGGTAAGATCTCCTTGGGTATGGTTAAGGTTTTTGGCAAAATCTGACCAGGACTCGGGAAGTTTGTCTATAAGACAGGCTATCTGAAACGTTTCATCTAGGATAGATCCATTCACTTTTAGTTGGTGAACTATATGTTCAAATTCATGAATTTGCTCATTCATTGGTTTAGAATCTACCATTTTAAATTTGTTAAAATCAGAAGCTTTAAATCTTTTAATTCCCATATCATCTAAACCATACTTTTTCTCTAGGGTTTCCCACAGAACTTTAGCATTAGTGATAGTATAATATATATCATATAACCTATCAGATAAAGCTCCTAAGATTCTGTGTAGACAATGATACTCTATTTCTTGAGGTGTTCTTGGGATAGGAATGGAATCTGTGGAGGAAGATGAGGAAGATTGCCTAGTAACTGGTCTAGATGAAGATGGGTTATCTGGTTCTATGGCTGTTATTAGATGTAGAGTTGTTAACCAAAATCTCATTTGGTTTTGCCAACGACGAAAATTGTTCCCATCAAACTTCTCTGGTTTAGCAGACATAATTTCACTTGTAGCCATAATCTGATGATGAATGAATAGTTTTGTTATTATAATGCAACAGAAATATATAAAGCATTCATTCAACAGAATTATCATGCAGTGTAACATTTCGTTTTTAAGTATTGCAGACAACATTAACATAAACACCAGAATGCTAATCATGTTATGTTACTATTCTAAACAGCACAAATATTAGTTTCTTGGATTGTTGGAAATATTAGCTGTTTAGACAATAACGAAAATCAATTGTTAGGAATATTAGCTGTTTAGACAATAACGAAAATCAGTTTAAGCAATTTAATAATTAACAGATAATCACGGATTAATATTGTAACGCAGATGTAAGAAATAATTCAAACAAAAAGAAATAAGGGTTAGAAATACGGCCTGATGGTCGAGGCGTGCAAGCACTGTCCCAAGAAACTAATTGCCCACTCTCGTACAGGGATACGCGGCAAAAGTCCCCGGAGATACAACGACCCTCGGTCAGGCGACCTCCTTCTCGTCGGCACGAGCTTCAAGAAGGCTTTGTGAATTCTTCGTGACTTTCAGGGAACCAAAAATGTAACAATAGTAATATGAAGAGAAATAGCAGAGAGGAAGAGAGAATACGTTGTGTTTTTCACACTGTATAAAACTCTTTGGTTTAGGTCCTTTTATAGGGTTAAAACAGCCGTTACTCATAAGCCGTAATTAATACATTTTTAATCACGTTAATAAATCTTAGCCGTTATAAAATCAAAATATTTCTGTTACATAATTAATTCGCAAAATATTTATCACGTTTTTTTAATCACATTAATAAATCTTAGCCGTTACAAAATATTTCTGTTACAAAATTAAATCATGTATTTAATCATGTTATAAATGTTAATCATGGTTTTTAATTAGCAAAAAATAAAAATAAAAATGTAGCAGATTAAGGGCCCATTAATCCGGAGTGGCATTCGTGTCCGCAGGTCGTGTGCGCGCGCCACCCGACCCGACCCCGAGCCCGAGCCCGGCCCGGCCGGCGCGCGTGTGTGTGGTGTGGAGCATAACCTTTGTTTTCTTCTAGGCATAGGAGAGAAAAGGAAGGCTTATAAAGAGCCTATCTTCCCATCTCTTTTCCAATGTGGGACTAAACTTTTTCCTCTTTTCCTCTACAAACTCAAGTTTTAAGTTATCTTTATTATATAACTCCAACAGGTTCTTTAAGATAGAAAAGTCATTAGGGGTTTAGTGTAATTTTCAAAGTTCATAGGGGTTTATTATAATTTACCCTATTAAATAATTATAATGAGAAATAATTATTGCAATATGTTATAGATATTAAGAGTAACTATCTAGGAAACATCAGGAAAAATTTAGCAAGATTAATGCAACTTAGTTAATTTAGAATTAAGTTAATAACTTTCAAGTTGGAGGGGTATATTTAAGAGAACTTATAGAATTGATAGTTTTATTTAAAAACAGTTTTAGATTTGGGGGACTTATTTGAAAAAATGTTAGCACGGAACGATCATTATAAGAAAATTATTTAATTATAATAATTACGCAATAATAATTAATTCATATATATTTTTAAGCAATCTTATTATATAATCTTATTTATTAACATAACTTAAAACGTGTACGGTTACGTGCAAAGCACGTGCATTATACTAGTGTAATTAAATGCTAATTTGATTGTTAATCATTTCTAATTTCTTCTATCAATTAACATGAAGAATTTCATTCCAAGGCGTAAAAAGTCTTGATTATTTGGCATAACGAATTAATTCCTATGTGGAATATTTTAATCACTTATAGAAATGAAATCCATGACATATCAGGCAACTTGTAATAGGTAATTATATTACATTTCGCATTTTGTTCTTGAAAATATTAACTCCTGAGATATTGAGTAAACTGTATTGCTTAAAAATAAAGGTAAATATAAAACTCAAGTTGATGGAAAGTTTTAGAAGTGACTAGTATTTAGTTACATAACCATTCATCTAAGCACTTAAAACATAGGCACGAACATCTAATTTTGAGATAATCCAGTGACTAGTGACCTAAATTAACCTGAACTCATAGACCTGGTCCTATTCACATCTCATAATAAATAGAAAATTAAAATAAGGTCATTTTCATAAACCGCCGCATTTAGAAATATCCACCTCATATGATGCATGGAAGCCGACATAATAAGCACAGTGAAATAATAAAAGACCAAAATCAAATCTCTACAACTCACCATATGTAATACAAATTATCCTTTTCTTGTCTTTGAACCCGTCCCAGCAACTCAATCTGCACTATTCCACCGATGCAAAGGACTGGACGTGGAAGCTTGAAAGTTTGCAACTCATTTTGCTGAAACAACACACCGTACATGAAGACTCAATAAGAAGACTAATCGTAAAGCAGCCAGTTAGATAAAAGTATGTAAATAAGCCTTCTGCCCTAATCTGTTATAAGGTTTTAGTTTCAACTCCTCTAAACCTGCGAGTTTACTTGTTCCGCCAATGTTACTAAAAATTTGCTTTATTTTTTCTCCAGATTTTACAGTTTTTATATCCTATTTCTCGCCATACATTTATGCAAAGCATGCATATAAAGAAATTACATCATTAAATATAAAACAAACTATATGTCTGAGCAAATCAAAAGCCAACAGGAAATACAAGAAATTGAATTCAACTAGATGTGCAGTACACTGGGTAGAAAATATCTTATTTTATAATGGTTTATTAGCATCAAATGCCATTAATAACCAGTCAAATAGCTTACCAGAGTGACATAGCATGTGCTCATTTTTTTTTTTTGCTCCTCTCTTAGTATGTCCAATGTCAGGGAAGCTTTGAGATCATGGTTTCAGTATCAGTGTCAAGTTGCTTCTGTCAAAAAATACTGCTTTCTGTGATTTCCGCCTTTTAAGGGAAACTGGAGTTTAGAGTTGTCGGCTTAAAAACTATAATGAGTTAAAATTCTAAAAACCCCTAGAAATTATAACCAAATATTTATACATGTTCTGTCAAAGGGTTGAATATTCTTAAGAGTTAACTTTTGATGTAAGCCAATAATAAGTAATACATGAAACGTTAGTTTCTAAAAAATTCCCTCCACAAGCACTTTGAAACCCAGTTCCGGCGCAACCTGCCGTCTCTGCCTTCTTGTGCATTCTCCGGCATATGCGATAATATCAACTCTGCTCATGTGGCCAGAGTTCTGACCAGTCAGTTAATTTGTGGTCCAATCAATTTGTCACTCATATAAATTTCACATTCATATTCATTGTTGTTGCAGTTGTACATTCTATAGAAATGAACAGGAATTGATTTATGCAAAAGCCATCACCAATCACTTATTCCTTTGAACACTGATTAAACAAATCTGAAAAACCCCATGCTATGTCAAAATGTCTCTGAGCTTGTCATAGCTGAAGTCATGCTAATTTATCAATCACATTTCTCTAGACCTATATCTTTACTCTTCTGCTTCCTTTTCATCTTGGAAAAGAAGGCTGAGGCATCCAGCTCTGTGTTCATATATACAACCCCGTACTACTGACATATAATTGTGCGCATCCTTATCATGTGTCAATCTTCAAGAAAACCACAAGCAGATTTCAATATTCTCCCATATGCTGGAAAATACACATGATGGCAGGAGCGTAAGTGACCTTAGAAGTGCTCGCAACGGAGGCTCGCAACGGAGGGAGGGAAGAAGGCGTCAGCAACAGCTCCGAAGCACCGGATTAAAGACATTATGGCACGAGGTCGGATCAAACCGCTTGCGATGGTGAAGCTCTTAAAACAACAAGATTTCCCCCCCTCTCTCCATTGCTCTAAAAAACCATGAAGATTGAGAAGCAGCATTGATTCTGATTGAAGCACTAGCAATGGCAATTTTATCTTGAAGTAGAATAAGAAGTATTATTTAGGATTGAAGCACTCGCAACTGCTACAATGAAGTGACTTTTTGCCTTCTCTCTGTTACCCTAAAAAATTTTATTTGATTAAGATCATGATCAGATCCTTCTTCCAACGGTTAAAAACTTAAAACTTTGGCGGACAGAGTATTCAGCCCACTTAAGTTTACAAGAGCTTTCCTCTACACGTGTGTGTGATACGAGTCGCCATGCGAGCACCTTTGATCGCAAAATTATCAAAGGTGGATTTGAGGAGAAAACAGCAAAACACACAAACAATTCAATTTGGCGAAGGAAAATACATTCTCTAGATTATGAAGAATAAAAGATTACAAAATCTCTCTCACAATCTCTTTAGAATAAAAAACAACTTTTCTATCCTTTAAACTCTAATCTGATGTTTAGAAACCCTAAATAATTCCTATTTATAGGTTAAACAACGTGGGTGGCAAAGTGGTAAATAACTAAGACAAATCCAATTAGGATTCGTGCAAAACAGGAACCCAGATTATCCCAGGAAACCCCCGTCGGTCAACCGACATACATTAACCGGTCGACCAGTCGAGGCTCATCGATCGACCGACCATAGTGCGTCGGTCGACCGTCCAGAGCACATGTTTCTGGACCCTGTAGGTGCAGGCTTTTCGGTCGACCAATGGTGCTTCATCGGTCGACCGATACAAGCTCATCGGTCGACCGGCCAGAGCTGTATCGCAAGTTTCCTGATTTTCGTCGTTTCTCCTGCTTTCGACCGTTTCGCCGTTAGCAACGACTCCGTCCACTTTTCTATTCTCAAGCTACCATAAAAATCATCTATCCTCAAGCTCCCATGAGGATCGCTAAGTTCCCGAAGCTGAGAAGATACACCCGTATCATGGCTCCCCCTTTTAGGAACTTGAAGTCTCTTTCAAGTTATAACTTCAGCTGAGGAAACTCTCGAGCTCCTCCTTTGTTGAACCACTTAGCCTTGCTCGGAACCTGACCTTGACGTCCAACCAGAAACGACTCCTTCGTCCCCCGTCTAGTCGTAGTCATCTTTCACTCCAAAATGCAATCCTCTTTCGGTGGCTCCTCATAGGGCCTAATGAACAACAAGACAAACTTCTTGTTTGCATTCACTAGCCTCTTCGTCAAGGTCACCGTAACCAAGTTTGTCTCCTTCGGAAGAGACGCCGAATGAAATATGAACTTCTCACCGCCTTTGGTGAATGTGTACTTCTGAGCCCGCCTTTCATAGATTGCGTATCTATCCCACAAATACGGATTGCCCAGTGTAACCTGATAAACATTTAATGAAACTACGTCGCACGTGACCTCATCAATATACGAATCATGGAGTGTAAATCTGAAAGTGTATTGATTAACTACACTTAGCCCCGTCTCCTTCTGAATCCACCCCAACGGATAGGGCTTTGGATGCTTGACCGTCTTTAGACCCAGCTTCTGAACCAATGCTTTGGATGCAATCTACTCGATCGTAAATAGCTTCATCTCCTTCCAGATGTATTCGCTCAAACCCGTCATATACTTCATAAAAACAGAGTACTCCATCGTAATGTTGAGAACCATCGCTTGCTGCTGAAACTCTGTAGTGTATTCTTGAACGGTTTGATTGAATCTTTAGCGCAAGTTGTACCACTTGTACCAATGCTCTTCAAGGAATCCCACCGGGTAGAATTACTTTTTCAGTAGCTCCTTGAACTTATTCCATGACATAGATTTCTTCTCCTGCTTGCAGGACTTCCACCATGTCAACGCGTGTGTTTTCGCCAAAAGTTAGTTTTGTCATGGAATTCATTATATCTTCGGTCGATTACAATAAATTCAAAAAGAGATAGCCTTTTTATAAGACTTCCTTTACACAACAAAATAAAAATTACAACTCTTGAGAAACAAACGCAGGATCGTTGTTTGGATCACTGCTTGCGTGGGATCTTTGCCTGTGCCGGGGATGCGTTAGCCCGTGGACCACCAAATCACAGATTCTGATTGAATCGTGAGGGGTTTATGATTCTGACTTCGTTTATCGAAGTGAGAACTTGAAACGATATCTTATCAAGGTAAGATAGTCGTTCTTCTTGAAATCAAGTCAAAGCCTGAATATCAAGGAGTTGCCAGAAGCTCGAGTACTCTGCCCTCTCTGCTCTAAGTGCTCTCAAAAATGATCAGCCCGTTTCAAAGAAATCACCTCGGGGGTATTTATAACCTCTGTATGAACAGTGCTCGCGAGACAGCGTTTGCTGTCTCGGCGGGCGAGACAGCGTTTGCTGTCTCGCTGGCCGAGACAGTGTTTGCTGTCTCGCCCAGCGAGACAGTAAATACTGTCTGACAGTTTTTCGCTGTAACTGCCTTCCCACGTTTTAAACTCCGTTATTCTGGCAGTTATCAACAAAGACTGTCTCGCGTGGGCGAGACAGTAAAAGTCTGTCTTGCCCGCGAGACAGTAAAGACTGTCTCGCACGGCGAGACAGTAAAGACTGTCTCGCGCGGCGAGACAGTCAAGTCTGTCTCGCATGGCAAGACATTCAAGACTTGTGTTCTTCTGCCTTTTTGGATGATTTCTTTTTGAGCTGTATTCGGATATCTTTCAGCATTTTTTGACGCCTACAGATACCCCCTCCAAAGTATTCCAGACTCAATCTTTTATAGAGGAGTTCTGGGATGCTTTGGATAAGATAGGTCTGACTTACGATCCCTTCAATGCTTGGTTGAGTAGATCGTGTAGAGGAACTCGTAGGTGGCTTCAACTTTTGAACTCTTTGTCTCTCAATCTATTCAGTGCTTTGTAGAATAGCTAAGATTTATTCAGCATCGCGTTTATCGCTTAACTGTTGTCGAGATCTTGAATTGAAGCTGGAATTTGTGTTTGTGAAATCAGTCTCCATAAGAACACAATAGCTTAACCTCGTATACCCATTTGGAGTAGCCAGGTTATTCTTAAGAATATTTTAAGTGATATTCTCCAGAAACTTCCTGTTGAGTTCGGGAAGTAGTTTAACCTCATATACCCGTTATGAGGTAACCAGGTTATTCTTAAGAATATTTTGAGTAATATTCTCCAGAAACTTCCTGTTGAGATTAGGGAAATAGTTTAGACTCGTATACCTATTGGAGTATTCTGGTCTCTTGTTTGTTGGTAGAGATGAACCCGATGATGTTAGACTCGTATACCCATTGGAGTAATATGGTCTCTTTTTTGTTGGTAGAGATGAACCCGATGATGGAGAGGAAGAATTTTATATTCTATCTCCTGGTCTTTTTTTTGTTGGTAGAGATAAACCGGGAATCGGAGAGGAAGAATTTTATATCCTATCTCCTAGTCTCTTGTTTGTTGGTAGAGATAAACCCGGAATCAGAGAGGAAGAATTTTATATCCTATCTTCTAGTCTCTTGTTTGTTGGTAGAGATAAACCCGGAATCGGAGAGGAAGAATTTTATATTCTATCTCCTGGTACAAAGGAAATTTGAAGTGGGATTTCTATTCAGAGAATCTGAATAAGGTTTGATGAATTAAAATTGGAAGCAATCCTAACTTTTATAGGTTTGATTGCGCAAATCGAAGGTGGACCTCTTGTTCATGGAAGGAATCAAGAGGGGATTTTGGCTTTGGTCCTAACTGTTTAAAGGTTTGACCAAGATGGGAATTTGAGACGATCCTAACTGTTTAAAGGTTTGATCGTTCAATTTGTGGACCTCTCGTTCATGGAACGAATCGAGAGGGGATTTTAGCTTTGGTCCTAACTGTTTAAAGGTTTGACCAATATGGGAATTTGAGACGATCCTAACTGTTTAAAGGTTTGATCGTTCAATTTGTGGACCTCTCGTTCATGGAACGCATCGAGAGGGGATTTTAGCTTTGGTCCTAACTGTTTAAAGGTTTGACCAAGATGGGAATTTTGGACGATCCTAACTGTTTAAAGGTTTGATCGTTCAATTTGTGGACCTCTCGTTCATGGAACGAATCGAGAGGGGATTTTAGCTTTGGTCCTAACTGTTTAAAGGTTTGACCAAGATGGGAATTTGAGACGATCCTAACTGTTTAAAGGTTTGATCGTTCAATTTGTGGACCTCTCGTTCATGGAACGAATCGAGAGGGGATTTTGGCTTTGGTCCTAACTGTTTAAAGGTTTGACCAAGATGGGAATTTGAGACGATCCTAACTGTTTAAAGGTTTGATCGTTCAATTTGTGGACCTCTCGTTCATGGAACGAATCGAGAGGGGATTTTGGCTTTGGTCCTAACTGTTTAAAGGTTTGACCAAGATGGGAATTTGAGACGATCCTAACTGTTTAAAGGTTTGATCGTTCAATTTGTGGACCTCTCGTTCATGGAACGAATCGAGAGGGGATTTTGGCTTTGGTCCTAACTGTTTAAAGGTTTGACCAAGATGGGAATTTGAGACGATCCTAACTGTTTAAAGGTTTGATCGTTCAATTTGTGGACCTCTCGTTCATGGAACGAATCGAGAGGGGATTTTGGCTTTGGTCCTAACTGTTTAAAGGTTTGACCAAGATGGGAATTTGAGACGATCCTAACTGTTTAAAGGTTTGATCGTTCAATTTGTGGACCTCTCGTTCATGGAACGAATCGAGAGGGGATTTTGGCTTTGGTCCTAACTGTTTAAAGGTTTGACCAAGATGGGAATTTGAGACGATCCTAACTGTTTAAAGGTTTGATCGTTCAATTTGTGGACCTCTCGTTCATGGAACGAATCGAGAGGGGATTTTGGCTTTGGTCCTAACTGTTTAAAGGTTTGACCAAGATGGGAATTTGAGACGATCCTAACTGTTTAAAGGTTTGATCGTTCAATTTGTGGACCTCTCGTTCATGGAACGAATCGAGAGGGGATTTTGGCTTTGGTCCTAACTGTTTAAAGGTTTGACCAAGATGGGAATTTGAGACGATCCTAACTGTTTAAAGGTTTGATCGTTCAATTTGTGGACCTCTCGTTCATGGAACGAATCGAGAGGGGATTTTGGCTTTGGTCCTAACTGTTTAAAGGTTTGACCAAGATGGGAATTTGAGACGATCCTAACTGTTTAAAGGTTTGATCGTTAACTCCTCTGTAATAGGATCTCTGCAATTCATTGCTTTGCCACGGAAGCGCTTGACAAAATCGTCGACTGGCTCTCCGTCTTTTTGCTTCTCATCTAAAAGGGTTCCGACTGACACTTCGGTATCATCATCGAAGAAATTGCTAAGGAACAAACTTTCCATGTCATCCCAGCAATTGACGCTTCCTGGCTTGAGCCGTCGGTACCAATCGAAGGCGGGCCCACGAAGGGTGCTAACGAATGACCGGACCATTAAAGCATCGTTTCCAGAGATCATGCTCAAATGAGACTTGAAATAAATCAAGTGCTGAATCGGCGAACTCTTCCCTTCAAATGGTGTGAAGTTAATCAGATTGAACTTCGCCGGGTACAGTATTGAATCCCATTCCCTTGGATAGGGACATGGAATACCCGTCTTCTTAACTTCTTGAGCCGTCATCAAAGCATTGATTTTGTCTTCAAGTTTTTGCATTTTCCCGTCATCGTCTTCATTTCTTTCTGAATGATGTCGAGTAAAGATAATTGGACCACCCCCAGTATTACTAAGTGGTGCAATTGAACCACCCCCAATGTTGTTATTGGGAGGATCTGTTGAACCACCCCCAGTGTTATTGTCATTGGGAGGTGTATCAGCCATAATGACTTCATCCACCTCTGGATCACTGTCATCTACAACATTCCGAGTGTGGTGGCTGGATTCAAATCGCTGAAGTTAGCAATTCTCTCATTTGTTGGATAGCTAACTCCATTTCTGTCTTCACTTCAGCTCTAATTTCTTCACGTTGTTTGGCTAGAGCTTCTTGAAGTATTTGAGCGAACTGATCAGAGGTGATTGTGAGTACTTCCCTGGTCTGTCCCGTGCTAGACATTGTATCATCAGAAGCGATTGCAGAATAAGTGTCCGAGAATTCATCCTCCGAGGACATTCCTTCTTGCATTCTCTTGTAGTCTCTGCGTCTGATAGCTCCTAATTGGAGTCGAGACATCCTTTGAGCAATTCTTGGATTGACTTTTCCTTTCGGGGAAAAGTCGGGATTTGAGTCACTTGAATGCTGTTTAGACTTTCTTCTATCAGCCACGTTGATGGTGACTTCAGGGAATTCATCATCTTGGGCAGCTGATCTTATAAGTCGTGCACAGGAACAATGAGAGCGAGTAATTCTTTTTCGAAATTTATTCACACCCCCAATTTGATAATACGATTCATTGGTATGATTGCCAAAAAATCGTATCGTTCGTTGGCATGACCTCCCAGGTATGACGATATTATTTGATGAATGCATCTTCTTCTGGGGATGTAAAACCTTGTTGGCATTCTCAGGACAATTTATTTCTGTCTTTGAGCGATCCAAGGTTATGTCGGGAGTCGCACGTCTAAAACCACCCCCTTGCGGGTATGGAGTCTTAACGGGCTCCGAATGCTGATTTTGCACAACTCCAGACTTTGGAATCCAAACTTGGTAGAGTTTTGGTGGTTCTTTGGCCACCGTTTTCTTGTTCCTTTCTCGTCTTTGTTGTGAGAGAGCACGGGCATGAGCAGCGTTTGCACGACGTTTTTGTATACGTTCTTCGAGGGTCGAGCGAACCCTTTTGACAAAAGTCCATTCATCTGTCGTTATTTTAGCAGAGATACGAGTGATTGGTTGTTGAGACAACTGAATCACTCGATATCTCCTCGACTCTAGGTCCGCGTGATAACGAACCCCGTCGGTTTGTTCCAAGGCCTTAGCCATTTGGCGAGCGTGGCGTTGACGTTGTCTCTGACGAGCTCTTTTTGTCAATGCCGGTGGGCTTTGATTTAATGACTCTTTACTTGGCGAAGAGCCATTATGAGCAGAGAGGTTGTGAGTAGAATCCTCAGCAACAATCAGGCGAGAGTCTTCATTCTGTGCCTTCTTTGGCATGGAAGTTTTCTTTAATGTTAAGATCCTCTTGTACTTGCGAGACAATGAAGATCTTGAAGAGGATGATGAGAGATATTCCTCAAATTTGGTTTGGTCGAATTCGTATTCGACCATGGATTCAACTGGAATCTTGATCGGCTGCGACAACACGACGGTCTCGGCAGCGAGACCGTTAGCTCCCACTGTGGTCGCCAGTTTGTTTTTGTCAAAAGTTGGTTCTGCTGTGGAATTCATTATATCTTCGGTCGATTACAATAAATTCAAAAGAAATAGCCTTTTTATAAGACTTCTTTTACACAACAAAATAAAAATTACAACTCTTGGGAAACAAACGCAGGATCGTTGTTTGGATCACTGCTTGCATGGGATCTTTGCCTGCTGCCTGTGCGGTCGGCGCGTATAGCCCGTGGCCACCAAATCACAGATTCTGATTGAATCGTAGGGGGTTATTGATTTGACGTTCGTTGTATCGAAGTGAGCAACTTGAAACGATATCTTATCAAGGAAGGATAGTCGTTCTTTCTTGAATCAGTCAAGCCTGAATATCAAGGATGTTGCCAGAAGCTCGAGTATCTGCCTCTCTGCTCTGGAATCAGCCTGATGGATTGCTCTACTGATCAGCTTGGATCTCTCTGGAAGCCCCCCCTAAAGAATCACCTTGGGGTATTTATAGCCACGTTGATTGACAGTGCTCGGAGACAGCATTTGCTGTCTCGGCTGGGCGAGACAGTACTTTGTGCTTCTCGCTGGCCGAGACAGTGTTTGCTTTCTCACCCAGCGAGACAGTAAATTTGCTGTCTCGCCCAGTGAGACAGTAAATACTATCTTGGAAAACGAATATTCTTGACAGTTTCTCGCTGTAACTGCCTTCCCACGTTTTAAACTCCGTTATTCTGGTAGTTATCAACGTGATTCTCGCCAACGACGTTCCCTACGTTCTTGAACAGTTGGTGGCCACGTGTCGGTGGTTGCAAAACAGTTTCTTGAACCACTGATAACTGTCTCGCGTGCGAGACAGTAAATTCTGTCTCGCACGGCGAGACAGTAAATACTGTCTCGCGGGGGCGAGACAGTGAAAACTGTCTCGCGTGGGCGAGACAGTAAAAGTCTGTCTCGCCAGGCGAGACAGTAAAGACTGTCTCGCCTGCGAGACAGTCTATACTTGTGTTCTTTTTTTGACATTTTGGATGACTTCCTTTTGAACTGTGTTTGGATACCTTTGAGCATTTTTTGACGCCTACAGCGTGCCCGAAAAGCTTCAATGTCACGAAAACGATCTTCTCCTTAGACGAATAGCCATAAAGAGTAAAATAGGTCTCCATACGTTCGATCCAATCCTCAAGCCTCACAACGTCGACACTCCCATCATAAATAAAAATCTCCACTCTGAAATCGATCTTCAAATTCTGGTAAGAATCCTTACCCCTTTGATGTGGAACAGTCTTGACGGTCTCGACCTCCTCGTCTGAATTTGAATTCTCATTGTCTCCATAGGATTCTACAGGTCGCTTCTTGGACCCCGACGAAGATTCAACCTTCTTGTCGCCTCCGTGGATGAGATCAACGAGTTTCGTGAGAGTCGAACTGATTGTCTCGATCTGTTTCTCCATCGCATCAAACCTTATTGAATTATCACTATCCGCCATCTTCTTCTTCCTTGATTTCTGGACTTTTTCCAAAGAAACAAGAATCTCGCCTAACTTCTTGTACTGCGATAGAATTAGGACCATACACATGATACCCCTTCACAGGATTTCATTGCTCTGATACCAACTTGATACGAGTCACTGTGCAAGCACATTTGATCGCAGAATTATCAAATGTGGATTTGAGAAGAAAACAACAAAACACACGAACAATTCAATTTGGCGAAGGAAAATACATTCTCTAGATTATGAAGAATAAAAAATTATAAAATCTCTCTCACAATCTTTTTAGAATAAAAAATAATTTTTCTATCCTCTTTAAACTCTAATCTGATGTTTAGAAACTCTAAACAATCCCTATTTATAAGTTAAACAATGTGGGTGGTAAAGTGGTAAATAACCAAGACAAACCCAATTAGGATTCATGCAAAATAGGAATTCAGATTGTTCCAGAAACCGTCGGTCGACCAACATACATTAACCGGTCGACCGGTCGAGGCTCATCGGTCGACCGACCAAAGTGTGTCGGTTGACCGTCCAGAAAACATGTTTCTGGACCTGTAGGTGTAGGCTTTTCGGTCGACCGGTGTTGATCATTCGGTCGACCGATGGTGCTTCATCGGTTAACCGATACAAGCTGATCGATCGACTGGCCAGAGCTGTTTCGCCAGCTTCCTAATTTTCGTCATTTCTCCTGCTTTCGACCGTTTCACCGTTAGCAACGACTCCGCTCACACTTCTATTCTCAAGCTACCATGAAAATCATTTATTCTCAAGCTCCCATGAGGATCGCTAAGTTCCCGAAGCAGAGAAGATACACCCGTATAAGTGTGTGTATGTGTGTGCATGTGCGCACACACAGATATATATAACATGAAAGTTTACTATGTAATGAATGCATCGCGTGCATAGGAGAACTAGTCAGTGTCTTAAAAATATTCCGTCATTGTTTTGGTTGTTATGTACGCTTTGTGGATGCAATGTTTCTACTAATCTGGTGTACATATTGGCAATGTCAATTTTCAATATTAGATTGCTGAAACTTCTATTTATATAATGAAATGCTAACGGAAATTTGATGTTAAAATTCTTATATGTCATAGGTATTATTACTCCCGCCCGAGTAAGATAGAATATTTGCTATTTATGTAGGGTATATATGCCATTTATGTGTAGGTGGGAGTTGAATGTTACTTGTGACTGAATGGAGTTTATATGTTTATTTGTACTGAGCAATGTTCCTTTGTCACACCCCAGGGTAGGCTACAAGCCTTCAGTACGTACAGAATTGATAAGATATATGTTGTGACGATATATTTTACTCCGGCTGACCACACTATCAGTTGTGTCTCAACATAATAATTAAACTCACTAAGGTAATTACTCTCGCAATAGTTAGATGCCAAGTTTGGAGATAAAAGTTTGCATAATGCCAAGAAAGTTCCTAAACCAACTAACAGAAAAAGGATATACCATATTTCTTTCCTGATAGAATTTGATCAAAATTTTCAATTATTTGGTTGATTAGCAAAGGAATGAGTGCGCTTACCTACTAATTTCTTTATAACAGTTGCTCTAGACAAAAAAGATAGCACATACTTTGAAATGGAAAAAGAATTAACCAGTACATGCTTTCACTTTCTCTTGATTGGAACTCATAATATTTTTACAGCCAAGCATCCACAAGAAAATACCTCCTAAAATGTAAGCCTTATTAAAAAGATTCATTGAAAGCACAATACTTGAATAGACTGTTTGACCTTCTAAAAAAGGATAAACCAACTGAAATATGGGGGGAGTATAGTAGGAAATTGGAACCAAAGTAGGTTAGGCGACAAATTTACCTTTCGAAACTCTGCATAGTAAAAAGAAAAATACCTGCTTTAACCCAGGCGATATTATCACTTTGAAAGAATACAACACATATGCATAACTATATAGTCTATATTATATAGCCATGAATAGGTTTGCACTAACACACAATGATGACCCCCAAAAAAATTGTAAAACATACATAAGATACATGTATGCATTGAAGGAATGTGTCCAACACCACACAACTTAACAATAGAAGTATTCATGCAACAGGAGTCATAATCAACAATCAGACTAAGTCTCAAAATATAATAGAGAGCTGTATGGTGGCGAACTTCTACAAAATTTATCTACACTTTCGCTTTATGTTTTTTTTATCATTTTCATGATCGAAATAATCAGGTTAAGTTCGTGTACACCCATAGAAAGCTGTAAGGTGATATACTTTTGACAATAGCGTTTTTCGATTATAGGTTTCCCAATTCTTCTTTAATTTTAAACAATTCTCCAGAAACATGGATATTTACAAACAATCTCAAACATTGTTTGTCTAGTGTTTATGTTTGATATTAGGTATTCTAGACAAACATTGATGTCGGAGGATGGTTGGATTGAGCCTACACGATCACATCAAATGGAGGATGACAGAATAGTGGAATGAAGCCATTGTACATCAAGTCATATTTAAGATCAAGCTTCATCCGCAACCAAGTCGAGCTCATTGAAGATCAATCAAGCTTAGGTATATTAGTTTTAGGAATTTACTTTGTGTGTTAATACTTTAAGCTCATTTCATACACGTACACACAAATCGTGGATTTATCTCATTACACATCGTTTTTGTGAAAATATCGTGTTTTTGGATTATAGACTAAATATAACTATTTTACATCTTTTCCTAAGTCTATTAATCCATTCAAAAGGATTTGCAAACTTGTTTGAAATTGTTTTTGTCAAAATTGAGTATTTAACGTTTTCGCATTTTTTAACGGTTTACAAAATAAATAATATTTCACAAATGGGAAATACAATTTGAGAAATTATTTTTCTAACATGTTCTATTACATGTTTATAACTATTTCCCAAAATTTTATTATTTTTGGAGCTGATTTACTATGCTAAATTAATTTTACAAAGAAGTGATATTTAAGAAACTCTTTCTCTAACATGTTTATCTACATGTTTAGAAACTTTTCTCAAAATTTTATGATTTTTAGAGTTGATTTACTATTTTTAATTGATTTTAGAAAGCCAGATACGCAAATTTCTAAAATCTACCGACACTGTTCAAACAGTCGATTTAGACTGATGAGTCGACTCAAAACTTCATGAGTCGACCCATACAGTCATGAGTTGACCCATTACTGTCATGAGTCGACTCATGCAGTCTTTTCAGCCTATAATGACTAGTAACGGCTAGTTTTCGTGTTTAGGGATTTTTGTGGGTTTTTTGGCTAGTTTGAGAGGCTATAAAAAGCCCACTTCTCTCATTTGTTTCTCATGGATGTTTAAGAGAGTTTTTCACAAGTTTGTTTCAAGTTTCCAAGTGTGTTTTAGTTGATGCAAAAAAGGTTTACAAGAGAAGGAGATCAAATTCATTTTAGGCATTCAACTTCAATTCTCTCTCTCTTGATCTTAGAGAAGTTTCCTTGAACTCTTTTCTTCTAGCTAATATTATTTTGATTCTCATTTCATAAGCTAGAACTAGAATTATTTAAGTTTATTTTATTTATTGTTTTTCACATACAACCTATTGAGCTTAAGTATTTTACACACATAGTATACTTGTGTTGTGAGTGTGATTAGTTGTGTGAGCTTACATTGAGTTCTCATCTATTGTAGAGAATGAAACATTTTATTTGAGCTTAATTGTGAGAAACATTTTGTAATATACTTGTACACCGAGAGAAGTGTGTGGTGAGAAACGTGATCGATTCCAAGAAGAGTGGGGTCGATAGTAAAACCTAGAGAGAGATGGTAATTTTGAACACTTAAGGAAGACGACACGGGCTAGACCAACACTTAGAGGGTGTAGTGTGATTGCAAGAGTGTGATTGTGAAAGTTTTCGGTGAGCTAGAAAACCGAGTGTGAGGTGTAAACGTTTTGGGTGAACGTCGAAAACCCGTTATGATAGTGAAGTTCTCCTCGAGAGTGGGGAGCGGAGACGTAGGTCGGAATGATCGAACTCTGTGATCATATTATGTGTTTGAGTTTGCATTAGCGTAATTATCTTATGCTTTATTTATTTCATATCGTCATTGCTTATGTTTATTTCGCCCTTAGTTTAATATCCTTGCATATAACTTGTTGTATATCATACTTGCTAAGATAATTTGTTAATAGTTTTTAAATTGACATTAAATCGGATTAGATTAGTACATTATCCTATTCACCCCCTCTAGGGTAATTTTAATTGGTATCAGAGCAATTTTATTTATGTGTACTCTTAAACATTTGAAGACCATAATACTCTCTCTCTCTCTCTCTCTCTCTCTCTCTCTCTCTCTCTCTCTCTTATGATGTTATTATAGGAATGAATGATGATTCGAAAAGACTTTTGGTGGGGGAAAACCCTAGCTCCCTCCAAATTCAAATTATCTTCTACCTCCCCTAATCCCCCACCCAATAAATCCTCTTAGCTTCTTCAACTACTTTCTTGCGGCCATTTGATTCTCCTCCATCAATCCTCTTTCCTTCTTCAATTACTTTTCCTCATAATAATGGAAAGATCTCTCCTTTGTATGATTACAAACACAAAAATCCATGAAGAGGGTGAGAGTATTTTCGTCGCTATCAATGACTACAGAAATCATTAGCTTAAAGTATCAAATGTCCCAAAGACTTAAACTCACATTGCAATCTCTTTCACTGAAATTCATATCCAAGAGGGAAAATTGTTCAGTTTTGTAAGTAAAAATAATGACGACTTAAGTTTGATATTCGAGTATTGTCTTCGTAATGGACTTATAGAAATAAACTTATAGGCTATTTTAGCTGCAAATTCCTCAACTTCTCAGAACACCCAAACTTCTTCAAAAAATGTCTAGCATTTCAAACAATTTATTTTCCTTATAAGTTAGTAGTTAAGGTAATGAGTTTGTGTTTAAGGTTATGAGTTTGTTGTTAACCTTAGTAGAGAATTGTGAGTTGATTGTTAATGTTATGAGTTGAATACAAGTTGGTTATTAAGGCTATAAGTTAGCAGTTAAGGTAATGAGTTTGTTGTTAAGGTTATGAGTTTGTTGTTAACCTTAGTAGAGAATTGTGAGTTGGTTGTTAATGTTATGAGTTGAATACAAGTTGGTTATTAAGGCTATGAGTTTGTTTTTAACATTTATAGATGAACGTCAGCAGTAATTAATTGTTAAGGTTATTAGGGGTGGGCAAAATCCGAAAAAACTAGTTGAACTGAAAAAACCGTCCGAAAAAGCGGATCGGTTAACCAAACCGAATTAAATGGATGAGAAGAAGTCTCTAAACCGTCCGAACCGAATTAAACCGGTCCGGATCCGGTTTGGACCCCTAAACCGCCCAAAAAAAACCGACCCGATTTCTACTATAAATACTTAAAATCCCTAACCGGCTAACCCTAACCCTATCTCAGACTGAGAGACTCGACTCCCACAACACAGCCGCCTCTCCCCTCTCGCCTCTCAAGCCGCCTCTCGCCTCTCACAACGCCGCCTCTCCCCTCTCGCCTCTCACAACGCCGCCTCTCCCCTCTCGCCTCTCAGGCTCTCACAACACCGCTCCTCCTTTCGTTACGATCAGCGGCTTCTTCGGATCGAAGAAGCATAGGCTTGTTGGGGGTAACAACTCGTTTTCTGATCGCGATTCTTGTTGTTCGGGGAGTTACACCCCAGGCCCAGGGGGATCTGTCACAGTGAGAGCGTCTCCTCCTCCTAATTCTTCTTCGCCTTTGCCTCCTCGGCGCCGTCTTCGATCTCAGGGTTAGTTTCTTCGTCCACCAAACGAGAACCTAATTTTTGTATGAATACACATCTCTTCAGATTTTGAGGCATTTAAAACTTTGTGATTGTTTAATTGGCAAATGCGTCAACCACCGTAATTGGCAAGAACGAAACAAGGAAGAAAAGAGGGGAAAAAATGCGCTCAATGCAAAATAATTGAGCCTTCACACGTGGTTCCGTTTGTCTCTGAAGTTCATTAATTTCAACCGTTTACTCTACTGACCTTCACCTGATCAAAGTTTGCATTTTCCAGATACGATTTCTTTGGTTTATATATATAAAAACTCATTGCTTGGTTTATTTGGATTTTGCTCCCGCAAAGTTTGCAGTGTCTGCCTCAACAGTAGCATCTGAAAGTGCTTTTAGCCTTGGATCAAGGATTATGGATCCATTTCGTGCAAGTCTGACTCCAAAAATGGTTGAGGCTTTGGTATGTACTAGTGACTGGTTGAGAGACACTAGCAAGCCAATGTTTAAGCCAGTGTTTATTGAGCCTATCAAGACTAAAATGGAACAATATTCTGAGTTGGAAAAGCTCACATCAGGTAGCTATTTTGTTTTGCTTTTGAATTTATATATCTCTGTTGTCAGGTAGCTATTTTGTTTTGCTTTTGAATTTATATATCTCTGTTGTTTTGTAAGTATGGTTTTTAAAGGTTATTTCTCTTGTTTTTGTAGAATCTGTCTATCTCTGTTGTTTTGTAAGTATGGTTTTTAAAGGTTATTTCTCTTGTTTTTGTAGAATCTGTTGTCACAGATGCTTCAGCCTCATCATCACAGACCATGTAGAATTTGCCAAAGTGGGGATTTGCTGTTGCTTGTTTAATGTTTATTTTAATTTCAATGTACTGAACTTAAGAACTTAAGTAGGTGTTCATTTAATTATTTCTGGATTATTTGCATGGTTTGTAACTAAGTAACTCTTTAATGAGTTTATTATTGTGGTATGATATGTACTTGTTGATATAGTTTGTGCTCATTTTACTGATTTTAGTTTTGATTTGATGAATATAACTGAAACTTGCCCAGATTTTTGTGAAATGAAGTTAATTCGGTTCAAAACCGAAACCGAACCGAATTTCGGTTTGGCCGAATATTCGGATGAAGGGAAAAAAATCTGGATCTGGATAAGAGTTTTGAGAATCCGAAAAATTCGGATTGGATGCGGATTGGGCTTAAAACCGAACCGAACCGAATACACCCAGCCCTAAAGGTTATGAGTTAATTGTTAAGATTATGAGTTTGTTGTTAACATCACTAGAGAGTTATGAGTTAGTTGTTAAAGTTACGAGTTGGTTGTTAAGGTTAAAGTTGGTTGTGATTATTGTTAACCATAGTAGATAGTTATGAGTTGATTGTTGATATTAAGATTTAGTTGTTAAGGTAATGAGTATGTTGTTAAGGTTATGACTTAGTTGTTAACCTTATGAGTTGGTTGTTAACCTTAATAGAGAGTTCTGAGTTGGTTGTAAGGTTATAGATTGGTTGTTAAGGTTATGAGTTGATTGTTAAGGTTATAAGTTGGTTGTTAAACTTATGAGTTTGTAATTAATCCTGTAGGAGTTTGTTAGTAAGGTTATGAGTTGGTTGTTAATGTTATAAGTTAGTTGTTAATGTTATAAGTTAGTTGTTAACCTCAGCAGATAGTTCTGAGTTGGTTGTGAACTAACTAATAACCTTCACAACCAACTAAGAACTATCTACTATCTACTAAGATTAATAACAAACTCATAAGCCATGTTATCGAGGCGCGCGTCCCGGACGCAAGGCGCTGCGGGTTGGGCTAATTGCGGCCCGCACCAGAGGCGGGGCGCTGCACGCATAAGAGGCCCGCGTCTCGCGTGCGTGGGCTAATTGCGGCCCGCACCAGAGGCGGGGCGCTGCACGCATAAGAGGCCCGCGTCTCGCGTGCGTCTCGTGTGCGCCTCACGCGCGCCTTGTTTGCGCTTGACATCTGTGTCATGTAATAAACTATTTCTTTAGTTTTTTTTTAAATAATTTACATATTACATATTTACATCATGTAATAGACTCTTTCTTTCTAGTTGCTAATCTATTCTCCATCTTTTCATGTTTAACCAATAAAAAAATAATAATAATTAGTAATTTAGTATACTTGTTTGCTAATTGTAACTTCCTTCTCTAATTAGCATGCTAACTAGAAAATTATGACATGTAAATATGTAATTGTTACCTCTATTCTCCATCTTTTCATGCTAACTAGCAAATAGCAATTAAGAATGCTAATTAAAAAATTATGAACAGTCATGTTTGCTAATTACTTAATAGTTACTTAAAAATACATATATCATATTTTAAATAAAAAATACATATTTCTTATTTGTTACTTATTTATTTTGTTTCATAGACTTTTGCTTATGTTGGAGTTTATCTTGCATTGTGATTTGTGAAAACTTATGAACTTCTCTATGTTATGCATGCTAATTAGTAATTAAGACTCTTTCGTGATTTAGTAGGTGAAATTATATTTCTTAATCTTTTATGTAACAATTTATAAATATGTTGCTTATATGCGCTTCTTTATCTTATGTTGGAAAATATTAGTTTGAGTTGTGCGTCTCAATTTAGTGAGGCGCGCACATCATTGTGCGCCTTGCGCATGGTGCGCATAAGGGGCCTTTGCGCCCCGCATTGCGCCTTGCGCCTCAATAACACTGTCATAAGATTAACAACTAACTCATGATTCTTTAATGAGGCTAACAACAAATTCATAACGTTAACAACTAACTTATAACTTTAACTAACTTATAACCTTAACAACTAACTCATAACCTTAACAATCAACTCAAAACTCTCTACTAAAGTTAACAACCAACTCTTAACCTTAACAACAAACTCATTATCTTAACAACTAACTCATAAGAAAAATAAAGTGTAGTTCCTCATTTCACCAAATCATGTAATTCCCCAACTTTACATAAAATCCACTCAAATCAATAAAATCTCAATTCTTGGACGTTCTTTATTTTTGCAGCTCCGGAGAAACTCTTAGAACTCCACGAGCGATGGCGGGAGTCCTAACGCACCATTGCCGTCCAGATCTCTGTCCAACCCAGATCCAAGTGGGCCCTCGACTCCCTCATCGACCCTCATCTCCAAAATCAACTGGCCCAGTTTATCCCTATCACTGATGGAGATGTCATACTCTCTTACTCCTGCCATTATGGAATCTGTCGTTGGGGGAGGGGAGGGTGGTGGTGCAGGAGGCTGTCGCGGGTTCAAAGAAGGATGAGCTTCATCGTTGTCGAGCAGAGATGAGGGCTAGAGCAAAGGAAAGAAATTGAAAGGCTTTGGGCTTTTTTTTTAGGGAGGAGAGAGGAGGGGGCATTTTTGGGTTTTTTTAAAAAAGTACATTGATGGGGGCACATGTGAGTTGGAGGGATTTGATTGTTTACAAAGTCTAATTTTGGAAGGATTTTGGAGTGTTCAAAAAGTCTTGGGTGGGGGAAGAATATTTATTGTTATTTTGGGGGCTATAAGCAATTTTCCCTAAAAATATATACCTCAACCCTCCTCATCACATCAAGTTTTGCAGAGGGAAGGTTTGTAAGATGGCACCACCTAAATCGCAGGTTCACATCTAACAGGATGCAAGTAAAAAGGTAGAGTAAAAAAATTAACCTATACAAAAGCTTAGATTTCAGACCAAAGAAAGTGGCCAATACTTGCAAGGGATTGTCAGCAAGTACTCATCAATGGTGAAACCCAACAAAACATAGGAGAATTGGTGCAATGGCAGAGACATCTCGAGATTCCAGTCAGGAGCTTAATATAGGTGGATGCTAGGATGCTGGTAACTCAAGAGATGGGAAACATTAAGAAAAAGCAGCATAAAAATTTGATACCTGGAACATTGGAAATTTCTGTGAAACATGAGTCCAAATAAATTTCTCTGGATCTTCCCCTTTTTCTGAGGGGGGTATGGAATAACCCATTCGAAATCTAACAGCTTTTGCTGAATATATTGGTCCACCATCCTGAAAATATGCTGAAGGAAAAAAAATGAGCGTCTCAAAGAGATAAATAAGCATATTCATGCAAATGTATTGATCATGGAACATGCTTACCTTTAAATGGCCATACATTTATTTCGTTGATAATGCATAACTTAGAGCCCATTCTATAAGTTAATGTCTCTGGCACTCCAGGATCATTTTCTCCTTTACTCGACCAGTAAGAAGGTTGCCCACGCAGTTGTTCTACCTCAATTAGTGTATTTTCAATGCTCTCATTTTGGTTGTTGTCAGTGCTGGAAGCATAAATCGGCTTATCAATGCAATCACCAATGGCCAAAGACAAACTAAAGCAGTGACTAAGATAGGAATATGCCCGGTGTTCTCTCTCCAGATACTCCCATTCCATAGCACTGCTAGAACCAACTTTTACATTCTCCTTCGTACTCTTTTCTTCAGCGATACTTGTAAAATATGATACCTCTGAACACAATCTCAAGCACAGTTTCTTGCAGAAACTATGTCTAATAACTGCAATATAGTTCAAATCAGTCTCACAATCATACTTGAGATAGAAAATAATAAATAACGTTATCCATGAATGCATTTCTGCACTTCTAGGCAAATACTCAGGCTCATGGCTCGTCTCATGAACTATTTCCAAAATTTTATGGTTCAAGATGAACAAGGTTTCAAAGCAATGAAAAGAAAGAGCATATGTAGCAGAGCTGTCATTACCATAAATACTTGGAGAACTAGATGAAATTATCAAACAGTGAAAAAAGTTGCCAAAATTATAGTAGTTCGTAACCATTCCACTGAGACATAACTACCTTTACAAGAAAAGTGTTACAGGGGAAATATTCTTTGCGAAGAAAAGCCTGATATAGAATGCAAATGCTATGCAAATAACAACGGAATGAGCTACAAGCAACAGAAATTTTCACCAATGCCAAGAAGATGAGGACTACAAAACAAGTGTGCAGCCAATTATATATACTATATATTAAGAAAAGACCTCCTTTAGGTTTGTGAACTTTTAGAGATCCCAAAACATCCTTGCACTTTGAAAAATCAAAAGAAACCTACGCATTTGCAAAAATTGCTTTAACACTTAGAAGAATCAACATGAATGCTCTCACCCCTGCAAAACTTAGCGGAAATGACTTCATAATTTTTTTCATGCAGGCATAGCATGCACCGGAGTACTAGTGTGACTAAAATAAAATATCTGAACAAACCAGAACTATTTCCATATGCCCAAGATACAAGGAAATACAACTGGAAATCTCGGCTTATATATTTAAGAAAGAACATCTCTTCTCATGGTTTGCATATTTAAGAAAGAACATCTCGTCTAAGGTGCTCAACATGCCAAGTAGAAATTCATATCCATGAAAGCCTGTCTATAGGACGAAGAGTAGCAGAAGTGCACAAGAGGAACAAAATAGAGCAAAGGTATTGTTGCCTTTGATCCTCAAGAGACAAAATGAAAGGTGCTCATCTTGCAAATGAAGCAGATAATCTCATATCCAATGCCGCAGAAGATGAAAGCTGGAGCAAAGTGACAGGATGGGCTTAGGCTTTTTGCGGGCTTCGACGGAAAAAGGCACAAAGGCTTTTTACAAAAAAAAAAGAATGTAATAAAGAACTCGAAAAAGAGGAAGCAAATCCAAAATTAAAATTTTGCATATTGAAGGAAGCAAATAAGTACCTGACGTAATCTTATGAGAACAATAACCACTACAACAAAACAATGCATATAATGTAGAAGTCTTTTAGGATCTTGAAGTGGATACTCTCTCAGATGAGGTTTAGATGAAGCAGGGGCTTAAAATAGAGCTTAATCAGGCTTTATACAATGGTCCTCATATCAATGATTCAACACACAAGTCAAAAATATGATCAGCTATCCAAATATGCTACTAGGACAGGTACATGAAAATAGTGCACATATCCACATATGACTAGCATTGATCAAATTATTCAAACATATATATATATATATATATATATATGAATATTTGAAAATCTACATCTACAAAATATCCATTTAACATAACAAAGAATGTTAAAAAATAACACAACTACAAAAATATTCGTTTAACCTAAGAAAGAATTTTAAAAAATAACAATCTATATGAAGTAACCAAAAGTGTAACTTATGATACTAAAATTTACTGATTCTGTAAAATTGTCATAACTAGACATTCACGCATATTATAGATAAGTTAGTAATCTATTAAAATACTTATGTAATTATTATCATTTTTAACGCATATCTGGTTTATAATATTTTACTTATAACTGACGCAGATATTAATATATCAGTGCTCCACTAGGATACTGATTATTACTATATGTAATTGGTTAAAATGAATGCTAACAAGCAGATTCAGACATTTCAAAACCCGACTTTAAACCATTATAGAATTCAGTCTACGGATATCTATTTAATTAATATAACACCAAGATGATTATTAGAAAGGAACTACATCAATTATTGAATTTAGATACCTAGATGTGATTACAATTTTAGTCTTTAAACAAGATACAATAACTAAGCTCAGCTATGAAATTCCAAATGTTATGTGATCTTGTTATCATGTTATAACTACAATGATATCTAAATGCAAAACCTTACTGATATATTAAACATAAAAAATTGAATATTTTCTCTTTCTAATGCTTTTGCATGGGTTTTAAATTAAAGAGCAAAGGAAACCCATAAATCCTTCAAGACCCCTAAACCCTTCCCTACATCAACCAAGATATGCCCAAGTCCCATTTCTGTGCTGTCACAAAGAATGGAATGTATATTACGTTGATAGTTCCTTGCTACATAATGTTGGCCTTCTTGTTTTGATGATGTTTAACAAACAATTTATAACTAATATTGTTTGTCTAGTGCTTGTGTTATCTATTCATTGTAGACAAATAACTTGTTGGAGGATGGATGGATTGCGCCATAACGACGATATCAAATGGAGGTTGGCGGAATTGTGGAGTGAAGCATCGTACGATTCAAGTTCAAGATCCAAGTTTAGCTTCATCCGCAAGTGTACCAAGTCAAGCTTAATTGAAGATCAAGATTGCTTGGGTAATCTAGTTTAGATTTTATATTATGTGTGTTAAATACCTTAAGCTCAATATCATATACACACACGTATTTGATTTCTATGTATATATATAGTTATATATATACATGCATGGTTTTGAGTTTTCATGCTTTGGACACACTTGCAGAATACAGTGTTTTTCACAAATTATAAATGCAAATTGAGAAATTCTTTTTCTAACATGTTTGTTTTCATATTTACAAACATTTTGCAAAGTTTCATCAAGTTTGGAATTGATTTGTTATGTTTAAAGGAATTTACAAATTCACGTTTTCGTTCGTGCACATGTTCGTGCATGTTTTACAAAACTGATGAGTTTTCGCAAATGGGAAGTGATATTTGAAAAATTCTTTCTCTGATATGTTTATCTACATGTTTAGAAACTTTTCTCCAGTTTTTACTATTTTTGGAGTTGATTTACTGTGCCTAATTGATTTTACAAAATCATGTATCACAGCAGATTTTCAGAAACTGTATTTCTGTGTTAAAACATTTATTTCTCTCAACTGGGAAATGATTTTTCAGAAATTCTTTCTCTAACATGTTCTTATACATGTCTAGAACATTCCCTCAAAATTTCACAAATTTTGGAGTTGATATACTATTTTTTAACTGATTTTATAAAACCGGATGTATCTGCTACAGTTCCGGTCGACCGAGCTACAGTTCCGGTCGACCGATCTACAGTTCCGGTCGACCAATCTACAGTTCCGGTCGACCGATCTACAGTTCCGGTCGACCGCTGGTCTTTCTGTTCTGTTTTGTGTTATTTGCGGTCGACCGCTCCGGTCGACCGCCGCTCTGTCAGGTTGATTCTAACGGCTAGTTTTCTAGCCGTTGCTGATATGGTTTTTTGGTCTTTTTGTTAGCTTTCTCTTACCTTTGGGGTTTGTATAAATACCCCCATTTACCTCAGATCTAATAACAACTAAGAGAATGGTTTAAAAGATTTTAACAAGAGTTTAAGCTTGTTTAAGGGTTTGGTTTAAAGTTGGTTTAAAGCTGTTTTGTTTTACAAGTGGAGAAGATCATCTACAGAGTTTGAACTTCATTTTAATCCTCCTCTCCAACTTGATTTTCAGAGAAGAATTCCTAAACTCTATTTCTAGCTATTTATTGTTTTATTCATAATTTCTACATGCTAGATTTTAATTGAGTTTAGTTATTTTGATTTATTGAATCTCATTGTTACACACACCCACTTGAGCTTTTAGTATTTACATACATAGTATAGTTGGGTGGTGAGAGATTGTAACTTTGAGTTGTGCTTATTTGAGTTCTCATCTATTGTAGAGAACAAATTTATATTTGTTATAGTGTGAGGAGTGAACGTTGTTCGGTGAGCGTTGAAAACCGACACTGTGTGGTTGTAAACGTTATTCGGGTGAGCGTAGAAAACCCGGTTGTGATAGTGGATTTCTCCCCGGGAGTGGGGAGCGGAGACGTAGGACGGAAGGTCCGAACTCCGTGATCATATTGTGTGTTTGAGTGTGCTTTGGCGTTTATTTATACTTATGTTTATATCTCTTGTCGCCATTGTCATTAGCTCATTATTTATATGATCCACTATCTATTTCATATTGTTTACCCCTTGTGTTTGTTTATATATCCTTGCATATATATTTTTCATCATATAGGATATATCTCATTGTTTATATTGCATATTCTTGCTCATTATTAGTAGTATATCCATCTTGCAAGAATATACTTATTAATTAGTTTTAATTGGTATTTAATCGGATTAGATTAGCATAAGACCCTAATCACCCCCCCCCCCTCTAGGGTCTAACAGGGTATACTCTGACATGTTAAATGTATGGCTTTTCACCTGAATGTATATCTGTGCATCCTGATATGCATATGATAGGTCGCTTGTATATGCTTTAAAACTTCATCATCAATTTCTCCCTATCCTTTAGGAATTTTATTTTACTATTCACTTATATGATATGTTATATTCAAATATAGATTGTCATCGTATATATCTCATACCATATACTATAAGCCTATTGGAAATGACTCTCCATAGTATGAATCCCCTGCGAGATCAGTCAAGACGGGATACATGTAAACCAATTCTTTCCCAAGTTTGGTCCTAAGGGTCGTCACCCTTAAGACCACCACCAATCACAATCTAATGGAGTAATATCACGAGCCCTCTCTCACTAAAACATGTATCCCAATATCAATATTACATTGGTGTCTTGAAGGACTCGCTCGAAATTCAATACTATGGCATCATAAACATGTATATTCCTAAGATAATTTGATACTAATATAAAACTGATAGATCCTAGCCTGAGATTTTTCATGAAGCTCTTGTCCTTATATGTCTTAAACTTATAAACATATGGTTGGAATCATGTTCGGTGGCAATTCCCAAGAATTAATATATTTTTCTAGATATCAAGCATCATGTAATATCTTAATCATATATTGGGTACATAGTCATATTAATATCATACATCATGCATAACCCGTATTGAATAGTCTAGGGATGCTCCAAGAGCATAAATATCAAGCAAACACTGGTTCATGCCAAGCTCACGTGGCAATCTACACATACTCATACATGCAATTAACTGGGTAATTTTTTTTTTGAAAAATTATAAAGTGAAAATAGGAGGATTAAATATAAAGACATCCTCATCATATTTGTAACCTAATATACAAGCAGATTATATCATGTAGTTACTCATTACTAAATCATTCTAATCCATCAAAGTTCTAAACTAATCTATCTACAACACTTAGTATTCATCCCGCTAAACCTATTTATAAGGATTTATTCATTATAATTCCAAAAAACTGTCACCTTGTAGATTCCAATCATAATCTCAATTTATTAAACTATTGAGCATATTTAAACTTTTGATGACCCCCCAACCATTAATTGAAAAGTAAAAGGTCACATCCTAGTAAACTAATGTAATAGTACTCAAATTCAATATTAGGAATCCTCATAAAGTTCTCATGGATTTAATCCAATCTTGCCTCTGTTAACTAATCAGATCTGATTATGCTCTTATTATGTGATTTTATTATAAGTCCCCTATAAGAGATCATGAACTAGCTATGAACCACTTCTTACCATAAAATTTAACTTACAAAAATCATCAATGTTGTACCCAATTCACATCCCAATTTGATTGATAACCAATGAAGATCTGATTTTTAACTCAATGTAGAGATTACAATGATTAAATCCAAGATCATAGTCAAACCTAACCATGAAAAAAAGAATCTGAATCTGTATCCATAAATTGTAGGAATATGTTTCTAATTTACTCAACGTAGATATTTAATATCCTCAAAGCAAATCCTTAACCTTATATGATTGTTTTCTCACAAAATCAAGTCTCCCTCATTATTATATAATATCATCCACACAATTCCTGGTTCTTGGATACCATGTATATTAACAAATAGGAAAACCACTCTCGGGATTGATAATCTAGAAAATCAAATGCACATGTATCACAAAGTGTATTTGTTGTACATATACATCTACATTGAGTTAAGCTTAAAAACATTCCTCTCACATGACCTAACGGTGCTAAGATACTAGCCTAGCTGGAGATAACTAAAAAGTTTTCAAGTCTACTAATATCCCGGTTGGCTAACACTTAAAGAACATCCAAGTTCAGTCACATGAACTAGCTGGAGCTAAATGGTTTGGTTTAGATAATCCAGTTGGACAAAATAACTTAACCCCCCAAAAAAAACACAGACAACCATGAACTTGTAGTTGTTGCTAGGGTGAGGGCTAGTGACTGAACAAACTTTCATGGTAGCTTAACTTATGAAGCTTCAGACTAGTCTAAAAAACCTATCTATGCTCATAGACTAAGTCCGTATACACTTGGCTTGAGAAGGAAAAATAATTAACTGTTAAGATAGAAATGAAGTTGGATACGGAATCAAAGGAGTAAACACACAAAAAAAAAAGATATTGCAAGGGGAACGAGCCTAATATTATACATGATCAGACTCATATTCCTATTTTAAAAGTTACAATAGTTATGTACAGGATGAGATTCCAATTATCTAACCAAGGCTCTGATAACACTAAAAAACCTTGTCATGCCCTGGTACCAATTTTGATCATTTAGAGCATGACTCAGCCGGTAATACAACCACAAACAATTTATAACTAATGTTGTTTGTCTAGTGCTTGTGTTATCTATTCATTGTAGACAAATAACTTGTTGGAGGATGGATGGATTGCGCCATAACGACGATATCAAATGGAGGTTGGCGGAATTGTGGAGTGAAGCATCGTACGATTCAAGTTCAAGATCCAAGTTTAGCTTCATCCGCAATTGTTTGTCTAGTGCTTGTGTTATCTATTCATTGTAGACAAATAACTTGTTGGAGGATGGATGGATTGCGCCATAACGACGATATCAAATGGAGGTTGGCGGAATTGTGGAGTGAAGCATCGTACGATTCAAGTTCAAGATCCAAGTTTAGCTTCATCCGCAAGTGTACCAAGTCAAGCTTAATTGAAGATCAAGATTGCTTGGGTAATGTAGTTTAAAATAAGTTTTGGACTATATTTACATCATAAACAACTTTTATTATGTCCATATAAATATTCCATAAGTTTTCAAAACTTGTTTTGAGTCAAAAATAACAATCACATGTTTTTCATATATACGTCTTTTAGTACACTTGCAGAATACAGTGTTTTTCACAAATTATAAATGCAAATTGAGAAATTCTTTTTCTAACATGTTTGTTTTCATGTTTACAAATATTTTGCAAAGTTTCATCAAGTTTGGAATTGATTTGTTATGTTTAATGGAATTTACAAAATCATAATTTTCATTCGTGCATGTTCGTGCATGTTTTACAAAATAGATGAGTTTTCATAAATGGAAAATGGATATTTGAAAAATTCTTTCTCTGATATGTTTATCTACATGTTTAGAAACTTTTCTCCAGTTTTTACTATTTTTGGAGTTGATTTACTGTGCCCAATTGATTTTACAAAATCGTGTATGTCAGCAGATTTTCAGAAACTGTATATCTGTGTTCAAACATTTATTTCTCTCAACTGGGAAATGATTTTTTAGAAATTTTTTCTCTAACATGTTCTTATACATGTCTAGAACATTCCCTCAAAATTTCACAAATTTTGGAGTTGATATACTATTTTTTAACTGATTTTATAAAACCGGATGTATCTGCTACAGTTCCGGTCGACCGAGCTACAGTTCCGGTCGACCGAGCTACAGTTCCGGTCGACCGATCTACAGTTCCGGTCGACCGACGGTCAGTTCCGGTCGACCGATCTACAGTTCCGGTCGACCGATGGTCTTTCTGTTCTGTTTTGTGTTATTTGCGGTCGACCGCTCCGGTCGACCGCCGCTCTGTCAGGTTGATTCTAACGGTTTTTGCTGTTGTTTCCTCTTCCTATATAAACCCCCAAACCCCCTTCTATCTCAGTAACCAATGAGATGTTTTAAACAAGTTTATAAAAGTTTTAACAGGGGTTTAAGTTTGGTTTAAAGCTGTTTTGGTTGGTTCACAAGTGGAGGAGATCATCTACTTTGTTTGAGCTTCATTTTAATCCTCCTCTCCAACTTGATTTTCAGAGAAGAATTCCTAAACTCTATTTCTAGCTATTTATTGTTTTATTCATAATTTCTACATGCTAGATTTTAATTGAGTTTAGTTATTTTGATTTATTGAATCTCATTGTTACACACACCCACTTGAGCTTTTAGTATTTACATACATAGTATAGTTCGGTGGTGAGAGATTATAACTTTGAGTTGTGCTTATTTGAGTTCTCATCTATTGTAGAGAACAAATTTATATTTGTTACATTGTGAGTGTTGTAAGGTTTTCGGTGAGCTAGAAAACCGAGTGTGTTGTGAAGTTTTCGGTGAACTAGAAACCGAGTGTGAGGAGTGAACGTTGTTCGGTGAGCATTGAAAACCGACACTGTGTGGTTGTAAACGTTATTCGGGTGAGCGTAGAAAACCCGGTTGTGATAGTGGATTTCTCCCCGGGAGTGGGGAGCGGAGACGTAGGACGGAAGGTCCGAACTCCGTGATCATATTGTGTGTTTGAGTGTGCTTTGGCGTTTATTTATACTTATGTTTATATCTCTTGTCGCCATTGTCATTAGCTCATTATTTATATGATCCACTATCTATTTCATATTGTTTACCCCTTGTGTTTGTTTATATATCTTTGCATATATATTTTTCATCATATAGGATATATCTCATTGTTTATATTGCATATTCTTGCTCATTATTAGTAGTATATCCATCTTGCAAGAATATACTTATTAATTAGTTTTAATTGGTATTTAATCGGATTAAATTAGCATAAGACCCTAATCACCCCCCTCTAGGGTCTAACACATAATGGTTACAACTTTTTAACAGTTTCACTGTTTTATGTTGCTATTTGTGTGAAGCTGACCAGCACAACCATATACTCATAAGGAAAGGCTGTGATGGCCATGATGAAAACTGAGGAATATCTTCCTGTTTGAGTGAATAGCCAACAGACACAACGATATATTCTAATAGGTTCTTTTCTCTTAGTAAGTCATCTATAATTGGTTACCAAGGTTTTAAATATCGGTTTTCGGGGACTTATCGGACGGTCAAAATCCATATAGGATAGCAGATATCTGGGATATATTGGGGATAAGTAGTATTTATCTGAGTGACATTACCGGATGGTGATATACATAATATAATATTCTAAAATGTAATCTAACCATACTTAATGAAATACAAACATACCAAAATGTAAATAATTATGTTAGGATCACAAACTAGTAGTAGAAACTCGGGTTGGATCGGCTTTAAAGTGCATTGAATAGGTGCCCGTTGCACGAAATTAAAACTCAAACAAAAGGCCGATAATTCCAATTTTTAGACCAACAATATCAGCCAATAACTCACTTTATCGCCACATTATTGGAGACAAAATCCAAAAATGATAATTGATTTAGAATCGAACTTATCATAGCGGAAGGCCCCCAAAACTGATAAATCACCGATAATATCGGTTTATCAACCGATCTTTAAAACATTGTTAGTTACTGATTCTAAACATATACTATTTACATTTATGGTAAGAGTTTATCAAGTATGCTTTGATTATATTTTAGGATATTATATTATACATGCACATTACCCAATATGGCACTCAATATTTTCCCATTATGTGCAATATGATATGGATTTTGTTGTCCAATATTTCTCTGATATCGATATTTATAACATTGCTTACTGGTTCTCAAATATAAGGCTTGTGCAAATAAGGACTCCAATTTTTCTAGAAGCCACATGTGAAACACACCAAAAATTACCCAACTCTTTGTTACACCAACTACATACTATATGTATATAAAGTTTTTTTTTTTCTTTCAGCACTTTTTTCATCCTACCATTTGAATATGGTCCAATAGTTATTTTTATGAACAGAAATTCCCTTTCTTTTACAATTACTTTTGTAGTTAGTAAAATTATTAATCAGATAAAATTTACAAAAAAATAGTTTTAACTAAATATAATTACCTACGACATTCCTTCCTAAATCCAAATGAAAGTCCATATTCCTATCCTTATATTAATTCTAGATATATATTCTAATAGAGTTTATATTTATACCTAAACTAAATTTGTTTCTACACTTTAATATGAATATTTTAGTAAAAGGGAAAATGAATTAGTCAAAAAATTGTTATTCTACAGAATTGACGACTCCCTCATCTGGATAGTGCTTTGAATATTTTCTGTCCTGCAGAAGGTTGAATTAAGAGCGATAGTGTGCAAAAAGACTATCTTTTCATGCCTATTTTTGCCCTAATAATAAAACAAAAAAGTGATAATTTTTAATCAAATTGTTACTCACCGAATTGACGCCAAGATTTGGAGACGGCACTGACACGCACGAGATCGGCCGGATCGTC
>NC_033803.1:40101844-40145858 GCF_001876935.1 Asparagus officinalis
GTTCCAATAAATCAGCACAAATCCCCATCGGCTCAAACGCTAACCAAGGGATGGCAGAGGTTAGGGGCTGTTTGGTTGGTTTCCTATAAATCAAGAAAAGAAAATTAGAACATGGAAATCAATAAAATATTATTTCTATTTATTTTTATTTTTAAATTTTAGTCATATCATCTAATAAAACATTATTTTCATCCAATAATTCATCTCATCTCATACTTTTAAAAATAAACTAAATAAAAAAAATGAGTCACATCATCCAACTCATCTCATCTCATATTTAAAAATCATCAACATCATCCAATAATATGGTGACAACTTATCTCATCCCATTAAAAATTCATTTCTATCAATTTCCTCAAAAAAAATAAGGAAATTGATTTTCTTAAGGGAAAATTGCTTGGAGGAACCAAAAATAGTTAGCTCATGCATCCTCCTCCCCAGCCCCAAAACTATAACCCTCAAACCCTTAATTTACAATATTAGTGCAACCAACCCCTTTCTCCCACTGCCCAAGAAATCCCTTCCCAATTTACCCTTCTTTCCCATTTAAAACTCAATTCCTTTCTCAAGCTAGCCCTAATATGGCCCAAGACCTCTCCCTCCACGACCTTCCCCCTCCTCCTCTCATCCTCCTCCTTCCCCTCCTCCCCGACCCCCTCCTCGGCTCCGTCCGCCTCCTCCCCTCCCCTCACCGATTCTCTCGAACCCCCTTGTTCATCGCCCTCGACATCCGATGGCCCGCATCGACCAAGTGGAGGAAGCACCCATCGCGCACCAGCAACCTCCGCCACGCGACGCCCAGCCTCGGCATCGCCCTCGTCACCTTCGGCATCTACCTCGTCGGCGAGGCCGCCTACAACCGCATCAACAGCTCTGATCCTCACTACGGTCACTGAACAGCGGAAACCCTAACCAAATGTCCAATCTTTAACTTCCAATCTCCTAATTTCTAAGATTTTTGTTAAAATCTAGGGTTTGATGGAGAATTTTGGGATTTGGGCTTGTTGGAAGATTAGATCGCCGAAACTGTAGAATGTGGGATTTGGGTTTGTTAGAAGATTAGATCACTGAAACTAGAGGATTTTAGATTGGTTGAAGAATTGAGTGTGTGGTGGATTGTTATTTGAATAATTAAAATTTAAGAGACTTATTATGCATCCTCTCTTTGATGTTTATTGTTTGTGATTGTATTGTCTATTTCAGCATTACTTGATTGATTTCTTGTTGATAGTTAAGCTAAGAAGGCTTGGGTTAGGGAGCCTGGTCACTAACAGAAAGGGATTTGTGACTCGAGTAATTAAACAAAAGTAATTAGTAGTTACGTGCTAGAGGAAATAGTGGCTAATGTTGTAGAAGAAGCATGGCGTGCTCTCGGCATCCGACAGCCCTCGGGTCAGTTCCATGGTGTGCTCAATCTCGGCCTCGTTGTGACCCCGCACGTGCCGGGGAGGATACCGTTCTACGAAGGACATGGGATGATGATAATAATAATAATAAGAAAGATGATGATAATAATAAGAAGAAAGATGAACCCTTTAAGTTGATTTCTTGAGATGATGATAATAAGAACATGTAAATTTCTGTGTTTGTGAACAATGCATGAGGTTGGTTTTGTGTAACGAGTTACAGATCAATAAAAATTTGAGATAATCCCCTTTTACGTTTGTGTCATATACGTGATACTTGGTATTCTGTGTGACTTATGCTGCTGTTATGTGATATTTTGAGTGATATATTCTGCTGTTATGTGACATTTTGGTATTCTGTGTGACTTATATTACTGTTATGTGATATTTTGGTATTCTGTGTGACATATGTTACTGTTATGTGATATTTTGGTATTCTGTGTGACATATGCTATTTTTATGTGACATTTTGGTATTTTGTGTGACATATACTGCTGTTATGTGATATTTTAGTATTCTGTGTGACATATGCTATTGTTATGTGATATTTTTACATTCTATGTAATATATTCTTGTTACCAGTTATATATGTTGCAGTTTAAGTGTTATGTGATATTTTTACAGATATGATTGTGGCATACATGCATATTTTTTCATCAAGGTGATCATAGAGGGAAGGAAGACAATGAATATTGAAGCATTGCAAAGGGAGCCTGAGATGTTAGGAGCAGGACTTGCTGCTCAAATCATATGCGAATGTGGTGAATGGAAGAAGTTGCGATTGAAGTTAGATATTAGCGATCCAGAATATCTTTTGTACTTTGGGGGTAATAATGTACGATTAATTGAGTGGAAGTATTAGACAAACACATGTAACTATTTTATATGTTGGATGTTGGATGTTTACTAGCTGTTTGTAAATGATAAAATGTGCATTTGTAATTTCTTGGTGATCTTTCTGGATGTGTACTTCATCTGTGGGTTGGGACTGTAATTTCTTGTACCATTCTAGATGTGTACTTCATCTATGTGTCAAACAATAATTAACTACAAAATACAACCAAGTGTCATATATAAACGACAATTGTCACAAATAACAGCAAAATATCACAGAACACAGATAAGAGTCACATATAATAGAGTATTGCCACTTTAATTTATAATTCTCAACAAGATGAAGTACACATCTAGAATGGTACGCATCTAGAAATATATATTTTAGATGAAGTACACATCTAACGTTCATATATAATACGTTAACGTCACATATGAGGTACGTTAACGTCACATATGAGGTCTCAATATCACATGTAATACTCAAAAGTCACAAATCAGATCTAAATATCACATATAAGGTAGAACTGGCACATGTAGGATTAAATTGTCACATATAACATTGAAATATCACATCAAATAGAGTACAAAATTAAGTATATGTGTGAGCTTAGATTGGCAATGAGGCAGATGTGTGGGCTTAGATTGGGGAGGAAGAGGAAGAGGTTGAGAAGCCTTGATGGAATCTCTTCCAATGTGGTTATTAGTATAGTTGGTTTTGTGCAAATTTATCGTTTGGACGGTTAACATAGTTCATCGGTATGTAAAGTTTGATAAGGAAATGGAAGTCAACGTGTTTACTTTTGCTATAAAATTTTGTTTGTCCTTCATGTGACAAGCCAACTTGGAATTGCTCCAGGTGTCCTTTTATGGAAATCAACTTGCTTATGTGATATATGATAGTTTCATATGACATATGACAGTTTCATGTCATATATGTTGTTTTTATGTGACATTTGTTGTTTATACGTGACATTTAGGTGTTATATGTGATATTTGGGTGTTGCTTGTGATATTTGTTATTTATACGTGATATTTGGGTATTGTATGTGATATTTGGACGTTGCTTGTGATATTTGCTGATTATACGTGATATCTGGGTATTGTACGTGATATTTGGCTGTAATTTGTGATATTTGGGTATTGCTTGTGATATTTATTGTTTATATGTGACATTTGGGTGTTGTATGTGATATTTGGCTATAATTTGTTGATAGTGAATGTGCTTATTTGTCACATGGCTGTAATTTGTTTATATGTGACACATGGCTGTAATTTGTTGTATGTGACATTTGGGTATTGTATGTGATATTTGATTGTAATTTGTGATATTTGGGTGTTGCTTGTGATATTTGTTATTTAGATGTGACATTTGGGTGTTGTATGTGATATTTGGCTGTAATTTGTTGATAGTGAATGTGCTTATTTGTCACATGGCTGTAATTTGTTTATACGTGATACATGACTATAATTTGTTGTATGTGATATTTAGATCTAATAGAGTCATTCCACATCCTCCTTACCTTATTGCCATGTGTCACGTATAAATAGATTCTCAAAAGTCACATATCTGCCTCATTGCCTTCTCAACCTCCTCCTTCTCAACATCTAAATATCACAAATCAGATCTTTTTCTTCTTCTTCTTTCTCCAAAATTGAGTACAAATCCTCTGTCATCTCCCTAAAATTGAGCTATTATTATATTAAAACTATCCCCCCAAATGATTTCAACCCATCAAATAGAGTATAACTCTTCTTGAATCTGCTTGTTCTTCCCATTACCCTTCTTCTCCAAAAAGCTTCTAATAGTCATACTCTATTTGATGGGTCATGGAGAGCACTCTTGAAGTCTCACATTCTACAGCTGAAAAGAGGTTAAATCACACTGTAATGTATAAATATCACATAACAACAGTATATATCATGGATAATGAGAATATATCACACATAATATAAAAATGTCACATAACAACAACATATATCACACATAATATCAAAATGTCATAGGAAACAAGTATATGTGACATACACGTAGCATATGTCACACAGAATGCATAAACGTCACATAAAAACAACATAAGTGACATGAAACCGTCATATTTTATAAACAGATGAACTCTGTTAACTGTCCAAACTTTAAATTTGCACAAAACCAATAGTATTGTTAATTACAAAGAACAAATTAAGAGCATACAAGATTACAACAAATTAAGAGCATACAAGATTGCAAAGAACAAATTAAGAGCATACAAGATTACAACAATATTGTCAATTTGCACAAAACCAGCCTTCCATTTCAAAAGAGATCCATCTTCAACCCCGAGCTCACCAGCTGGAAGCTCGATCCTCAGCCTCCGAATCTCCTTAAAGTTCTTCAAGACCTTGGTTGGCGAGTGATGCGAAACTTTTAACAAAACTAGAGAGCAAGCCGACGACGAAGCTTCCACAGATCTCTTATTCAAGATCTGACCCAGGGCTTGGATAGGCTTGACGATGCCTCCAAGGATGAGGCGAGTGAGATTTGAGATGACGCCGCTTGTCTTATCGCCGTTGCCTCCTTCGATGGCGGAAGGCAAGGGGTTGTCAGAGATGACGCAGAGGGGAGGGGAGGGGAGGAAGGGGGGAGGCGGGACGGAGTCGAGGAGGGGGTCGGGGGAAGGGGGAAGGAGGAGGAGGAGAGGAGGAGGGGGAAGGTGGTGGAGGGAGAGGTCTTGGGCCAGATTAGGGCTAGCTTGAGAAAGGAATTGGGCTTTAAATGGGGAAGAAGGGTAAATTAGGAAGGGATTTCTTGGGCAGTAGGAGAAGGGGGTTGGTTGCACTAATATTTCAAATTAAGGGTTTGGGGGTTATAGTTTTGGGGCTGGGGAGGAGGATGCATGAGCCAACTATTTTTGGTTCCTCCAAGCAATTTTCCCTTTTCTTAAGTATGAGTCACATCATCCAATAATATAATGATAACTTATCTCATCTCATCTATTTTCTTAGTTTTAAGTATGAACCAAACACAAGAAAAGAATATATTATAGGAAATAAGTTTTTTATAATTCATTTCCTAATTTTTTTAAGCCAACCAAACAACCTCAAAACATTTTTTTATAATTTCTTTCTTAAAAAATCACCAACATCATCCAATAATATTGTGACAACTCATCTCATCTCATCTCATTTTTTACTTTTAAGATAAGAAGTGAATCAAACACAAGAAAAGGACCTATTATAGGAAATAAGTTTCATTTTCTTTAGTTTCCATATTTTTTTTAGCCAAACGGACCCTTAAAGAAAAATCAAGCGGTGACGTTTTGTAGAAAACTTTATTGAAGAAATTTTTGATTTAAACTCATTCCCACTTTTATTTTTAAAAATTGACCCAGTCTTGTTTTATTTTCAAATATGGATCCACTTCGTAGCCACGTTAGCATCGTGGCCACAAAATGGGTCGATTTTTTTAATCTCGCCTCTAAATAGTCGGGGTTGTCAACCCCGACTATTTTTCTAATGTACAAGCTAAATTAGTCGGGGTTGGTAACCCCGACTAATTTAGGACGCTGTCTAATTGGTCGTGGTTGGCAACCCTGACCATTTACTAGAGACTCTTGCCCAGAAAGAGGCGAGAATTGGCTAAGACAAAATGGTCGGGGTTGGAAACCCTGACCATTTTGTGTACATGCACAAAATGGTCAGGGTTCCCAACCCCGACTATTTTGCAGAGCTCTTTCAGCCCACATTCAGCTGGAAAATTAAACTCCTATTAATACATATCAATCCACCAACTAATAGCACACATTTATCAATCCATAATGCAACCACAAACATAAATAACACACATACCAATCCATAATACCAAACAATCACTTCACTTACTAAAAATCCATAATTAATCGGATACATACCAAGCAATTCACGTACTAATAATCAATACTCAATCGGATACATAATATTTAGTTTCAAACGCAAACATCCTATCAATACTCAACCTGATACATAATATTTAGTTTCAAATGCAAACATCCTATCAATACTCAATCGAATACATAATATTCAGTTTCAATCGGATACAACTCCCTCTCCCTCTCCCTCTTCTTCCTCTCCCCCTTCCACGTTCACGTTCAACGTGAGCTCGAATGAGTTCCTCATCTGGTTGTGTGTAAAGTTGGGAGCGCATGACATCCTCATCGACTCGAACCGACTGTGAATATCTGGCTTGAGCCTGCTATGAGCCGCCAGCTTCATCATGTGCACGGCTTGTACCTGCCCCCATGTGTCCTCAGAATCATCGACGATCGTACTCAATTAGTCGCTTCTCACGTCCATCTTGTCTTGCATTACGCGTCCTCTGAAGAGCGAACCAAATTTTTTTATCATGTGAAGGACATGTTCCTTGGCTCTAGCTCGGTAGTCGTTCGCAATGCATCATGCGCCACAGTAGAAAGCTCTTCGAGCTCTTGTACCTATAAGATAAAAACCGAAGGAAAATTATTATCAAGTGGATGATAATAAAATAAAAATAACAAAATAACTGAAATATTTTCCTATACACTCACCAACTCTCTCTCAATTGGGCCTCTTGGTATGTACTCCTTAGGGGCTTTGTTCTCCTAAAATATCCACCAGCGAGTAATCCCCCAATACCACCGAAAATACACACCTAGGTCAGGTGTGTCAGCCCTCTCCATCACCACCTGTTCCTCCCTCAACTCCCACCTCTCGATGTAAGCACGACGAATATATTCCCAATCTGTACGATGTGCACCTTTTCTAGGATTTCGCTCTATTATCTCCACAGGGTTCGGAGCATGTTGTTGTAGCCCAAATTATCAGATCACACAGTCGGGCACATGCATCTTGACAATCTCAAAACATATGATCGGGATGCGAGCATGCCATACATCCTCATCTTCCCTGTAAATATTTGGTAGTGACTCCAAAACTAGTTCGTATGGCATCCACTTGACCTATAAAAAGATTAAGTAAAGAAAATATCAGTAATAAATGATGTAATGATTAAATATATTTAGATATTATGATTTAATACTTGTTCATCCTTTATTTGATCGAGCTCATTCCTGTAAAAGTTTTCATGGCCGTTTAGCGAGGTATGCCAAGATCTGGACACATTCCATCTATTTTATATACAATGTTAGTATAGATTGAAATAAATATATAAAATTACATGTAATTATATATTACAAAATAACTTCGTAATACTTGCAGCCTAACAGAATATGGCCATCGAGAGCACGGGCCTCCCTCAAATCTGGGCAACCCAAGTGCAATATCTCCCAAGACCATATCTGTAGCAGAGTGAGACAACCCATGAATTCTTTGTTTTGAATAAGTGCCACTTTGGTCATCTCCCTATACAGATACGCTAACACGGCACTCCCTCATGATAATCCTCCACAATCCTCAAGATCCTCTAGGAGTGGCAACTACCTCATGTGCATCGAATCCTTCGTAGAATCTGGAAAAAGAATAGTACCGATCATATGAAGTATGTATGCATGGGCATGCATCTGATGATCTCAACATTCATGTAATTGTTTCGCAACCATTCAAACTTGATCTTACCACCCTTCAAGTGAGGAACTTGACCCAGCAACGCTTCACACTTCCCTACCCAGTTAAAGTCGTCGCTACTCGTGACAACATCTTCATCCACTCTGAGTCCAAGCAAAACCCCAACATCCCGCAATGTAATCGTCGACTCTCCTTGGCACAGGTGGAATGTGTTTGTCTCGAGCCTCCATCGTTAAATCAGTGCCGTCAAGAGAGCCAAATTAAGTCTCACACATTTAATTTGTGAGCACTCAAAGAAGCCTGCTTGACGGACATAAAACTAGACATGTGGATCCGTCAACTCCCAGCTCGAATGTGCACGAGTATGATCAATGATAGTAATGCTCGGGGCCTGCATATATTAAACAGTGCAAATGTTCAGTAACAATCAATAACTTAGAATAGTTGATATGATTGAAAATGTAATTTATAACTACCAATCTAATTTACCTCCCCAGAGTCAATCTTCGCGGATCGATGTCGAGGTTGGTCATAAAGGACCTCATACGTCAATGGACCCACCTCCATATCTGCATATATGATGATAAAATGTATCAGTGCTATGACATAAGCAAAAAAAAAAAAGAATAAAAGTACAAAATCCGTATATAAATGAAGTAGAATAAAATTAAAAATTGAATAAATTGTCGTAACTCGATGTAATTCATTAACCAAGTCAAGGTAACTATATGATTTCGAGATCATTAACAGCATCGTTACTCTTCCGACGTACATTGACATATTATTCATTTCATAATTAATTTTTCCATCATAAGAGAAAGCAATAAAAATCATATTGTTCGACCTATGCAAAAAAAAAATATATTATTTAAATGCAAAAATTTTAAAAAATATTATCAATTACAACCATAAATCCTAAATTACAATCCTAAACTCTCCAAATTCTAAACCCTAAAATTGACCTCCAAATCCTAAACCCTAAATTTAAGCCTTTTATGCCCTAAATGTTTAATTTCAACTACAAAAATAATAAATTTTCTAAATAAACCACTACAAATAGAGTTCAAACCCTAGAAATTTATTTTTGAGAAAAAACCCTAGATTTCTACATGTTAAGAGAGGAGAGAATGTAGAGAAATTACCAATCAGAAGCTACACGATGAAATTCGGGTTAAAATTGAGGTTGAAGTCTGAAATCTGTGGCAAATAGTAGGGTTGGGGAAGAAAGTTTGAGGGCTGGGAATTTTTTGCGGCGTCTGGGAACAAAGTGGTGGTGGGGGCGGGGGGATAAGGTTTGGGGGTTAATATAGGGGGCATGCCCATGGCAGACCGATAATAAATAGTCACGGTTGCCAACCCTGACTATTTGTTACCTTAAAAATTTCCAACTCAACTCGTAGAGCGACGTAAAAATCTCTGCTAAATGGTCGGGGTTGGGAACCCCGACCATTTTGAACTATGGGAGAGGACTAAACCTGACGACTTTTGAAGAAGATGATCCCTACCCTCGCCAACCATATGTGAATGGCGAAGACCTCAAAAGTTCGGCAACTGGCCATCGTCCTCCTTCGCAAGAAGATCACCGGTCACCGATCGAAGCTCTCACCGATCGTGAAGAGCTCCATCAAGTCTGACCTTATTGAGCCTATCGCTCTTGAGCATAGGAAATCAATCGAGATTAAACCGTTGTTTCTTGGATTATGAGCATTTAGGATTTAGAATTTATAATCATAGGTTACATTGTGATGTCATCAAACACTTTAAAAAATAGGTTCTAGATTGTCAGCTCATCGATAGTTTCTTGAATTGATCGTGATTGTATGAAGCAAAACCGGCTGTATTAGTGCTTGAATGTTGCATTCTGTAGTTTTATTGTTAAATATTAGGAAATTTTGTGTAATTAATTATAGAGCAACTAAATATTGGTAAAATGTGAGTGAAGTATAAATTTTTGCATGTAATCTTGATTGAAGATGACTGTAAAGTAGTGATTATGAAAATAAATGAGAATATTACTCTTATATTAACTAAAATATAAGAGTAATTTTCAATGTTTCATAGATGATGACAATTTGAGGTGTTGGTGCTATTTTTGTTATTGTAATGTTGATTTCGAACTTGTTTTGCTCTCTATTAAAATAGCTCTAATGTGAGCTCAGGTTGAGTGGTGTTGTTTCTACATATTCATGGTTGATTTTGAGCTTGTTGGCAATGATAATAGTCAACTAAATAAAATTGTAAACTAGTTCATAATATTCATAATAAGATAAGGCATTATTTAGTACATTATGATTTTCCTCTAGTTGCCAACTGTAGACGTCAAAAATTATCTATAGGTTCCCCACGTAGCTCGAGACGAAGAAAATATGATGAACGTTATTATCCAAGTTAAGGAAGATTATCTGATGCCGAAGCGAAGCCAACATGTACATGAAGTGAGTTGGCAAAGCATACGAGTCAAGAGGATGGCAAAATAATGAAGAAATGACTCGACCGAGAGTTACGCTTCACCCACCATGGGAGGTTGTAGATCTCTTCTCTAGATTTCCAATGTATTTTGAATCGCTTCATTCCGAGATCGGACGGGAGAGTTAGAGCCAAAACAACGGAAATACGCTAACAACGTCTCGCCCAAATGGGAGAGACACCAGCGGTGTCTCACCCAATGGGCGAGACACCATTTGTGTCTCATGTTTTGGTCAAAAATTAGTTTCTTCATTATGGTATTCATTACAACTTCAGTCATTACAATGAAAATACAAAAAGATAGTCTTTTTATAAGACTCTTAAACAATGAAAACGAAAAATTACAACTCTCGTTAAAACAAACACAACGAACGTTTATCACACGCTGTTTGTGTGGGATCTTTGCCTGTACTGAGGTTTATCTATGGACCACCAAATGATCAGATCAATCTGGAGTTTTGTTGATTCGTGAAGGAATCAAGAAACCGAAGCAATTATATCGGCAACAGCTAGATAACCACTCTTCTCGAGATCGCAGCTAGGTACGATCTCAAGGGAACGAATCGGGCTATGGATCTGATGAACTCCTCTTCCTTATGTCGAAGAACTCGATCCGATCCCCTCCTCCTCTTTGAAATTCGTGCTCCTTAGTCTCTGATTCAGTAGGACTTCGCCAAGGCTCGAGAATTCCAGATCTGTACAAATAAAGGCCCTAGGCTGTATTTATAGGTTTCGGGACCTTCATTTTCAGATAAAAATGACCGATTCGATCTTATCCTCCATTATAATCACTTTATCACGTTCTTGGATAATATTAGATCAGTTGAAACAAATCCAGGCAGTTAACGGTTGAAAATAGCTCAAAACGGCTTTTCTAGGCCTGTAGACACCCTCAGTGTCTCGGCCCTGGCTGAGACACTTGGGGCCGAGACACTTAGGGTGTCTCGGCCTTGGCTGAGACACTCGTAGTGTCTCCACCAAGGCCTGGGCACCGTTCAGGTGTGCCCCGGTCAAAATCGCTGTATCTTTGTTATCCGAACTCAGAATTACGCAATTCAAAGTGCGTAGAAAAGACGACAAAGATATCTATGAGTTCCCATGGTTGAATCATACATGGAGTAGATGAGATACGAGGGGCAATTCGTCTTTCGTAAGCGAAGCGTAGCTCCCGATCAGTTTGTATCTTCGTTATTCTGCAGTTTCGTTGCTTCACACTACTCATCGACTTACTTCATGTGCTCATCGACGTCAATTAAGTTTCTATGACTAGGATAGTAACATTCGTCATCTTCTCTCTGCTTCGAGCTGCATGCGGGAATCCGTGGGTAATTTTTGACGCCTACAGATACCCCCTCCTAAGTGTTTCAGTCTCGTTTATTTTATAGAAGAGCTTAAAATACTTTGGTTGTAATCGGTCCATCCTTCAGTCAGCAAAAAAGGACCTGTAGTTGGTTTTGATTCTTGACTTCTTTGATTTTCGGTCTCTTCAATATTTCGATGAATAGCTAAAATTCCAGCCCTGTGTTTGTCGTCTGGCCGTTGTTAAAGTCTCGAATCAAAATTTATGAGTTGGTTTTAGTTCGTGTCATTGAGTTGACTTTGAACTGACTATCTTCATCTGAATTTTTTATCTAAATTTTGGAGTTGATCGGAGGCCATGCGTTGACCGTCATTGCCACGCGTTGACCGATGTTGACCTTAGGCCACGCGTTGACCGATGTTGACCTAGGGCTACGTGTTGACCGGCGTTGACCTTAGGGTTTTGGATTGACTGGTATTAACTTTATCACAACGTATTGACTGGCGTTGACTTTCGTCGCAACGCGTTGATCGGTGTCTACACAGCTTATGCTCTTAAGGCGTTAAAGTGTAACGATCCCAAATGTTGGGGCTACAGGACCAATTATTAAAGCTGATTCATCTACATGAATAGATCTTATCCTGAAGTTGTCAGATCCTTAAGTCATGAGACCAATTAATGGAGCTGGTGCATCAATGACTATCGCATTTATAAAATTTTTGGCAAATTCTCAGCCATCAAAGGGTTTGATTAGCCTTTACCGACTACCATTTGAGTCGGGCTAGCATGCAGATTGTTTAAGTCCGTTCCGCATGTGACGTTGCCTTTACCGACTACCATTTGAGTCGGGCTAGCATGCAGATTGTTTAAGTCCGTTCCGCATGTGACGTTGTGCTAAGAGAGTTAACTCTCTTAGTGCTACGATATTGAATACGTAGACTTCGTCTTTCTCACGGGAATAGACTACCCGGCAACGCGTGTTAGGCGCTGACTTATTCCTACTTAGGTTTCAGGATAAAAGTCCAAGACTTGGATTATGGTGTCTTCTTCAATCGGTGAAAGACTAAACCAACAACGCGTGTTAGGTGCTGACTTATCCCTACTTAGGATTCGGGATAAAATTCTACGCGTGTGTAAGGCGTGAATTTTGGGAGTTGAAAAGTAGTGTCTTCTCTTGGGGTAAAGACGAACCGATGCTGGAGAGAAAGAATTTTATATTCTATCTCCAGTTGCAAAGGAAACTCAAAGTGGGATTTCCATTTCGAGAATCTGAAGAGTGAAACTAAGAGTGGGATCTCCACTCCAAGAATCGAAAAGATTCGGATAATCCTAATCGTCGGAAGGTTTGATTACCGAACTAAAGGTGAATTTCTCATTTATCGATAGTGAATTGTGGTTTTGGCCCTAACTGTAGGAAAGTTTGACCAAGTGGAAGTTTGAGGTGACACTAACTGTAGGAAGGTTTGATCACTCGATTTGAAAGTGGACCTCTCGTTCATGGAAGGAATCGACAGGAGATTTTGGCTTTGGCCCTAACTGTAGGAAGGTTTGACCAAATGTGGGGTTTGAGCGATCCTAACTGTTTAAAGGTTTGATCGTTCAATTTGCGGACCTCTCGTTCATGGAAAGAATCTAGAGGGGATTTTGGTTGTGGTCCTAACTGTTTAAAGGTTTAATCAAGTGGGAGTAAAAGTATAATTCACAGTGGGAGTGTTGACTTGTACAAATCACTCATTGGGGGTTTTCGATGTCAAATAATGAGATCTTGACACGAAGGGGATTTGACAATCGCAATAAACCATTCGAATTAAAATTTCCAGTACTATGTCAGGACTTTAACAGCAGGAGTTTAGTGTTTATCACTTTGTTTGTAATGACTGGGTTATCCCTAAGAATATTACATGTAACATTCTTCCTGGAACTTCCCATTACATGAAATATCCACCCCCAGTTTTCTTTACAAAACTGGGTCCATTAAGGAGCACATTGTCCTCGGTCGCATGTTCGGGTTATCCTTAAGAATATAAGATTCTCTAGGAACTTTCCGTCAAAGGTAGGAAACAGTTTAGACTCATATACCTATTGGAGTATGCAGGGAGTAGTTTAACCTCATATACCTGTTGGAGGATTGAGAAGTAGTTTATACTCGTATACTCTTCAGAGTCTTAAAATTGATTAATTTAGCGTTATGACGCCAGCTTCAACTAAGATTTAGATGCTATTCTTGAGGGAGAAACAAGCCTTGGTGGGATGAAGAATCCTCCTGTGCTACGCACAGTACTTTAGATCCGAAGTATTATTAGCTTCCTTCTGATTTGCAATAGGTTATAGCTTGATCTTGTTGTTTTCGAGGAGGATTCAAAAATGGCTGGAACATCTTCGTCTTTGAAGGAGTACTCTTTTGGAGTCTCGGATCCGAAGTCTTTTGCTGTCGGGGTTGCTGCGGTGACGTCTAATTAACATCAAAAGCTGGTGCAGGTGCCTTCCCCTTTCCATGGGAGGTGAAGTATGATTTTGGAGGGTTAGCCGTTGGTTGGCTTCTCTCGGCTTTCTTCCTTCTGAGGAAGCGTTCGACTTGCTCTACGTGTTGGCCTCTTTGTTTTGATGATATTTAACAAACAATTTATCACTAATGTTGTTTCTCTAGTATTCATGTTTTCTTATTTATTGTAGACAAATAATATGTTGAAGGATGGATGGAATTACGCATTCACGATCATATCCAATGGAGGTTGGCAGAGTTGTGGAGTGAAGCCTACGCAATTCAAAGTTAAATACTCAAGTTCAATCTTTATCCGTAAGTGTACCAAGATAGAGCTTCGTTGAAGATCACAAGCTTGGATAAATTTAGTTTTAGGTTTTATATTATGTGTGTTAGTACTTTAAGCTCAATCATATACACACATACACGTTTTGGTTTTGTATATATATAGTTATATATATATATATATACAAATATATTTTGGTTTGATAGTTTTCAAGTTTTAATATGAAACAATTGAATATAATTAGAAAACATATTTTTATTTCATACTTACATGCATATATATGATTTCATCAATATCAATTTTATTTAGTTCAATGAAATCATGTTTTAGTGCATTATATGTGTATTTTGATAAAATACTATATTCATGGTTTATGGACTTAATAACAATCATATACATCTTTTATTAAGTCTATATAATCATTTTGTAATGTTTCAAAACATGGTTAAGCTAAAATGTCAAAATTCATGTGTTTACATTTTCATGTTTTGGACTATTTTGTAAAATAATAATATTTTTTATTTTGGAGGTTCTTTTTGAAAACCAGTCCTTGTAGCATGTTTATTATCATGTCTACAATCATTTTCCAAAGTTTTACATTTTTTAAAATTTATTTTATATTTTTAAACTGGGTTTTAAAATTAGAAAATAGTTTTTAAGCCTGAATTTCATGTATCAGTTTACGATCGACCGCCACGGGCGGTCGCCTAGAGTCAAGAGACTCAGTGTGCTTTTTAGTGGCTCCCCCCCCCCCCCCCCCCCCCCCCCCCCCCCCGTCAAGAGACTCAGTGTGCTTTTTAGTGGCTCGCGGTCGACCGTGGCGGTCGACCGGATGAAGTTCAAAAAGTTTTACGGTCGACCACCACGGTCGACCGGATGTCTTTTCAGAGCCCAGTTTTGCCTTTCTGTTGCTCGCGGTCGACCGCAAGTTTTCCACGATCGATCGCCGATTGCCCAACGGCTATATTTGGTACATAATCAGATTTCTGATTCTTGGGGTTTTTTGGTCTTTTGTTTGGGGTTTTTGCTATTGGTTTCTCTTCCTATATAAACCCCTCAAACCCCTTCTACCAGCAACTATCCAAGAAATGCTTTAACAAAGTTTTAACAAGGGTTTAAGTGTTGTTTAAGTTTATTTAAGAAGCTTTTAAGCATTTAAGAGTTTGAGTTTGTGAAATCAATTTCACAAGAGCTTGAGGAGATCGTCTATTGGTGTTTGAGCATCCAACTACTCTCCCTCGATCTCTTGATCTATTGAGAAGTTTTCTAAACTCCTTTTCTAGCTTTATATCTATTTGTTTGATTATCATTTTATTAAAGCTAGTTTTATATTGAGTTTAGATTTGTTTAATCTCTTTGCTTACACACACAACCATTGAGCTTATTGTATTTGCATACATTGTATAATTGGGTTGTGGGGAGTTATAACAATTGAGAGTGAGCTTCATTGTGTTCTCATCCATATTTGAGAACAATCATTTGTTATATTATGAGATTGTAAAATTTTTGGTGAGCTAGAAAACCGAGTGTGAGGTGTAGACGTTGATCGGTGAGCGTTGAAAACCGACATTGTGAGAGTGTGAATTGTGAAGTTTTTGGTGAACTAGAAAACCGAGTGTGAGGTATGGACGTTGATCGGTGAGCATTGAAAACCAATATTGTGAGGTGTAAACGTTATTCGGGTAAGCGTAGAAAACCCGGTTGTGATAGTGGATCCGGGAGTGGGGAGCGGAGACGTAGGACGGAAGGTCCGAACTCCGTGATCATATTGTGTGTTTGCATTGTTTATTTGCATACTATCACGCTTGTTTTGTTTATGTTTATTTCACCCTTGTGTTAAGTTGTATATCCTCGCATATATCTCATAGTATATCTCATTGCTAGGATATTTCCCTTTGTTCATATTGCATATTCTTGCTCATATTATATTGTATATCTATCTTGTAAGAATAATTTATTAATTAGTTTTAGTTGGCATAAAATCGGATTAGATTAGCATAAGACCCTAATCACCCCCCTCTAGGGTCTAACAATTGGTATCCATATAGAAAATCAGAAAATCATAAACATTAATAAGCTATAATCAAATCAATTTACCCACTCGAACAGGTGTGGGTAGTCGCGACGCATATCCTCCTCACGCTCCCAAGAAGCCTCTTCAGCTCTTTTCCATCTCTATTGCTCCTAAATTCAATGTTTTCCCCTATGCTCAATGGTGTTTTAGATTCAAAATATTTATTCAATCTAAAATTATCGATTTATGGGAAATCATTGATTGTGCTTATATTGTGCCCATGTTGGAGAAATCAAAGTGGAGCAAACATGATAAAAGGATGTTTACAATGAACAAGATTTGGTTAGAATATTTGCTAAATGCTCTTAATTCATCTATGTCTAACAAGTTTGTTCATTTTGATAGTGCTTACAACTTATGGAAACTTATTGAAGCACATCAAGGGGACTTGGAGGTGATCCGATAAGCTTTGGAGGATCCCGCTTCAAGTTCATATGGAGCATCATGCACACGGCCACTAGGCGATTTCCCTAGTGAGGTTTGCGAGTTCGAATCGATTAATGATTTATCTAGTGATGAACTTGCTTGTGCTAGTAAAAAATTATTACATGCCCTTAACAAATTGCATAAAGATTTTATTGATTTACAAGGTAAGCATGATAATTTAAAATCCGATCATGAGAAGCTAGCTTCCAAATTTGATGTCATTACAAAAGAAAATATTATGCTTAAAGAAAACAATGACTTATTAAATTTGGAAAATGAAAATTTGATCTCATCAATTGCTATCCTATCTCATGCTATGATTGATGCCATGTTAGAAGTAGAGAACATAAAAAATGATACAGCTTCTTTTATAAATGAATATTTATGTTCTACTTCTAATGTTAATGCACATATGTCTAATGATAAGTTGAATATTGTTAAAAATCGCATTTCATCTTTAGATTCAACTCTTAAAATATGCATTGTTAATAATAAGAAACTTATGGACTTATGTGCAAAGTCTCGTGTTAATTCTTTCAAATCCAATACTCACTATGCACATATTTATAGCAAAATTTATAAATATTCAATTTGCGGTCGTAAAGGCCACATTGCTAAATTTTGCTATGATGCACACAAATCTTCTAAGACTAATGCTTCTTATGCATCTCATAAGGCTTCTTCATCAAATGCACATGTACATGCACAAACTTATCATGCTCATCATAAACATGCACATGTGTTTAGATGTGATCTATGTGGTCGATTTGGCCATTTGGCAAAGTTTTGCTTTAATTTGAAAAAGATTTCACTTTTGCCAAATAATTTTAAAAGACCACAGAAGTTTAAGTGTGATCATTGTGGTCGTTTTGGTCATTTGACCAAATTTTATTTTGATTTGAGGAGAGTTTCTCGTTTGTAAAATAATTTCCAAGATAAACCTATTTTTGCAAATGAGTCACGTGCACAACCGTTTGGTCAACATAAACAAATGCCTCCTTTCCATTGTACTTATTGCAATCGAAAGGGTCATTTGAGTAATTTTTGTTATGACCATGTCCGTGCACCACATGCGCCCAAGAGGGTTTATAACCCTAGGGATTTGAGTTTGAATGATAGGGGTCATGTCCCTAACCAATCCGGCACCAAGAATGCTTGGGTGCCAAAAATCTTTTTAAACCAAGTATTTTAGTGTTTTTCTTTTTCTTTTTCTTGGTTTTGAAAATTATACTTTAATTTTTTGAATATGAAAACAATTCTTTTTATTGGTCAAATTCTTTTGTTTTCATAATTAATGGTTTTTGTTTTGATGAGAGGTTTGTGTATATATAACCCCCCAGATTTATTGGGTGTTTATTCCCAAATCTTGTTTACTGGGTACTATAAGTCCTTATATGGGTTGGAACAAGCCTAAGAGCTTGACATATTGTTACCTCTCTTGTATTTTGTTAAAAATTTTGTTTTGAGTTATTGCTTTGAATTCGTTATATAAGCACAAATAGATGATTCAAATTTCAAATATGCTTTATAATGTATTCTTTATGTGGTTTGATCAAGTTTTACAAAAAAAAATTCCTTTATTGATCAAACGTCATTTTTAGGCTTAAAATTTGATTTATGATTTCATTTGGTTAATTTGTTTTCATTTGAAAACTTTTTGCATGATTCTCATGTTCTTCTTCTTTTGATTTCATAAATCTATTTTTTACACTATGTTTTTATAATTGTGTAATGAGACACTTCTTTCATAAATGATATATCTATATGTGTCCTCATTATCCTCTTGTATGTGAGTGATATTTAGCATATTCATTTATGCTTGCTCACATGTTTTGCCATGATCTTTATTGTATATACTTCATATGGCATTTTGATAGGGGGAGCATTCCCTATATCTTTGTATGTGTTGTACTCACCCATGCTTATAGGTAGGGGGAGCTTTCGCTCTCTTCTTTCTTGTTAGTTTCCCCTTTTTGATGTTGTCAAAGGAGGAGAAATATTGTGAGTATATTCTTTCCTTGTTATGCATGATAATTATGATATTGTATATTCATTTTCCTTTATGCATATATCCTTTTTGTAAATTGTTTGTCATCATCAAAAAGGGGGAGATTGTTGGCCTCTTTGTTTTGATGATGTTTAACAAACAATTTACCACTAATGTTGTTTGTCTAGTATTCATGTTTTCTTATTTATTATAGACAAACAATATGTTGGAGGATGGATGGAATTACGCATTCACGATCATATCCAATGGAGGTTGGCAGAATTGTGGAGTGAAGCCTACGCAATTCAAAGTTAAAGATTCAAGTTCAAGCTTCATCCGCAAGTGTACCAAGATAGAGCTTCGTTGAAGATCACAAGCTTGGGTAAATTTAGTTTTATATTTTATATTATGTGTGTTAGTACTTTAATCTCAATCATATACACACATACACGTTTTGGTTTTGTATATATATAGTTATATATATACATATATGTTTTGGTTTGATAGTTTTCAAGTTTTAATACGAAACAATTGAATATAATTAGAAAACATATTTTTATTTTATACTTACATGCATATATATGATTTGATCAATATTAATTTTATTTAGTTCAATGAAATCATGTTTTAGTGCATTATATGTGTATTTTGATAAAATACTATATTCATGGTTTATGGACTTAATAACAATCATATACATCTTTTATTAAGTCTATATAATCATTTTGTAATGTTTCAAAACATGGTTAAGCTAAAATGTTAAAACTCATGTGTTTACATTTATATGTTTTGGATTATTTTGCAAAATATTGATATTTTTTATTTGGGAGATCCTTTTTGAAAACCAGTCCTTGTAGCATGTTTATTATCATGTCTACAATTATTTTCTAAAGTTTTATATTTTTTGGAATTTATTTAATATTTTTAAACAGGGTTTTAAAATCAGAAAATAGTTTTCAAACCTGAATTTCATATATCAGTTTGCGGTCGACCGCCACGGTCGACCGCCTAGAGTCCAGAGACTTAGTATGCTTTTTAGTGGCTCCCCCCCGATTGTGGCGGTCGACCAGATGAAGTTCAGAAAGTTTTGCGGTCGACCGCCACGGTCGACCGGATGTCTTTTCAGAGCCCAGTTTTGCTTTTTTGTTGCTCGCGGTCGTTCGTGAGTTTTCCACGGTCGACCGCCGATTGCCCAATGGATATATTGGGTACAGAATCAGATTTCTGATTCTTGGGGGTTTTTGGTCTTTTGTTTGGGGTTTTTGCTGTTGGTTTCTCTTCCTATATAAACCCCTCAAACCCCTTCTACCAGCAACTATCTAAGAAATGTTTTAACAAAGTTTTAACAAGGGTTTAAGTGTTGTTTAAGTTTGTTTAAGAATCTTTTAAGCATTTAAGATTTTGAGTTTGTGAAATCAATTTCACAAGAGCTTGAGGAGATCGTCTATTGGTGTTTGAGCATCCAACTACTCTCCCTCGATCTCTTGATCTATTGAGAAGTTTTCTAAACTCCTTTTCTAGCTTTATATCTATTTGTTTGATTATCATTTTATTAAAGCTAGTTTTATATTGAGTTTAGATTTGTTTAATCTCTTTGCTTACACACACAACCATTGAGCTTATTGTATTTGCATACATTGTATAATTAGGTTGTGGGGAGTTATAATAATTAAGAGTGAGCTTCATTGTGTTCTCATCCATATTTGAGAATAATCATTTGTTATATTATGAGATTGTAAAATTTTTGGTGAGCTAGAAAACCAAGTGTGAGGTGTAGACGTTGATCGGTGAGCGTTAAAAATCGACATTGTGAGAGTGTGAATTGTGAAGTTTTCGGTGAACTAGAAAACCGAGTGTCAGGTGTGGACGTTGATCGGTGAGCGTTGAAAACCGACATTGTAAGGTGTAAACGTTATTTGGGTAAGTGTAGAAAATCCTGTTGTAATAGTGGATTTCTTCCCGGGAGTGGGGAGCGGAGACGTAGGACGGAAGGTCCGAACTCCGTGATCATATTGTGTGTTTGCATTGTTTATTTGCACACTATCTCTCTTGTTTTATTTATGTTTATTTCACCCTTGTGTTAAGTTGTATATCCTCGCATATATCTCATAGTATATCTCATTGCTAGGATATTTCCATTTGTTCATATTGCATATTCTTGCTCATATCATATTGTATATCTATCTTGCAAGAATAATTTATTAATTAGTTTTAATTGGTATAAAATTGTATTAGATTAGCATAAAACCCCAACCCCCCCCCCCCCCCTCTAGGGTCTAACACTACGCGCACCTTCAACTCTCTCCAAGTCTTGGACGATGCTACTCCCATAACTTCTAAGATATTAATGGACAGGTTGTTATGACAGGTTTGGAGGATGAAGTCCTCTATGACTGGATCTCGGTAATTCATCGTCTTATTTTGAAAGCGCTTGACGGAGTCGTCGACCGTCTCTTCATCTTCCTATTTCTCCTCAAAGAGTGTCCTGATTGATATCTAGGTGTCATCATCAAAGAAATTGCCGAGAAATGAGCTTTCTATGTTATCCCAGCTGTTGACGCTTCTAGGCTTGAGACGGCAGTACCAATCGAAGGTAACCCCACGAAGGGTGCCCAGGAATGACTGAACCATCAAGGCTTTATTGCCAGAAATCATACCCAAGTGGGACTTAAAGTAGTTCAGATGTTGAGTGGGCGAGCCCTTCCCGTCGAACGGCGTGAAGTTGATCAGGTTAAACTTCGTCGGGTACAGGATTGACTCTTACTCTCTCAGGCAAGGACACGGAATACCAGTCTTCTTCACCTCTCGAGCAGACATCAGAACGTTGATTTTGCTCTCGAGGTCTTTCATCTTTTCGTCCTCGTCTGTATCATGCTTTGAATGATTTCTAAGAGGAACAACGCGGTCATCCCCAGTGTTGTTGTCTTTGGTGGGACCACCCCCAGTGTTGTTGTCTTCAGTGGGGTCACCCCTAGTGTTTTGGTCAACTAGAGGGTTATCTGCATCGAGGTGTTCGTCCATGTCTGAATCGTCACATGCCCGGTAGGCATTATTGTGCCGACTAGATTTGACAATCTGATTAGACAGAGCCCGAATTGTTGGTCATGCATTTCCCTCATCTGCTGCATAGCCATTTCCATTTTAATTTTGAATGCTTCTTTCTGCTTGGCTAGAGCATCCTCGAGAATTTTAGCCATTTGCTCGGTGTTTATCATAAACACTTCCCGAGCTTGTCCCACGCTAGACATTGTGTCGTCGGAGGCGATTGCGGAGCAAGTATCTGAAAGTTTGTCCTCTGAAGACAGTCCTTCGTGCATCCTTGGGTCAACCCTTTGTTTGATGGCTTCTAGCTAGAGCCAAGACATCCATTGGGCTATTCCTAAATTGACTTTTTTCTCAAAAAAATGTCAGGATTAGAGCCGTTTGAAGCAATCGCAGACTTTTCTTTGTCAACCATGTTGATAGTGACTTTAGGGAATTCGTTATCTTGACCGGTTGACTTTCTTTTATGGAAACGCCTTGACTTACCCCCTGTCAACCATGGTTTTAACGTTTCAGGGGAAAGCCTTTGGAATACGGAGACCCTCTGTGGAGAAGTCTTGGGGCAGCTACATTCTAATAATACTGCCCGAATAAATCTCTCAATGGATAGTGAGAGTGCGTTTCTGGGGTATTCCTCTTTCGAGACTTACCCCCAGCCTGATAGTACAACTTATCGACATTATGGCCGGAGCAACTTATCGGCTGTTTACATGATACTTCAGGTGTAACGCTGTCGTCTTTTCGACGCGTCTTCTTCTGAATAGGTAACGCTTTATTAGCGTTAGCAGGAGTCACATGTTTGGAATCACACCTGTGTTAGGGTGAAATCTTAGTAGGCTCCTGGTTTTGTGCACGCACCCCCAAGCGGATGGTCAAGGGAATCAGGTTGTTAGGAGGTCACGTACGATCCTCAGTTTGGATGGTTGTTCGGAGTTCCTTCAGCGGTCCCAAGCGTTCCTTAACAGGTGCTTTGCCTTGATCTTCGAGTAGAGGACCAAGGCGATCCTTTAGAGGAATTCTAAATTTGGAGAGATCCACGTCGCCGTAGGGCTTCACCGAAGGTGTGGTGGCAGGAGGAACGGGATCAGAAGTTGACGAAGGCTGGGAAGCAACATCACCTGCTTTTGCCTTAGGCGCTGATTTGGCCTTTGTCATCCATACTTGTTTGGATCTCGGTGATCTCTTAACTACCTCTTCCTTTTGCATTTCTTGTGCTTTTCGCACAAGGATCCGGGTGTGCGCAAGAAGTGCGCGACGCTTCTGAATGCGTTCCTCAAGAGTAGAACAGTTCCGTTTGACACGAACCCATCCGTTAGTAGATGGTTGGGAGGAGGTTCCTGAAGCTTTCTGTGGCGATGGTTTAGCCATTTGGCGTCTCCTGGACTTCAGATCCGCTTGGTAGTGGAGCTCATCCACTTGCTCCAAAGCCTTAGCAAATTGGCGTGTGAGACGTTGGCGGCACCTTTGACGAGCTCTCTTCAATAAAGTTGGCACGCCTTTAGTAGTCAACTCCTTAATGGAGGCGGTGTTTGGATCTGTGGCTTTGGCTTCATCGGACACCGGAGAATCGTTGCGAGGTGCAACTGTAGCAGCGGTACCAGGGAGATCGCCTTCTTGGGTGTTCAAATCTAAAGACCAGCGGATCTTCTGGGCGGAGGAGACCTTCCTGTACTTACGAGGAGAGGCGGATCTGGAGGAGGAGGAGGAGACATACTCCTCAAACTTCTGTTGGTCGAACTCGTATTCGACTTCTTCAGCCATGGGGATCTTGATCGTCGGCTACAGCACGACAGCCTTGGTAGTAAGGCTGTTGGCTCCCACTGTGGTCGTCAGCTTGTTTTGGTCAAAAATTGGTTACAATGAAAAACAAAAAGATAGTCTTTTTATAAGACTCTTACACAATAAAAACAAAAATTTAGAACTCTCGTTAAAACAAACACAACGGATGTTTATCACCCGCTGTTTGTGTGGGATCTTTGCCTGTGCCGGGGTTTATCCGTGGACCACCGAACAATCAGATCAATCTGGAGTATTGTTGATTCGCGAAGGAATCAAGAAACCGAAGCAATTATCCCGGTAATAGTGAGATAACCACTCTTCTCGAGATCGCATCTAGGTACAATCTCAAGGGAAGGAACCGGGCTATGGAACTGACGAACTCCTCTTCCTTATATCGAAGAACTCAATCAATCTCCTCCTCCTCTTTGAAATTCATGCTCTTTAGTCTCTGATTCAGCAGGGCTTCACTAAGGCTCAAGAATTCTGGATATGTGCAAATGAAGGCCCTAGGGCTGTATTTATAGGCTTCGGGACCTCCGTTTTTAGATAAGAACGACCGATTCGATCTTATCCTCCATTATAACCATTTTATCATGTTCTTGGATAATATTAGATCGGTTGAAACAAATCCAGTCAGTTAACAGTTAAAAACAGCTCAAAACGGCTTTTCTGGGCCTGCAGACACCCTCAGTGTCTCAGCCCTGGCCGAGACACTTGGGGTGGCATATTCTTTGTTTGTTTACGCGGATGTGAGTAGTTGAATAGTGTCCATCATGTCAATTTTTTGGGTTGTCAAAAATCATGGGCAAAGAGAAAGGTTTTTGAGGAGATTTCTGGAATATGTTTCCCAGACCTATTTAAAAATTACGAATACAACACAATGTATGCTTATTAAATTCCATCTTATACTACTTTAAGTCAGACATGGCCACGACCCACGTTCATTAAACCAGGCTTTTTTGGGAGCTGCCCAAACCTGGATTGGAAGCTCGACATGCCGGGCCTGAGCTTTTTCTAGGCCAGTCTTGGCTCTTTGATTTTGGATTTTGGAGCTGCCCAAATCCTACTTGGAAGCTCAGCCCAACGTGTTTCGGGCTGGGTCCAAACTGCCCAGATTACGTACTTAAAAGTGAGTTGAAGTCATGTTTAGTAAAATTAACGGTTTGGTTTTTAATTAGGCCTTAATTTTTAACCATTATTTTAATTACTTTTATGAGAATATATCAAGTAATTATTTAAGTATGGTTCATATGACCAATAAAGGTCAACGACGTTTTATATATTATAATGCAACACGATTAAAAAATAGTTTATACGTGATGGAGGCTACCTAGAAAGCGAGAATGCAAGGATGAACTTGTAGATACAGGCTAACATAACGTGAGAGATAAATTCAACCATGAGATGTTTGGAACTTGCTTTCATTCAGAAAAAAAAGTAAAGACTATAAAGATGGCTTCACTATATGCAACGAAGCCAACAAACATACGATCAAGAGAGATAATTAAGATGATCCTAACTTAAGTAATGAATTAGAAACACAAAAAAAGTATCATATATATAATTAACATTTGTTCTTATTAACATTTATTCTTATTTAAATTACTTGTAAAGTTAGATGGGAAGATAAAAAATGAATGAGCCCAAGAAAAGACAATAGCACGAGAAATCCAGATCCAACATGATGTTACAATTGACGTAGATGATGATGAGTAGAAACCGGCCTAGCCTCCAGCCCAGTTTCCAGCCCTACTATGGTAGACCTATCAACATGTTGGCAGTAAGTAGGCGTTTGCTTGTTGTTAATGTACTAAAGGGGGTGACCCTTAAAGGGAATGGTTAAAAAGAATGCATACAACTTAACATAAATATCTGGGGTAAAAGCTTTATCAATTATTGTTTGGGTAAAAAATCGTTGTTTTCATTGTGATTGAATCTATTATAGCTTTAATTGTTTACAATAAACTCAAATAAAAAAGTTGATCTTTTTATAAGATCTCCTTATACAATAAAAATACAAAAGATACGACTCTTGTCAAACAACGCAACGGACGTTTATCACCCGCTGCTTGCGTGGGAACTTTGCCTGTGCCGGGGACGTTAATATCCGTGGACCACCGCGGATCAGATCCGGTTGACAGATTAAGTTGATCAAAGCTCTTACTTCACGAAGGAAGTAATCATTGCAGCGATAATCTCGACCAAGCGAGATCACGGCTCTTCTCGAGATTTAAGACCAAGCTTAAATCCAGAGGAATAGGGGACGGGTCTCAGATCTCTCGAACTCCACTCTTTATGCACAGGAGATCGCCAAGATCTACTAACCCTTGCTGTAAATTCGTGGCTCCACTCTCCAATTCGGTAGCGTTTCGCCCTCTTGATGTCCACCCCGGAGAAATGAGCACCGAGCTCGTATTTATAAGCTTCAGAAGCGGGTATTTGGATAAGAACGAGGGATTCCTCTTTATCTTCAGTTGAGAACTGAATAACCACAGTATCAGATCAGTTAGGACGCTTAGGAACAAACAAATCCTAAGAAAAACCGTCAAAGCAGAAACAGGATCAAATCTGGCCGATGCGTCACCCGGTGGCTCGGCCTGGCCGGGCCACCAAATGGTGGCTCGGCCTTGGCCAAGCCACTATAAGGTGGTTGTTCTGGTTTTTTGGGTTTTGACTTGTTTGCCACTGGCCCGACCGGATCGTTTTGACGTGATCCGGCCGCCAGAGGTTTTCTTGGTTTTCTCGGGTTTGACCTTTTCCGTCATTATGCGTATTTCATCGTTTCGTTGATCTGTACGTTATTTTGGTGGCTGATGAGCGTGTGGGCCACTTGGTGGTGGCCGGTGAGTGCACAGGCTATTCGGTTTGCCGTTTCGCTTCATGTGTTCATCGGCGTTGGATAATCCTCTTAGACTTAGATAATGGCATTCATCACCTTCTCTCTATCTCGAGCTGTATTCGAGGACCTATAGGTAATTTTTGACGTCTACAGATACCCCCTCCAAAGAATTTCAGACTCGTTCTTTTATAGGGGAGTCTGGAATGCTTTCGATAAGATAGGCACTTTCCTCAATCTCGTAGAGGGGCCTGTGAACTGCTTCAATTCTTGACTCCTTCAGCCTTCAGTCTATTCAGTTTTTGGTCGAATAGATGAAGTTCTTCCGATGCTGCATTTATCGTCTGACCGTTGTCGAAATCTTGGATTGAAGTTGATGCGTAAGTTTTCGAATTTAGCTCTTATCGTTCAGTTGATTTTGAACTGATCATCTTCGTTAGAAATTCATATCTGAATGTGATTGAACTCCCTGGAATCATCATTTGCCTTATTTTGGTGAAATTGTCGATGTGTCGACCATCGTCGGCTTTTACTGTAACGCATTGCCTGGCGTTAACATAGTTTATACTCATACGTTTGCTGGAGTTTACACAGTTTAAGCTTTTAAGGCGTTGGAGCGTGGCGGTCCAAAATGTTAGGGCAACAGGACAAACTATTAAAGTTGATTCATCTATATGTGTGGATCTTATTCTGAAGTTTGTTGGATGCTCAAGTCATGAGACCAACTAATGAAGCTGATTTATCAATGACTCACATTTATAGAATTTTTGGCAAATTCTCAGCCATCAACGGGTTTGATAAGCCTTTACCGACTACCATTTGAGTCGGGCTAGCATGCAGATAGTTTAAATCTATTTTGCACATAACGTTGTGCTAAAAGAGTTAACTCTTTTAGTGCTACGATATTAAATACGTAGACTTCGTCTTCTAAAAGAGTTAACTCTTTTAGTGCTACGATATTAAATACGTAGACTTCGTCTTTCTCCTGTGAAAAGACTAAACAGCAACGTGTATCAGATGTAGACTTAGGATTTTTGGCAAATCCTCAGCCTTCAATGGATTTGACATGTCTTTACCGATTACCGTTTGAATCGGGCTTGCACGCGGATTGTTTAAGTCCGTTCCGCATGTGACGTTGTGCTAAGAGAGTTAACTCTTTAGTGCTACGATATTAAATACATAGACTTCGTCTTTCTTACGGGAATAGACTACCCGGCAATGTGTGTTAGGCGCTGACTTATCCCTACTTAGGCTTTGGGATAAAATTCCCCGTGCGTGTGAAGCATGTATTTTGGCGTTATGAATAACAACCTGCCACAATGTCGAATATGTGGGCTTTTGTTCTTTCTACTGCTAAGAACTAACTGGCAACGCGTGTTAGGCATTGACTTATCCCTGCTCAGGATTCAGGATAAAATTCCCTATGCGTGTGAAGCACGGATTTTAACGTTATGAATAATAACCTGCTACAATGTCGAATATGTGGGCTTTTGTTCTTTTTACGGTTAAGAACTAACCGGCAATGCATGTTAGGCGTTGACTTATCCCTGCTCAGGATTCGGGATAAAATTCCCCGTGCCTGTGAAGCACGGATTTTAGCGTTATGAATAACAACCTGCCATAATATCGAATATGTAGGCTTTTGTTCTTTTTACGGTTAAGAACTAATCGGCAACGCGTGTTAGGCGTTGACTTATCCCTACTTAGGTTTGGGAATAACATTCCCCATACATAAAAGGCATTGATTTTTGTTGCTACGATGCTGAATACGTAGACTCGGTCGTTTTTACGGGAACGAACCACCCAGCAATGCAGGTTAAGCGCTGATTTATCCCAACTTAGGCTTCGGGATAAAATGCCTCATGCATAAAAGACATGGATTTTTGTTGCTACGATGCTGAATACGTAGACTCGATCGTTTTTACGGGAACGAACCACCCAGCAACACGGGTTAAGCACTGACTTATCCCTACTTAGGCTTCGGGATAAAATGCCCCAGATTGGTATTTTGTCGTCTTTTTTAATCGATGAAAGACTAAACTGGCAATGAGTGTTAGGCGTTGACTTATCCTTGCTCAGGATTCGGGATAAAATTCCCCGTGCGTGTGAAGCACGGATTTGTGGAGTTGAAAAAGTGGTGTCTTCTCTTGGGGCAAAGACGAACCCGATGCGGGAGAGGAAGAATTTTATATTCTATCTCCCGAAGCTGAAGAGGAAGAATTTTATATTCTATCTCCAGTTGCAAAAGGAAACTTCAAGTGGGATCTCCACTTCAAGAATCCGGGAAGGCGAAACTAAGAGTGAGATCTCCACTCCGAGAATTAAAAAGATTCAGATAACCCTAACTGTCGGAAGGTTTATTATCGAACTAAAGGTGGGTTTCTCGTTTATCAAGAATGAATTGTGGTTTTGGCCCTAACTGTAGGAAGGTTTGACCAAGCGGGAGTTTGAGGTGATCCTAACTGTAAGAAGGTTTGATCACTCAATTTGAAAGTGAGCCTCTCATTCATGGAAGGAATCGAGAAGAGATTTTGGTTATGGTCCTAACTGTAGAAAGGTTTGACCGAATGAAAGTGGGAGTTTGAGATGACCCTAACTTTTATAGGTTTGATCACTCGATTTGTGGACCTCTCGTTCGTTGAAGGTAATTTTGACTGTGGTCCTAACTATAGGAAGGTTTGACCAAGTGAACAATAAGAGTGGGAGTACAAATCATAGTAGGAGTGTTGATTCGTACAAACCGCTCAAAGTGGATTCCTAGTGTTAAGTGATAAGTACTTAATACGGAGGGGCTTGACAGTCGTCAATGATCAAGATGTTAAAATTCCAAGTACTATGTCCGGAATTTAATAATGGGAATGTTGAGTGCACAAACGCATAGAAGTTTGAGTGGATTCAACCGAAATGAAATTTTAGTGGTCCCATCATCAATTAGTCTGATCGGTGGGGGATTTTATGGTGGAAGACTATGAATCGTCAAACACCAAAGAGAGTTTTATGAGAGAAGATTGATCCATGGCGAAATGATCGAATCTCGTCTCAACAAAAGAGTGTTCGGAAATCAAAGTGGGAGTTTAGTGTTTATCACTTTGTTCGTAATAATCGGGTTATCCCTAAGAAAATTACATGTAGTATTTTTTCGGGAACTTCCCGTTACATGAATCATCCACCCCCAGCTTCCTTCGTGAAACTGGGTCTAACATCATACTGAGTTACATGATCGGGTTATCCTTAAGAATATTACATGTAAAAATTCTTCAGGAACTTTCCGTCAAGAGTAGGAAACAGTTTAGACTCATATACCTATTGGAGTATTAAGAAGCAGTTTATACTCGTATACTCTTCGGAGTGTCAGAAAGAGCAGTTTATACTCTTATACTTGTCGGAGTCTTCATTCGACTTAATTGAGCGATATAACGCCGGCTTTAACCAAGATTTGGATGCTATTCTTTAGAGCGAAGCAAGCCTTGGTAGGATGAAGGATCCTCCTGTGGTATGCACAGTACTTCGGATCTGCAGTATTATCAGCTTTCTCCTGATTTACGATAGGTGGTAGCTTGATCTTATTATTTTTAAGGAGGGACTTGAAGATGGTTAGAACATCTTCGTCCTTGAAGGAGTACTCTTTTTGGAGTCTTAGATCCGAAGTCTTTTGCTGCCTTCGGGGTTGTTGTTGCAACGTCTGATTAACGTCAACAACTGTTGTAGGTGCCTTTCCCTTACCATGGGAGGCGAAGTTCGAGTTCGGAAGATTAGCCGTCGGTTGGCTCCTCTCGGCCTTCTTCCATCGGAGGAAGCGTTTGGCCCGCTCTCCGTGTATCTTCAACTCTTTCCAGGTATTGGACGGTGCTACTCCTATAACTTCCAACACATCCAAAGAGAGGTTATTATGACAGGTTTGGAGAATGAAGTCCTCCGTGATCGGATCTCGGCAGTTCATCGCCTTATTCTGAAAGCGCTTGACAAAGTCGTCGACTGTCTCGTCGTCTTCTTATTTCTCATCGAAGAGTGTTCTGATTGACACCTCGACATCATCATCAAAGAAGTGAGCGAGTAATAGATTCTCCATGTCATCCCAGCTGTTAATGCTTGCAGACTTGAGACGACGGTACCAATCGAAGGTGGGCCCGTGAAGGGTGCCAACGAATGACCGAACCATCAAGGCTTCATTACCGGAGATCATATACAAGTGGGACTTGAAGTAGATCAAATGCTGAGTGGCAAACCCTTCCCGTCGAACGGCGTGAAGTTGATCAGGTTGAACTTCGCCAGATACGGGATCAAATCCCACTCTCTCGGGTAAGGATACATAATCCCGGTCTTCTTTATCTCTTGATAAGACATCAGAGCGTTGACTTTTCTCTTGAGGTCCTTCATCTTTTCGTCCTCGTCTATATCATGCTTTGGACGATTTGTGAGAGGAACAACGGGGCCACCCCCAGTGTTTTGGTCAGCGGGAGGGTTCTCAGCATTAAGACGTTCATCCACATCTGAATCGCTACCTGCTTCGTCAGCAAGGTTGCGACGGCTGGATTCACCGAACTGATTGGACAGAGCACGAATTTGTTGTTCATGCTCTTCCCTCATTCGTAGTATATCCATCTCCATTTCAATCTTGAATGCCTCTTTCTGCTTGATTAGGGCATCCTCGAGAATTTTGGCGATTTGCTCGGTGCTGATCATGAACAGTTCGCGGGATTGTCCCGGACTAGATACCGTATTATCAGAAGCGATTGTCGAGTTAGCATCCGATGCTTCATCATCCGAGGATAACTCTCTCTGCATTCTCTGATAATCTCTTTGTCTAATAGTTCCCGATCGCAACCAGGTTAGACGGTGCGATGTAAGCGGGTCAGAGCTAGAAGGTCGAATCGACTTTCCCTTATCAGCCATATTTATTGTAACTTCCGGGAGTTCGTCACCTTGAACGGCCGAATTGTTTCTTACGGAAACGTCTTGGCTTGGACTTAGTCGCTCCGTTAAAGATCCTCTCAAATACCGAGACCCTCTGTGGAAGGGTCTTGGGGCAGCTACACGCTGATAATACTGTCCTGATTAGTTTAGCACACGAATAGTAACAATCCATCTCCCGGGTACCTCTTTTTCAAGATCTGTTCGTACTCCCAGCTTGATAGTACAACTCATCGGTATGATGACCGGAGCAATCTATCGCGTGTTAGCACGATTTCTCAGGTATAACGTCGTCGTCTGACGAACACGTTTCCTTCTGAGAGCTTGCTGCCTTATTGGCGTTCTTAAGAGTCACGCATTTGGAGCTACGCTTTTGGGAGCGCGAGCTCTTGATGGGCTCTTGTTCTTCAATTCGCTATCTGATGAGATCAATTGTAGGGGTTTTCCCATTATAGAAAGGCCCTAACTTGTTGCGAGGGCGTGTGCGACCCCCAGCTTGAGTGGTTGCTCGGGGTACCGTCACCGGACCCAAGCATTCTTTGATCAGAACTTTGCCTCGATCCTCGTGCAAAGGACCCAGGTGATCTGTCATCCTCATCTTGAAACAGGCCAAGTCTTCATGGTCGTGAGGCTTCACCGGAAGTGCAGAATTCATCGGGATAGAAACAGGGGCTGTCGGAGGCTTAAACGGGACCGTGGGAGGTGAACCGGGTGCGAACCGAACCGAACCGGGTGCAAACCGAACCAAACCGGGTACGAACTAGCGCAAACCACCATTTGGTGGCTTAGCTTGGGCTGAGCCACCATTTGGTGGCTCGGTTTTGGCCGAGCCACCAGATGGTGGTTCGCGTATTCTGGCAGTTCTGGACGCTGTTTGACTTTTTGTGGATGCCGTTTCGGACTTTGGTTTCCAAACTTGGCATGATTTTAGTGGCTTCTTGATTACCTCTTTTTGCTTCAGCTTTCGTGCTTCTCGCACGAGAATTCGTGCGCGCGCAATCAAGGCGCGACGCTTCTGAATGCGCTCCTCGAGGGTTGAGCGGGTCCGTTTGATTTGGATCCACTCGTTCCTTGTTGGTTTGGAGGAGAGGCCATTTATTTGTAGTTGGAGCACTCGGTGCCTTCTACGTTTCAGATCCGCCTCATAGCTAATCCCGTCAACAGGCTCCAAAGCCTTAGTAAGTCGGCGCGCAAGTCGTTGGCGCTGTCTTTGGCATGCCCTTTTTGATAAGGTTGGCGTGCCTTCTGTAATTGACTCCTTAACGGAGGAAGGGTCCAGATCTATAGATCTGGGCTTGTTGGAGGCCGGAGGGGCTTTGCAAGGTGAGATTGCAACGGAAATGCGGGCCTTGATCTTCCTGCACTTGCGAGGGGCAAAGGATCTGGAGGAGGAGGACGACAAATACTCCTCGAACTTCAGTTGGTCGAATTCTTACTCGACCACTTCTTCAAACGGGATCTGGATCCTTGTTTGCGGTACGACAGCTTCGGCAGCGAAGTTGTTGGCTCCCACTGTGGTTGTCAGCTTGTTTGGGTCAAAAATTGTTGTTTTCATTGTGATTGAATCTATTACCAGCTTTAATCATTTACAATAAACTCAAATAAAAAAGTTGATCTTTTTATAAGATCTCCTTATACAATGAAAATACAAAAGATACGACTCTTGTCAAACAGCGCAACGTACGTTTATCACCCGCTGCTTGCGTGGGAACTTTGCCTGTGCCGAGGACGTTAATATCCGTGGACCACCGCGGATCAGATCCGGTTGACAGATTAAGTTGATCAAAGCTCTTACTTCACGAAGGAAGTAATCGTTGCAGCGATGATCTCGACCAAGCGAGATCACGGCTCTTCTCGAGATTTAAGACCAAGCTTAAATCCGAAGGAATAGGGGATGGGTCTCAGATCTCTCGAACTCTATTCTTTATGCACAGGAGATTGCTAAGATCTGCTAACCCTTGCTGTAAATTTGTGGCTCAACTCTCCAATTTGGTAGTGTTTCACCCTCTTGATGTCCACCCCAGAGAAATGAGCACCCGAGCTTGTATTTATAAGCTTCGGAAGCGGGTATATGGATAAGAATGAGAGATTTCTCTTTATCTTTAGTTGAGAACTGAATAACCACAGTATCAGATGAGTTGGGATGCTCAGGAATAAACAAATCCCAAGAAAAATCGTCAAAACCGAAACAGGATCAAATCTGGCCGATGCGTCACCCGGTGGCTCGGCCTGGCCGGGCCACCAAATGGTGGTTTGACTCGTTCTGTCGTTATGCGTATTTCATCGTTTCGTTGATCTGTACGCTGTTTTGGTGGCCGATAAGCGTGCGGGCCACTTGGTGATTGCCGGTGAGTGCACAGGCTATTCTGTTCGCCGTTTCACTTCATCTGTTCATCAGCGTTGGATAATCCTCTTAGACTTAGATAATGGCGTTCATCACCTTCTCTCTGTCTCGAGCTGTATTCGGGGACCTATAGACAATTTTTGACGCCTACAGTGTCTCCACCAAGGCCTTGGCACCGTTCAGGCGCACCCCGGTCAAAATCGCTGTATCTTTGATGTCTGAACTCAGAATTACACAATTCAAAGTGCGTAGGAAAGTCGACGAAGAGATCTACGAGCTCACATGGTTGAATCATACATGGATTAGATGAGATATGAGGGGTGCTTCGTCTTTCGTAAGTGAAGCGTATCTCCCGATCAGTTCGTATCTTCGTTATTCTGCAGTTCCATTGCTTCACACGGTTCGTCGACTTACTTCATGCACTCATCGACGTCAATTAAGCTTTTGTGACTTGAATAGTAATATTCATCATCTTTTCTCTGCTTCGAGCCGTGTATGGGAATACGTGGGTAATTTTTGACGCCTACATCTCGGCCTATGGCCGAGACACCAATCGTGTCTCGGCCCAGGGGAGAGACACTAGCAGTGTCTCTTACCCAGTAAATCTATTTTTGCTCGTTTTTCAATAAGATTTCATCCCAAAACCTCCCCAACTAACTTAAGGCTATCTTTGAACGTGATAAAGTGGTTATAACTAAAGATGAGATTAAATCATCCATTCTTATATAAAAACAGAGCTTTTGAAGCCTATAAATACAACCCTATGGCCTTTACTCACGAGAGGAAGGAATTTCGGAGCAACGGTGAATCCCTAACATTTTGGAGAGCAAGGAGCAAGAATTTCAGAGAGGAGGAAGGTGAGTTCTTCAACAAAAAGGAGAAGAGTTCGAGAGATCTGCAGCCCCTTCAGCATCGTTCATCTGCTTCCCTTGAGATCAGACTTTGATTTGATCTCGAGAAGAGTGCTTATCTTACCGTTGCTGAGATATTCACTTCAATTTATAATTTCCTTTGAGAAGCAACAAAATCAACCAGATCTAATTATTGGTGGTCTACAGATCAAATAATCCCCAGTACAGGCAAAGATCACATGCAAGCAGCGATCGATAAACGACCATATGTGTGTTTCTAGGAGATCCCCTTGTCTATTTTCATTGTGTAAGAAGGTCTTATAAAAATACTATTTTTCTTCTTTATTTTGAATCTGTAAGCGATAAACGTGTAATGCATTTAATGACAATAAAATCGATTTCCGACGCAAACACGGTGGCAACCACAATGGGAGCTAACAGCCTCGCTACCGAGGCTGTCGTGCCGCAGACGATGATTAAGATCCCGGTTGAAGTAGAGATTGAGTACGAGTTTGACTAGTAGAAGTTTGAGGAGTACGTCTCTTCCTCCTCCAGATCTTCCTCTCCTCGCAAGGCAGAAAGACCACTTCCCTGAAGAAGGTTCATTGGTCTTCGGATCTGAAGACCCAGGGTGACGATCTTCACCAAATTACTATTGAAAGCTCTTCTCTAGCGTCCAAGGAAGCCGGATCTGATGTGTGTGACAACTCCTCAAAAGTCAAGGAGTTTCCCGTTGATGGCGTACCAATTCTGAAGAAGAGGGCTCGTCAGAGGCGGCACCAACATCTTGCCCGTCAACTCGCCAAAGCTCTAGAGCAGGTGGACGGACTCGCTATCAAGCAGACTTTTAGAATTCAAAAGACGCCAAATGACTAAGTCGTCCCCACAGCAAGCAATGAGTTCCTCCTCCTAACCATCAACTAACAAATGAGTTCGTGTCAAACGAACCCATTCTACTCTCGTGGAACACATCCAGAAGAGCCGCGCACTTCTTGTGCATGCATTGATCCTTGTGCAAAAGGTATAAGAGATACAAAAGAAGAGGTGGTCTAAGAATCACCAAAATCCAAATAAGTTTGGGTGCCAAAGGCCAAAACAGCATAAAAAATAGCGTCGAAAACAGCCAAAACGTCTCCCTCTGGGGAGAGACACCGCTCGTGTCTCTCACCTAAGGCGAGCAATCACGACGCCATTTGTCTCGCGCAGCTTGAGGGCGAGACAACCAAGCGTGTCTTGCACCTAGGGCAAGACACCAATGGTGTCTCACACCTAGGGAGAGACACGACTCGTGTCTCTCACCTGATTCTAGCCCCGAGGCTGTTTCCCAGCTTCCGTCAGCTTTCGATTCTGCTCCTCTTGCTCCCGTACCTCCGGTGAAGCCCTACGGCAGCGTGGACCTATCCAAATTCATAATTCTATTGAAGGATCACCTGGGTCCTCTACACAAAGATTAAGGCAAAACTCTTATCAAAGAATGTTTGGGTCTGATAGACAAATCCTAAGCAACTCTTCAGACTGGGGGTTGTATACATCCTCCCAACAAACTAATTCATATAACCGCCCACTTGGGGGTGCGTGTGCAAGACCAGGAGCTTGTTAGGGTTCCACCTTCACGAAGGTGTGATTCCAAACATGTGACTCCTGTGAACGCCAACAAGGCATTATCTATTCAGAAGAAAACGTGTCCGTCAAACGACCATGTTATACCTAAAGACTCAAACCAACAGCAGATCGGCTGCTCTGACCACAACGTCGATGAGTTGTACTATCGCGATGGGGTACGAATAAGTCTCGAAAGAGAAGTACCCCAGAATTGGACTCTCCATGTCCTTGTGAGAGGTTAATCAGGAGGGTATTATCAGAGTGTAGCTACCCCAAGACCGCTCCACAGAGGGTCTCAGTATTTGAAAGGATCTCCACTGAAGGGTCCAAATACAAAAGAAGACCAACCGACCAAGGTGACGAACTCCCAGAAGTCACCATCAACGTGGACGATAAGGGAAAATCAACACGGCGTTCTAATCCTGATACTTTTCCCGGAGCATCTCAGCGTCTCACTTGGTTACGGTCCGGGACTATTAGATCTAGATCGAGTAGAGGGCGATCTTCAAATGATGAAGCATTAGACTCTTGCTCTGCGGCTACTTCCGACAATATAGTGTTGAGTGTGAGACAAAATCAAGAATCGTTCATGATCACTACTGAGCAAATGGCTTAACTCATTCTAAAGGCCTTGGCCAAACAGAAGGAGGATTTTAAAAAAAAATAGAAATGGCTATACAATGGGCCAAGAATTTACATGCCCAACAACTTCAGGAGTTATCAAATCAGCATGGTGAATCCAGTTGTAGCAACACTACCAATCAGGTAGATAGAGATTCAAAAGTTGATGAGAATATCAATGCTGATACTCCTCCCGACAACCTAGACGCTAGGGGTGGCCCCATCAATAATACCAACACTGGAGGTGGCACCATCAATAATACTAACACCGGGGGTGGTCCCATCATTTATCCCCAAAATCGCTCGAAGAAAGATACTAGCAAAGAAGAAAAGATGAAAGACCTTGAGAGAAAAATCAACGCTTTGATGACCACTCAAGAGGTGAAGAAGACCGATATCCCTTGTTTATATCCAAGAGAGTGATAGTTAATTCCATATCCGTGAAGTTCAACTTAATTAAATTCACACCGTTCGATGAAAAGGGCTTGCCCACTCAGTACCTGATTTACTTCAAATCCTACCCGGGTATGATCTATGGCAATGAACCTCTGATGGTTCGGTCATTCGTGGGCACCTTTCACGGGGCCGCCTTTGATTAGTACTACCATCTCAAGCCGAGAAGTATCAATAGCTGGGACGACATGGAGAGTATATTTCTCACCAACTTTTTCGATAATGACACTAAAGTATTAATTGGAACATTGTTCGAGGAGAAGTAGAAAGACAGGGAGTCAGTTGATAGCTTTGTCAAACGCTTCCAGAATAAGGTGATAAATTGCTGAGAACCGGTCATGGAGGACTTCATCCTCCAAATCTGTCATAACAACCTTTCCATTGATGTCCTGAAAGCCCTGGGGGTCGCACCGTCTAAAACCTGGAAAGAGTTGAAGGTGCATGGAGAATAGACCGAATGCTTCCTCAGAAGAAAGAAGGCCGAGAGAAGCCAATCGACAGCGCCTGTGGTTTCTGTTGATATTAATTAGACGTCACAACAACAACCTCAAAAATAACGAAGAACTATGAATCCGAGACTCCAAAAAGAGTACTCCTTCAAGGATGATGAGGTTCCAGCCATCTTCAAGTACCTCCTGAACAATAATAAAATCGAGCTACTGCCTATTAAAGATCAGGAGGGCTAAGTGGATTACAGATCCAAAATACTGTGCATACCATAGGAGAGTTCTTCATCCCACCAAGGTTTGCTTCAGCCTCAAAAACAAAACTCAAGCCTTAATTGACTTCGACGTCATAACGGTAAAACAAGCTAAATAAGGACGACCTAGACTCCGACAAGTATAAGAGTATAAACTACTTCTCTCTTCACTCCAAAGGGTATAGGAGTATAAACTATTTCCCAAACCTTCAATTGGTATACAAGGCTAAATTGTTCAAGAAATTCTTGGAGAATATTGCAAATAATATTCTTAAGGATAACCCGACTACCTCCGACTGGTATAAGAGTTTAAAATTGCTCCCTTAAGTTACGCGCTCTAACAATGTAGCCGAATGTGATTGGACTCAGGTTCACCCAATAAAGCTGGGGGTGGATACGAGGTTATCATAGCTGAATATGAAGTCAGGAACCAAGATCTAATTTTGTATCAAGAACAACAACATTACCCACAAACGAGAAGTTCCTGAAAAAGTACTATCCCTAATACGTTCGGGATAACCTATTTAATGGGAAGTTCCTGGAGAATGCTATGTATGATATTCTTAAGGATAACCTGAAACTAATTGATTATTCAATGTGAAAACCAACCATCTGAATAATCCTCTCTTAATCATGATAAAAAAAATTAAGAACGTCCCGCTGTGGCTATTCAATAATGTCCAAAATGATTAAAACCTTCCTGCTGTGATTTTCGGAGTACTCTTTCATTGAGATGAGATTCAATTACTTCATCAAGTCAATCTTCCCTCATGAAACTCTGAAATCCTTCAAGGATGAAGCATGTCTCATTTGCTTTTCCTTCATCTGATTCTTGGTTGGTTTCAATCGTTGCGATCAATTTTGCCAACTCCCACTGTGACTTTCCAAGCACTCTTTCATTGAGATGAGATTTAATGACCTCATCGGGTCAGTCTTTCCTCATGAAACTCTCACGGTCTAATTATAGAGTGCTTGATGATTCACAGTCCTCCACCATAAAATCCCTCACCAATCAAATCAACTGACGGTGGGTCCACCAAAATTCTTCATGGTTAAATTCATCCAAACTCCTGCTGTGTCCGAGCCTTTAACACTCCCACTGTTGAGCTCTGATACAACACCCAAAATTTCAATCCATGATAATTGTCAAACCCCTTTTTGTGTTAAGGTTTTGTCACTTGATACCAAAAACCCCCTCTGAGTGATTTTTACAAATCAATATTCCACTGTTATATGTACATTCACTCCCTCTGTTTGCTCGGTCAAACCTTTAAACAGTTAGGACCAAAGCTAAAATCCCCTCTCGACTCCTTCTATGAATGAGAGGTCCACAAATTGAACGATCAAATCTTTAAATAATTAGGATCGTCTCAAACCCCCACTCGGTCAAACCTTTAAACAGTTAGGGCTGAAGTTAGAATTTCATCTCGATAAATGAGAAATTCATTTTTCAGATCGGATAACCAATCCTATAAAAGTTAGGGTTATCTAGATCGTTTTGATTCTCAGAGTGGAGACCCCACTCTTAGTTTCATATTCCTGGATTCTCGAAGTGGAGATCCCACTTTGAATTTCCTTTGCAGCAAGAGACAGAATATCAAATTCTTCCTCTGCAGCATCGGGTTCGTCTTTGCCCCAAGAGAAGACAAGCAGGAGATGGAATAAAAAATTTTTCCTCTCCAGCATTGGGTTTGTCTTTACTCTAAGAGAAGACACCACTTCTCGATACCAAAATCCATGCCTTATACATATGAGGGACTTTATTTCAATCCCTAAATAGAGATAAGCCTACGCCTAACACGTGTTATCGGTTAGTCTTTTGCCATGAAAAAAACACCAGAATTTATGTCTGGGGGATTTTATCTCAATCCCTAAATAGAGACAATCTTACGCCTAACACACGTTGCTGGTTAGTCTTTTCTTGTGAAAAAACACCAGAATTCATGTCTGGGAGATTTTATCTCAATCCCTAATTAGAGATAAGTCTGCATCTAACACATGTTGTCGGTTAATCTTTTGTCACAAAAAAGACACCATGATCCATGCCCGGGGGATTTATCTTAATTCCTAAATAGAGATAAGTTTGTATCTAACACATGTTGCCGGGTGGTACATTCCCATGAAAACGACCAAGTCTACGTATTCAATGACGTAGCATCAAAATCCATGTCTTTTATGCATGGGGGACGTTATCTTGATCCCTAAATAGAGATAAGTCTGCATCTAACACATGCTACCAGGTAGTTCGTTCTCGTGAAATGACCAAGTCTACGTATTCAATGTCGTAGCACCAAAATCCATGCCTTTTATGCATGGGGGACATTATCTCAATCACTAAATAGAGATAAGTTTGCATCTAACACATGCTGCCGGGTAGTTTGTTCCCGCGAAAACTACCAAGTCTACGTATTTAATGTCGTAGCACCAAAATCCAGGCCTTTCATGCATGGGGCCCTTTATCTTAATCCCTAAATAGAGATAAGTTTGTATCTAATACATGCTACCAGGTAGCGCATTCCCGTGAAAATGGCAAAACCCACGTATTCGACATCATAGCAGGTTATTATTAATAACGCTAAAATTCATGCCTTACGTGCATGAGGGACTTTATCTTGATCTCTAATCAGATATAAGCCTATGCCTAACACGCGTTTCCAGGTGATTCGTTCCCGTGAAAATGATCAAGTATGCATTCAATATCATAGCACCAAGTCTAAGAGAGTTTATTCTCTTAGCACAACATTACATGTGAAACGTGTTTAAATAATTCACATGCTAGCCTGATTCAAATGGTAATCGGTAAAGGCACATCAAATCCGTTAATGGCTGAGGGTTTGCTAAAAATCCTATGAACATCCCGTGAGGGATGATTAAGTCTATGTATTCAAAATCATAGCACCAAGTCTAAGAGAGTTTATTCTCATTGCATAACGTTACATGCGGAACAAACTTAAACAATCTACATGCTAGACCAATTCAAATGGTTCGGTAATGACACTTCAAACCCATTGAAGGCTGAGGGTTTGCCAAAAATCCTATGAGTATTATGCTTATCTATTCTAAATAGAATAGATAATCATAATAAGGGACAAAAGTCACTGACACATCAGCTTCACCAGTTGGTCTCGTGACTTGAACAGCTAACTTAACCTCAACTCCAGCCGAGGCTTTGAGGATAATAACTTTAGATGTTCGACAACTTCAGAGATAATAGCTGTATCAGTACCAACGGCTGGTCCTACAATCAAATCCCGCACAAAGAGCTCAACCTGACAAGCATCCGATGCATTCTCAGCTTGCTCTTCCTGACACTCCAATGAGTATACTAGTCTAAACTACATCTCCTTAAACCGCTTATGGGTACACAAGGTTAAACTGATTCCCGAAACTCCAGTTAACATATGAGAATAAACTATGTTCAACGCCGATCAACGCGTTGTAATAAGTCAACCCCGATCAACGTGTTGTAGTGAGTCAATGCTGGTCACCGTGTAATGATGAAAGTCAACGCCAGTCAACTCGTAGCCATGAGTCAACAGCGGTCAACATGTTGTGATGAAGTCAACGCTGATCAATGCGTAGCTATGAGTCAATGTCGATGAAAGCGTTGCGATGAAAGTCAATGCCGGCCAACGCGTATCCATGAGTCAACACCAGTCAACGCATTATAGTGAGTCAACGCCGATCAATGCATTGCGATGAAAGTCAACACCAGTTAACGCGTAGCCATGGATCAATGCTAATCAACACATTGATAATTTTTGTCGAGACGTTAATTCAGGTCAAAGGATGCTTCCGGTATTTCAATTGCAGTTCAAATACGCATCACCGACAAAGATAATTAGTTCAACGTTGATTCAATGACATGAGCTACAATCAAAAACCAATACACCAGTTGTAGTTCAAGACTTCAACAACAGTCAGATGATAAACGCAGCACCGAAAGAATTTTAGCTATTCGACAAAATACAAAATAGACTGAGAACTAAAGAAATAAAGAACTAAAGCCAGTTATAGGTCCTTCTACACAGATTTCTTCAACAAAATACTAAAGAGATTGAAGGTTGGACCTATCACATCCAAAGTATTTCATGCTCTTCTATAAAAGAACAAGACTGAAACACTTCGGAGGGGGTATCTATAGGCATCAAAAATTTCCTATAGGTTCCCACACGTAGCTCGAGATAGAGAAAAGATGATGAATATTATTATCCAAGTCAAGGAGGATTATCTAATACCAAAGCAAAGCCAACAAGCGCATGAAGAGAGTTGGCAAAACATACGAGTCAACGGGATGGTGTAATAACGAAGAAACGACTTGACCGAGAGTTACGCTTCACCCACAAAGGATGAAGTGCCACTCATGTCTCATTCACTCTATGTGTATTTCACCTATGGGAGATTGTAGATCTATTCTCTAGTTTTCTAACGCATTTTGAATCGCTTCATTCCAAGATCGGACGGGGGAGTTAGAGGCAAAACAACGAAAATACGCCAATGGCGTCTCACCCAAATGGGAGAGACACCAGCAGTGTCTCACCCAATGGTTGAAACACCATTGGTGTCTTGCCCTACGGCCACGACACCAGCGGTGTCTCTTGCCCAGTAAAGCTGTTTTCGCCCGTTTTTTGATAAGATTTCATCCCGGAACCTACCTAACTGATTTGAGGCTATCTTTGGACATGGTAAAGTTGTTATAACTAAAGATAAGATCAAATCATCCAATCATATCAAAAAACAGAGCTTCTGAAGCATATAAATACAGCTCTAGGGCCTTTATTCACAAGAGGCTGGAATTTCGGAGCAACGGCGAAGCCCTGATGTTTTGGAGAGCAAGGAACAAGAATTTCAGAGAGGAGGAAAGCGAGTTCTTAACGAGTTCTTCAGCAAAAAAGAGAAGAGTTCGAGAGATCTACAGCCCCATTAGCATCATTCATCTGCTTCCCTTGAGATCAGACTTTGATTTGATCTCAAGAAGAGTGCTTATCTCACCGTTGCTGAGATATTCACTTCAATTTCTTGTTTCCTTTGAGAAGCAACAAAATCAACCGGATCCGATTATTGGTGGTCCACGGATCAAATAATCCCCGACACAGGTAAAGATCTCACACAAGTAGTGATCGATAAATGATCCTGCGTGTGTTTCTAGGAGATCCCCTTATTTATTTTCATTGTGTAAGAAGGTCTTATAAAAAGAATATTTTTCTTCTTTATTTTGAATCTGTAAGTGATAAACGTGTAATGGATTCAATGACAATGAAATCGATTTCCGACGCAAACACCAACATGGAAAATAAGAAGTTCCACCATACCCTAGTATTAAGGATATAGGACTTCTCATGACCATTATATCCTCTTACTTCATGCACTCCCCACACCAATTACATCATAATATTATTATATAATATATTAAATTACGAGCTATTTTATTTTAAGAATTTTTTGGGTGCTATTTGTAAGGTATTTATGGCTGTTCGTGATTTTTGAAGTTTCAAAGTGGTGGTTGTAAAGTTTTTAGTGGGCTTCTTTGTAAATTTTTTTGTACGGTAACTTATAAAATTCAAGGGGCTTCTTATAAATTGTAGTTAAATTTCAAGAGGTTATTTGTACTATTTTAAAAGTTTTAGCACATTGTTTGTACTCCAACAACTTTCATGGGGTTACTTATAAAATCTTTAAATAGCTATTTGTAAAATTTCTAGATGGATATTTATAACTTAAAGTATTTGGGTGAATACTATACGTTGTGAAAGATTTGTATTGTGATACATTAGTTATAGATGTCTATTTTTGACTCATAAACTTTTATTTTTCTTATCATCAGAGAGAGATGGCAGAACGTGGTAGACATCGTACTCAGAGAGCTGGACAGGCAGAGTCACAGCAGGCTCCACCTGAGCAGCAGCCAACTCAACCGAGCCACAGTAGGCACCACCCGAGCCGCAGCAGGCTCCTCAGTACTTGGTGGACATCATGGCTCCTCTTATTAATAAAAGATTATTTATTATGAACAAGCTCTTGTTGGAATTCTTACATAATGCATTTGATTCATCTTTATCTAACAAGTTTGTTCATTTTGATAGTGCTTACACCTTAT
>NC_033803.1:40147023-40196256 GCF_001876935.1 Asparagus officinalis
TATAAAATTCAAGTTCAAGATCGAAGTTTAGCTTCATCCGTATAGTGTACCAAGTCAAGCTTATTGAAGATCAAGATTGCTTGGGTATATTAGTTTAGATTTATATTATGTGTGTTCAATACTTTAAGCTCAATCATATACACACATACACGTATTTGGTTTTATATATATATAGTTATATATATATATATAAGTTTTGATTTTCAAGTTTAAATATGAAACAAATACATATTTATATATATACATGTTTGTTTTCATATGGTTAAGTTGTTTTGGTTTAGTTATGTAGATATGAAACAATATATATCTTCATATACACTTTTCTTTGTTTCATATTCTATTGTATTTAGAAAAATATTGTGTTTATGGATTAAATACTTGTTCACACTATTTTCATATCTCGTATAATATCTACAAATCCATTCTAAAGTGTTTCCAAGTTGTTTGAACTCATTTTTGGAAAAATCAAGTTTTTTTGTTCATGTACGTGCATGTGTCCGTGCATGTTTTTACAAAACTGATGTGTTTTCATAATTAGGAAATGTGATTTGAAAAATTTCTTTGTTTTCATGTTTATCTTCATATATACATACATTTTCCCAAGTTTTACTAATTTTGGAGTTGTTTTTTTTATTTTCAATTGAATTTACAAAACCGTATTTTCTGCAGTTTTTCCAGAAACTGTATATCTATGTTCAAACATTTATTTCTCTCAACTAGGAGATCCCCTTGTTTATTTTCATTGTGTAAGAAGGTCTTATAAAAAGAATATTTTTCTTCTTTATTTTGAATCTGTAAGTGATAAACGTGTAATGGATTCAATGACAATGAAATCGATTTCCGACGCAAACACCAACATGGAAAATAAGAAGTTCCACCATACCCTAGTATTAAGGATATAGGACTTCTCATGACCATTATACCCTCTTACTTCATGCACTCCCCACACCAATTACATCATAATATTATTATATAATATATTAAATTACGAGCTATTTTATTTTAAGAATTTTTTGGGTGCTATTTGTAAGGTATTTATGGCTGTTCGTGATTTTTGAAGTTTCAAAGTGGTGGTTGTAAAGTTTTTAGTGGGCTTCTTTGTAAATTTTTTTGTACGGTAACTTATAAAATTCAAGGGGCTTCTTATAAATTGTAGTTAAATTTCAAGAGGTTATTTGTACTATTTTAAAAGTTTTAGCACATTGTTTGTACTCCAACAACTTTCATGGGGTTACTTGAGGTTATTTGTACTATTTTAAAAGTTTTAGCACATTGTTTGTACTCCAACAACTTTCATGGGGTTACTTATAAAATCTTTAAATAGCTATTTGTAAAATTTCTAGATGGATATTTATAACTTAAAGTATTTGGGTGAATACTATACGTTGTGAAAGATTTGTATTGTGATACATTAGTTATAGATGTCTATTTTTGACTCATAAACTTTTATTTTTCTTATCATCAGAGAGAGATGGCAGAACGTGGTAGACATCGTACTCAGAGAGCTGGACAGGCAGAGTCACAGCAGGCTCCACCTGAGCAGCAGCCAACTCAACCGAGCCACAGTAGGCACCACCCGAGCCGCAGCAGGCTCCTCAGTACTTGGTGGACATCATGGCTCCTCTTATTGATAAAAGATTATTTATTATGAACAAGCTCTTGTTGGAATTCTTACATAATGCATTTGATTCATCTTTATCTAACAAGTTTGTTCTCTTACATAATGCATTTGATTCATCTTTATCTAACAAGTTTGTTCATTTTGATAGTGCTTACACCTTATAGAAATTTATTAAAGCACATCAAGGGGACTTGGAGGCGATCCGACAAGCTTTGGAGGATCTGGCTTCAAGCTCATATGGAGCATCATGCACACGGCCACTAGGCGATAGCCCTAGTGAGGTTTGCGAGTTCGAAACCACTAATGATTTATCTAGTGATGAACTTACTTGTGCTAGTGAAAAATTATTGCATGCCTATAACAAATTACATAAAGATTTTATTGAATTACAGAGCAAGCATGAAGATTTAAAATCCGATCATGAGTTGTTAGCATCTAAGTTTGAAACTATTTCTAATGAAAATATGATCTTTAAAGAAAACAATGAAAAATTAAAATTGGATCATGTTTCTTAACTTTAAATATTGCTAGTTTAACTCATGAAAAAGATAATGCCATGTTAGAAGTAGAGAACATAAAAATGATACTGCTTCTTTTATAAATAATTATTTATGTTCTACTTCTAAATTTAATGCTAATATGTCTAATGATGAGTTGAACAATGTTAAAAACCGTATTTCTTCTTTAGATTCAACTCTTAATACATGCATTAACAACCATAAGAAGCTTATGAATATGTGTGCCAAGTCTAGTGCAAACAAGTCATCATCCACTTATTATGCACACATATATAGCAAAGTTTACAAGTGCTCTATTTGCGGTAGTAAAGGCCATTTAGCTAAATTTTGCTATGATGCACACAAACATAAAAGTGTTAATGCTCCTTGTGCACTCATCAAGTTTCTTCATCACATGTGCACACACATGCACCCATTGTTCATCATAAGCATGCTCATGTGTATAGATGTGATCATTGTGATCGTTTTGGTCATTTGGCCAAGTTTTGCTTTGATTTGAAACTCAAATTTGCCAAATGCTTCAAGTAGACCACATGTTTTTAAATATAATGTTTGTGGTAGGTTTGGACATCTTACAAAATTTTGTTATGATATGCAAAAAGCTTCTAAATTACAATATGTTCCAAATAGATCATTTTTTAAGAATGTTTCTCATTTGTAAAATAATTCTAAAAGACAATCTTTATTTGCAAATGATTCCCGTGCATGAGCTAATGGTCCATAAAAACAAATGGATCTCTTTCATTACACATATTGTAATCAGAAGGGTCATTTGAGTGATTATTGCTTTGACCGTGTTAGTGCACCATATGTGCCCAAACGGGTTCATAACCCTAGAGCTTTGAGTTTTATTGATAGGGGTCATGTCCTTAAACAATCCGGCACCAAGAATGCTTGGGTGCCAAAATGATTTTTAAATCAAGAGTTTTAGTGTTTTTATTTTTTTCTTTTTTCTTGATTTTGAAAAATTATACTTTAAACTTTTGAACATGAAAACAATTCTTTTTATTGGTCAAATTATTTTGTTTTCATGATTATTAGTTTTGATTTTGATGAGAGGTTTGTATTTATATAACCCTCCAGGTTTATTGGGTGTTTATTCCCAAATCATGTTTACCGGATTTATATGGGTTGGAACAAGCTTAAGAGCTTGATATATTGTTGGTTTATTCCCAAATCATGTTTACCGGATTTATATGGGTTGGAACAAGCTTAAGAGCTTGATATATTGTTGCCTCTCTTGAAATTCATTTATCAAAGATTTTGTTTTGAATTATTACTTTGGATTCATTATATTTCACTTATATGATGATATTTACGTGTTTGTGCTTATGGATCATCTATTCGTGCCTTATAATGTATTCGATATGTGGTTTGATCAAATCCCACAAAGAAAATTCTCTTGATTGATCAAACATCGTTTTTGGATTTAAACTTTGATTTATGATTTCTCTTGGTTGATTTGTTTTTATTTGAAAACTTTTTGCATGATTTTTATGTTCCTTCTCTTTTGATTTCATAAATCTACTCTTATACATGGTTTTACGTTCTTTGATATGAGACACTATGTTCATCTTGATATATTCATTTGTGTTCTCATTGTCTTTTTGTATGTGAGTTGTGTTTAGTATGTTTCTTGCTTGCTCACATATGTATGCCTTAGCATTCATTGCATATATTCATTAAGATATTTTGATAGGGGGAGCAATCCCTATATTTTTATACTAACCCACACATATTGATAGGGGGAGTTTTCGCTCTCTTTATATTTTATTGTCCCCTTTTTGATGTTGTCAAAGGGGGAGAAATATTGTGAGTATATTCTTTCTTGTTTATATGCATGATATATTATACTTTGTATATTCATTTCCTTTCATGCATATATCCTTTTTGTAAATTGTTTGCCATCATCAAAAAGGGGGAGATTGTTGGCCTTCTTGTTTTGATGATGTTTAACAAACAATTTACCACTAATTTTTATATTTATTCTAGGCAAACAATATGTTGGAGGATGGATGGAATAGAGCTTCAACGATCATATCCAATGGAGGTTGGCGGAATAGTGGAGTGAAGCAATGTACATTCAAGTTAAAAAAACAAGTTCAAACTTCTTCCGCAGGTGTACCAAGTCAAGCTTATTGAAGATCAAGATCAAGCTTGGGTAATTTAGTTTAGGTTTTTATATTATGTGTGTTGGTACTCTAAGCTCAATCATATACACACATACACGTATTTGGCTTTATATATATATATATATATATATATATATAGAAACCAAAAGTGTTTCCAAGTTGTTTGAACTCATTTTTGGAAAAATCAAGTTTTTTTTGTTCATGTACGTGCACGTGTCCGTGCATGTTTTTACAAAACTGATGTGTTTTCATAATTAGGAAATGCGATTTGAAAAATTTATTTTTTTCATGTTTATCTTCGTATATACAAACATTTTCCTAAGTTTTACTAATTTTGGAGTTGTTTTTTTTATTTTCAATTGAATTTACAAAACCGTATTTTCTGCAGTTTTTCCAGAAACTGTATATCTATGTTCAAACATTTATTTCTCTCAACTAGGAGATCCCCTTGTTTATTTTCATTGTGTAAGAAGGTCTTATAAAAAGAATATTTTTCTTCTTTATTTTGAATCTGTAAGTGATAAACGTGTAATGTATTCAATGACAATGAAATCGATTTCCGACGCAAACACCAACATGGAAAATAAGAAGTTCCACCATACCCTAGTATTAAGGATATAGGACTTCTCATGACCATTATACCCTCTTACTTCATGCACTCCCCACACCAATTACATCATAATATTATTATATAATATATTAAATTACGAGCTATTTTATTTTAAGAATTTTTTGGGTGCTATTTGTAAGGTATTTATGGCTGTTCGTGATTTTTGAAGTTTCAAAGTGGTGGTTGTAAAGTTTTTAGTGGGCTTCTTTGTAAATTTTTTTGTACGGTAACTTATAAAATTCAAGGGGCTTCTTATAAATTGTAGTTAAATTTCAAGAGGTTATTTGTACTATTTTAAAAGTTTTAGCACATTGTTTGTACTCCAACAACTTTCATGGGGTTACTTGTAAAATCTTTAAATAGCTATTTGTAAAATTTCTAGATGGATATTTATAATTTTTAAAACTTTCAAGAGGCTGGTTATAAAATTTTCAAGGATTTAGTGAACTTCAAGCGACCTTTGGTAGTTTTTAAAGTTTTTAGAGGGTTGTATAGTAATTATTTTGTTTTTTTAGAGGGTTGTATAGTAATTATTTTGTTTTCTAGAATTTTTTTTGTAATTTATAGATGAGCAGTTTATAATTTTCTATTTAAGGTCCTATTTGTAATTCTTAGATATCTCAGGGGCATATTAATTTTAGAATCTTAAAGGGGCCTTTGCAACTTTATTGGCTTATTTGTAACTTTCATATTTTTCATGTGGCGTTTCTAATTTTTGAAACTTTCATGTTATTGTAAACTTTTTCTAGTGAGTTTTTGTAATATTTCAAACTTTTAGTGGGGGTTTTTATTTTTACAACTTTCATAGGACTAGTTGTTAAAATTTTAAAAGGCTGTTTGTAAAATTTTCAAAAGAATGTTATAATTTTAGGAACAGTAAAGGGGATGTTTATGACATTTTTAAGGGCCTATTTATTAAATTTTTATGAGGCTGTTTGTAAATTTTAAGTTTTCAATAAAACTTATGATTTGTTGTTTTTCAAGGAGTTATTTCTAATTTATGTATTTTAAAGGGACAATTTATAATTTTATAAAATTTATAGAGCTTCTTATAATATTCTAAACTTTCAGTGATTTTTATTTATATGTTTCAATCTTAAGAGGTTGTTGTGCAAATTTTTGAGTTTTTATGGGCCTGTTTGAAATTTAAAAATATCAGGAGGTTGTTTATAATTTTTGGATCGTAGGAAATTGTATGTAATTTTTAAATTTTTAGGAGGTTGTTTGTATGTTTTAGATTTTTGAATGAGACGGTGGATAATTTTTAAATTTGAAAATCCATTTATATAAAGGAGAGCTTTGATTAATAGAATTCTTAAATTATGTATAGTTTTAAATTGATAAAGATTTCTTTTTATGAAAAAAGGATAAGAAAGGAGGGTTTGATTATTAAAACTTCTAATTATGAATTGTCTTAATTTGATAATGATTCTTAGGTTAAGATAGAATTAGATGTCAACATGTCTTCTAATTATGAATTGTCTTAATTTGATAATGATTCTTAGGTTAAGATAGAATTAGATGTCAACATGTCAAAAACTGATAAGATAGCTGGACATATGTCCGTTCTTTTGACACATTACATGTTTTGACCCTTTCGGAGTAGTTCATCAATTTAATATATAAAAGAGGGATATGACTATGAGATTTTATAAACTATATATAGTTATAATTTGATTAGATTCATTAAATATTTGATTATTAAAATTCTTTAACTCTATATAGTTTTAATTTTATGAGGATTTTTAACGAGATGAGCATAAGATTAGGTATTCGCATGTCATTTTCTAATAGAATAGAAGGACACATGACTATTTTCTAATATGATAATATGATATATTTGATGACACATCATTTTTAGTGCCTTATTGGAGAACCACAAATTTCTCATTATAAAAGAGGGATGAGAATCTAATCAAGGAGCTTGGGAGCCACAATTATATGATAATTGGAGGGGATACATTTCTCTAACCTCCACCCTTTATCTCTAATTTTAAGGCGAACATAACATCATATAGAGATATCATAATTTAATTAATGGTTATGAAAGTTGTCATGGTAGACTTGGTAGATATTATTTAATTTTTAAGGAAACCAAATCTTTCAAAAATTTAGGGACTTGAATTTTGTGATCAAGAAATTGTATTTTGACAAATAATGAATTAATATGATACACACACTTAAAAAAATGCTAAAGCGTAAATATAGAAATTATAAATACATACAAAGTAATTAAATAAATTAAATTTGAGAGGAAGATGTTCAATGCATATCTAATTGGAGAGATTAATTGTAGAGTTCTGTAGAAATATTTTATGTTAGTAAACTACAAAATCCATCATGATAGTTTCGAAAACCACTAATTTAATTGTGGTTATCTTATATTGTGTTATCTTGCCCATTATATTAGAGATAAAATGGTAGAGATTAGAGAAATTGGACCCTCCACAATTACCACTGATTAGACACTAATAAATTTATAACATGATTGGAAACTTTATATAGAAATCCTCAATAATAAGTAGGAAATATGAAGTATAGTGCACTATCAAAATAGAAGATATGAAATAATGTAAATCATATTCTAACATGTTTAATATAGTTTCTACTATATCCAACAGTCCGAATTAGTTTGACATTAATTTCAAAGTTCTGTGCTATATTTTCAGCTAGTAAAACAAATATTTATTTGGATGAATCATATTTTACCCTTTTATTCCAAACAATCATGCTATGCTACGCCCTTCCCTTTTATATAACTAGTATACAGTACGTACGTTGCACATGATGCATATTAAGAAACAACATGATGCCAATTAACCATAATCTCAGAGGACTTAGAATATTGTCCATAGAGAAGGAACCTAATCAACCATATATATGGTGCGCATGATAGAAGTGACTGCACAATCAAAAAGAGGCAAGTTGATCTTAACTGCAAATAACTGATATTTAGCATCACATAACAAACCAGGAAAGTATTCAATTACCATGGCGATATACATACAATGAGAGTAAAAAAGAGTCAACATGGTAGCTTGCAAACATAGCTTTATTGTTAAAAGCCAATAATTAAAAATAAATAATATTTCTTACATACAACAAGAAGATAATGAAATTCTAGCAATATACAAGTTTCTAGAAGAATTATCCCTTTATGCATATATAAGATCACATACTCGCATTACCGGCAATATAGTCCCTCAAAGAAGGCACTTAAATTCCTGTAAAACCCAAAAAGCTCTGTATTGCTTTTTGGAAGATAAAGTATAGTTGCAATAATAAGTACAAATAAAAGTGAAGAAAAATTATACAGTACACTGTCAAAATTGTACCTCCTGTTGGCCTTCTTATTTTGATGATGATTTATAAAAAATTTACATCTAATATTGTTTGTCTAGTGTTTGTGTTTTATATTTATTCCAGGCAAATAATATGTTTGAGGATGGATGGAATAGAGCTTCAACGATCATATCCAATGGAGGTTAGTGAAATAGTGGAGTGAAGCAATGTACATTCAAGTTAAAGATACAAGTTCAAGCTTCTTCCGCAAGCGTACCAAGTCAAGCTTATTGAAGATCAAGATCAAGCTTGGGTAATTAAGTCTAGGTTTTTATATTATGTGTGTTGGTACTCTAAGCTCAATCATATTGTTCACACTATTTTCATATCTCGTATAATATCTACAAATCTATTCTAAAGTGTTTCCAAGTTGTTTGAACTCATTTTTGGAAAAATCAAGTTTTTTGTTCATGTACGTGCATGTGTCCGTGCATTTATTTACAAAACTGATGTGTTTTCGTAATTGGGAAATACAATTTGAAAATTTTATTTATTTGCATGTTTATCTTCATATATACAAACATTTTCTCAAGTTTTACTAATTTTGGAGTTGTTTTGTTATTTTCAATTGAATTTACAAAATCGTATTTTGTGTAGTTTTTCCAGAAACTAAATTTCTGTGTTAAAATATTTATTTCTCTCAACTGGGAAGTGATATTTCAGAAATTATTGCTCTAACATGTTTATATACATGTCTAGAACCTTTACCCAAAATATCATGATTTTCAGAGTTAATTTACTATTTTGCATTGATTTTACAAAGTCAGATATGCAAAATTCCAGCATCTGTCAAAATCTAGAAAAGTGCGGTCGACCGCCACGGTCGACCGTGCTACAGTGTGGTCGACCACCACGGTCAACCGTTAGCAGTCCAGAGACCAGTTTTATAGTTTTTCTTCTCATGGTTGACCGCCACGGTCGACCGCCGATGTTACCGTTGCACAGTAACGGTAACTTGCTGAATTTTGTCTTTTAGCGGTTTTTGGGGGTTGTTTTCTTCTATCCTATATATACCCCATTGCATTTATCATTTGATACGCCAAGAGAATGTTTTAATAGAGTTTAACAAGGGTTTAAACTTGTTTAGTATTTGTTTAAAAGAGTGTTTAAGAAGCTTTTAAGCAATTGAGAGTTTTGGGTTTTTGAAATCAATTTCACAAGAGCTTGAGGAGATCCTATTGGTGCTTGAGCATCCAACCATCCTCCTTCAATCTCTTGATCTATTAAGAAGTTTTTTAAACTCTATTTTCTCGCTTTATATCTATTTGCTTGTTTATCATTTTATTAAAGCTAGTTTTCTATTGAGTTTAGATTTGATTTACCTCTTTGTTACACACACCCACATTGAGCTTATTGTATTTTCATATATAGTATAATTGGGTTGGTGAGAGTTGTAATAATTGAGTGTGAGCTTACATTGAGTTCTCATCTATTGTAGAGAACAAATCATTTGTTATATTGTGAGATTGTAAAGTTTTCGGTGAGCTAGAAAACCGAGTGTGAGGAGTATAGACGTTGATCGGTGAACGTTGAAAACCGACATTGTGAGTGTTTGTGAACGTTGATCGGTGAGCATTAAAAACCAACATTGTGAGGTGTAAACGTTATTCGGGTGAGCGTAGAAAACCCGGTTGTGATAGTGGATTTCTCCCCGGGAGTGGGGAGTGGAGACGTAGGACGGAAGGTCCGAACTCCGTGATCATTTGAGTGTGTTTGAGTTTGTCTTTGGCGCATTTGCTTATGCATTTATCTTATATCACCAATTGCTTTTACTCTTGTATATTTTGCCCTATCACATTTGTAGTTTGATTATGTCACCCTTGTGTTAGTTTATATATCCTTGCATATATTTCATCATATACCTCTTTGCTAGGATATATCTCTTTGTTCATATTGAATATTCTTGCTCATATCATATTGTATATCTATCTTGCAAGAATAATACTTGAATTAGTTTTAATTAGTATAAAATCGGATTAGATTAGCATAAGACCCTAATCACCCCCCTCTAGGGTCTAACAATTGGTATCAGAGCTTGGTGCTCTTTGATTTAAGGTCTAATCGCCTTGAGTTAAAGATCCAAGTTATCTTTTTGTGCTAATCTTTTTTTAATTATATTTGTATCTTGCTTGCATATTTTTACTAATTATGGATATGAATGATGCATATTGTTTAGGCTATGATTCTAGTATTGCTCCTAAATTCAATGTTTTCCTTTATTGTAGAACCCCATAATTTTTATAATGAATACATGTGAATTTTTAGTGATAAATAATTTTTTTATGATAAATAATCATAAATATTATAGATAAATGTGATAACCAGTGTTTGGGAACCCAACGAGTGATTCTATGTGAGAGAAATCAAGTGGAGTCACCAGCATGTTGATAATCAGGCATAGCAGGCAGTTTTTCTGCTGCGCGGTCGACCGCGATGGATGCGGCGGTCGACCGCACAACAGTCGGGCACTCAGGAGAGATTTCTCCTATTGTGCGGTCGACCGCATTGGGCGCGACGGTTGACCGCGCAACAGACAGAGACTTTTTCTGGGTTTGGGTCTAAACGGGTTTCGGGTCGGGTTGTAGGGTCAGTATATATTCTAATGAACCCGAGAGAGCCCTCTTGGGATCTGAAAATAGAAACCCTAGCCTCCTCTCTCCCCTCAAACCCTAGTTCTTCATTCTTTGGTGATTTGGGAGGAGCTTTGAAGGGTATTTCAGCGGATTTTTGGAGGATTCAGCGAGAGGGATCATCCTTCTTCAGATCTAGGGTTTTATTCTCATCAGAGGCGAGTAACATCTCGCCCAACTTCTTCCCTTTTATGTTTTCATGCTTAAATTTGAGTTTTAATTCGGTTTTATTGGGCCTAAAATCGTATTTTTGTAGATACAATAGACCCTTATGACATAGGATATGAAAATCATTTGTTTCAGATTTTAAAAGCACACCAACAAATTGTATTAAAGAGATCTAGATCTGAAAATGTTTTAAAAAGGAGTAAATTTCTGTTTTTATTGATTTAACCATATTTAAGTCATGTTTAATATGTTGAAATCTTGGTAATGAGATTTTAAAGGTTTGGATTTGTTGTTTTCTATCATATGATTCTATGGAAATGTTAGATTTACATTAGCAAAAGAAATCAGTTTGTGTGCATATGTTTCAAAGCCGACAGAAACCCAAATCTGGGCTTCTGTCTGCTTCGCAGTCGACCGCGGTGGACATGGCGGTCGACCGCCGATGACGTGGCGACAGAAGGGCAGAGCCTGTCTGCCCTTCGTGCGGTCGACCGTGGTGGGCGCTGCGGTCGACCGCGGAGCGATCTGCTGAGCAGATAGTTTCTGCTCAGCGCGCGGTCGACCGGAGTGTCCTCTGCGGTCGACCGCCGTGCAGATTCTTTGCCTTGTTGGTTTTTGTTGAGCATTACGCCTATTGAGGGGGATTTCCTCGATTTTCTGACTTTGGTTTTCGGCCTTACTATGTATCTATGCATGATAGATGACCTGAGGGTACCAGTTTAGAATTTACACACCGAGTCGAGTGTGAAATCTGTATAGGAGATCTTTCTATGTATTTTAGCGATGTTTGCGCAGTTTCACAGTCCTCGTGTTGGACTAAAATCCATAGAAGTCCTCGTGTTGGACTATAATCCATCTCAGTCCTCGTGTTGGACATTTACTCATTTGTACCATGAGTTGGTACATCACTATATTTGGTTCATGTATTAGACACCTGTATTAACCCTACATATGGTGTTGGCCTTCTTGTTTTGATGATGTTTAACAAACAATTTATTACTAATGTTGTTTGTCTAGTGTTTGTGCATTCCTATGTTTTGTAGACAAACAACGTTGTTGGAGGATGGATGGATTGTGCTTCAACGATGATATCCAAAGGAGGTTGGCGGAATGTCGGTGAAGCCTTGCTATTCAAGTTGAAGATCCAAGTTCAAGCTTCATCCGCAAGATTACCAAGAAGAGCTTATTGAAGATCAAGATCTAGCTTGGGTAACTTAGTTTAGGATTTATATTATGTGTGTTAAGTACGTTAAGCTCAATATCATATACACACACATTTTATGATGTTTCTTTGTATATATATATAGTTATATATATATACATAAGTTTTGGTTTCTATGCATATATATAGTTATATATATATACATACATATGTTTTGAGTTTTTATGGTTACATATATGAAATTATATATTTCATATTTTCTATTATGTTTTTGAAAACATTGCATAGAATATGCAATTTTGTGAAAATATTGTATTCTTAGTTTATAGACTTCAATATCAGTTTATACATGTTTTACTAAGTCTACAAAAACATTTCACAAAGTTTCAAAAGTTGGTTTATGTCAAAACATCAAAATTCAAGTATCTCATATTTTCATGTTTTGGACTATTTTGTAAAATGATGATATTTTTCATTTGGGAAGTCCTTTTTGATAACCAGTCATTGTAGCATGTTTATTATCATGTCTACAATCATTCCCCAAAGTTTTACATTTTTTGGAATTTATTTGATATTTTTAAACAGGGTTTTAAAATCAGCAAAACAGTTTTCAGCATTTATTTTCATGTATCAGATTTCGGTCGACCGATCCGATCGACCGCTCATATGTTCAGCCGTCAGTGGGCAGCAGAGAGTTTGTCGGTCGACCGGTCCGGTCGACCGATTGGTCTTTTGACTTGGGAGTTTTTGTTGAGATTTCTAGTGGGTATATATACCCCATTGCTGATGTCTTTTCAAACCAACCAAGAGAGTTTTAAAACTAGTTTAAGAAAGTTTTAATCAAGGGTTTAAGTTTGTTTAAAGTGTGTTTATAAGCTTTTAAGCATTTGAGTGTTTCGATTTTGTGAATCAAATTCCACAAGAGCTTGAGGAGATTATCTATTGAAGTTTGAGCTTCCAACTATCATCCCTCCATCTCTTGTTATCATATTGAGAAGTTTTCTAAACTCAAACTCTAGCTTTACATTTATATACTTGTTTGATTATCATTGTTCTTAAACTAGATTTTATATTTGAGTTTAGTTTGATTTTGATTTATATCTCTTTGTTCACACACAACCTATTGAGCTTATTGTATTTACATTCATATTCATTGTGTTCTCATCCATAGTAGAGAACAATCACTTATTGTATTTGTGCTTAATTGTGAGATCACTTTGTAATACACTTGTACACCGAGTGAGGAGTGTGTGGTAAGAGTCGGGGATCGTCCCAAGAAGAGTGGCGTCGGTTGACGTGCCTAGGGAGAGGTTGTAACCGAGCACTTGAGGGAGACACGGCTAGGTCCAACACTTAGTGGGTGTAGAGTGTGATTGCAAGAGTGTGAGTTGTAGAGTTTTCGGTTAGCTAGAAAACCGAGTGTGTAGAAGAAGTTCCGGCTTCCAAACTGGATTGTGTTAGTGGATTTCTCCCCGGGAGTGGGGAGCGGAGACGTAGGACGGAAGGTCCGAACTCCGTGATCATATTGCTTGTTTGAGTTTGTCTTTGGCGTATTTGTTTTTTGCATTCATCTTATATCGCCAATTGTGCATTGCTCATTCATTTCATCCACTATCCTATTTATATTGTTTACCCTTGTGTTGTTTATATATCCTTGCATATATTTCTATCACATAGGATATATCACCTTGTGTATATCGCATATTCTTGCACATAACTCTTTGTACATCTATCTTGCAAGAATAAACTTGTTAATTAGTTTTAATTGGCATTTAATCGGATTAGATTAGATTAGACACATGTATTAACCCTGCATATGGCACTTCACATGAGGTTATGACATGACACTTATGTAGGCTATGACATGACATCTATGTTAGTTTTGACGTGATTCAGTATTTATGTTCTGAGATGGGCTGTATTTTCTTTTTATTATTGTTTCCGTATTGGATTTCGGGTTTGGTATTTAGGGATTTACAATTTGAGATACAAGGTATATACATGAGGGTTTCCTTGTTTGGATTATTTCGTTCGACGTACCTATGCTCGTGTTGTAAGTTTCTAAATACCAAAACCCTCTTTGATAGGATCCATGATTTTAGATTTATATGTATTAATTGTATTTTCTTATATAACGAGCCCTTTTCCCTTGGGGTTGGTTGTGATGTTGCTCGCTAGCGCTTTGACGCTCGTTGTCCCTCCCCCTTTTAGGTCACGAGCCAGGAGTCTGGAGAGTCGCAGGTTGATGGCGACAAACTTTAGTGTTCAGCTGTCTATTGTAGCTATGTTTTATTTTGGAGCTCCATTGTAGTTTTTGTTTGACATTTGAGGACTACTCTCTAGATGTTGTAAAGGATGTATGCCTTATTTCCTTTACTCAGACATTTTGTATTTTGAGACTTTTTGAGAACTCTAGTTTATCTACTTCAGCCATTGACTATGTATTTCTGTATGTTGGATGATGAGATATCTATGTGGTTGTTATCATTTCATCAATTATCACTTGTATTATCTTTTACTTGCTTTTGTACCTACACCTATTGTTGACTATACTAGAGAGATGTTAATTGTGATGGTGAAACATATTATTGCACGGTGTGGTGCATGACAGGTTTGACATTCTTGGTTTTACCTTGGACTGCAGCCTTGTGTGAACCCAGGGGCGTCACAGTTGGTATCAGAGCCAGGTTCCAATATCCTTAGGATCATCCTGTGGTCGAGTCGTGGAGCTAGGATAGAGTTTCTTAGGATTCATGTATAGAGTCCGAAAGGATTTCCTAGTATGAGTGAGGACGATATATGCGTATATCTCAAAATTTGAGAATTTTTTTTATGACAACTATTTTGTATAAATTTAAAGTATTTGTGTGAATACTATACGTTATGAAAGATTTGTATTGTGATACATTAGTTATAGACGTCTATTTTGACTCATAAACTTTTATTTTTCTTATCATCAGAGAGAGATGGCAGAACGTGGTAGACATCGTACTCAGAGAGCTGGACAGGAAGAGTCACAGCAGGCTCCACCTGAGCAGCAGCCAACTCAAACCGAGCCACAGCAGGCACCACCCGAGCCGCAGCAGGCTCCTCAGTACTTGGTGGACATCATGGCTCCTCTTATTGATAAAAGATTATTTATTATGAACAAGCTCTTGTTAGAATTCTTACATAATGCATTTGATTCATCTTTGTCTAATAAGTTTGTTCATTTTAATAGTGCTTACACCTTATAGAAATTTATTAAAGTACATCAAGGGGACTTGGAGGCGATCCGACAAGCTTTGGAGGATCCGGCTTCAAGCTCACATGGAGCATCATGCACACGGCCACTAGGCGATAGCCCTAGTGAGGTTTGCGAGTTCGAAACCACTAATGATTTATCTAGTGTTGAACTTGCTTGTGCTAGTGAAAAATTATTGCATGCCTATAACAAATTGCATAAAGATTTTATTGAATTACAAAGCAAGCATGAAAATTTAAAATCCGATCATGAGTTGTTAGCATCTAAGTTTGAAACTATTTCTAATGAAAATATGATCTTTAAAGAAAATAATAAAAAATTAAAATTGGATCATGTTTCTTTAACTTCAAATATTGCTAGTTTAACTCATGAAAAAGATAATGCCATGTTAGAAGTAGAGAACATAAAAATGATACTGCTTCTTTTATAAATAATTATTTATGTTCTACTTCTAAAGTTAATGCTAATATGCCTAATGATGAGTTGAACAATGTTAAAAACCGTATTTCTTCTTTAGATTCAACTCCTAATACATGCATTAAAAACCATAAGAAGCTTATGAATATGTGTGCCAAGTCTAGTGCAAACAAGTCATCATCCACTTATTATGCACACATATATAGCAAAGTTTACAAGTGCTCTATTTGCGGTCGTAAAGGCCATTTAGCTAAATTTTGCTATGATGCACACAAACATAAAAGTGTTAATGCTCCTTGTGCATCTCATCAAGTTTCTTCATCACATGTGCACACACATGCACCCATTGTTCATCATAAGCATGCTCATGTGTATAGATGTGATCATTGTGGTAGATTTGGTCATTTGGCCAAATTTTGTTTTGATTTAAAGAGAGTTTCACATTTGCAAAACAATTTTAAAAGACCATCCATGTTTGCAAATGTTTCTAAAGTTTATATGACCGTTGCACTCTAACGGCTATTTTCTGAGCTGATGTTTTCTGGGGTTTTTGGTCATTTTGCTTTGGTTTTTGCTGATGTTTTGGGTGGCTATATATACCCCCTTGCTCTCATCTTTCACATCTATCCAAGAGAGTTGTTAATCAAGTTTAAGAAAGTTTTTAACAAGGGTTTTAGTTTGGTTTAAGTGTGTATGTAATGTTTGTGGTAGGTTTGGACATCTTGCAAAATTTTGTTATGATATGCAAAAAGCTTCTAAATTACAATATGTTCGAAATAGACCATTTTTTAAGAATGTTTCTCATTTGCAAAATAATTCTAAAAGACAATCTTTATTTGCAAATGATTCTCGTGCACGAGCTAATGGTCCATAAAAACAAATGGGTCTCTTTCATTGCACATATTGTAATCGGAAGGGTCATTTGAGTGATTATTGATTTGACCATGTTAGTGCACCATATGTACCCAAACGAGTTCATAACCCTAGAGCTTTGAGCTTTATTGATAGGTGTCATGTCCCTAAACAATCCGGCACCAAGAATGCTTGGGTGCCAAAATAATTTTTAAACCAAGAATTTTAGTGTTTTTATTTTCTTTTTTCTTGGTTTTGAAAAATTATACTTTAAACTTTTGAACATGAAAACAATTCTTTTTATTGGTCAAATTCTTTTGTTTTCATGATTATTAGTTTTGATTTTGATGAGAGGTTTGTGTTTATATAACCCTCCAGGTTTATTGGGTGTTTATTCCCAAATCATGTTTACCGGATTTATATGGGTTGGAACAAGCTTAAGAGCTTGATATATTGTTAACTCTCTTGAAATTCTTTTATCAAAGATTTTGTTTTGAATTATTACTTTGGATTCATTATATTTCACTTATATGATGATATTTATGTGTTTGTGCTTATGGATCATCTATTCGTGCCTTATAATGTATTCGATATGTGGTTTGATCAAATCCCACAAAGAAAATTCTCTTGATTGATCAAACATCGTTTTTAGATTTAAACTTTGATTTATGATTTCTTTTGGTTGATTTGTTTTTATTTGAAAACTTTTTGCATATTCACATGTTCCTCTTCTTTTGATTTCATGTTCTTTGATATGAGACACTATGTTCATCTTGATATATTCATTTGTGTTCTCATTGTCTTTTTGTATGTGAGTTGTGTTTAGCATGTTTCTTGCTTGCTCACATATGTATGCCTTAGCAGTCATTGCATATATTCATTAAGATATTTTGATAGGGGGAGCAATCCCGATATTTTTATACTCACCCATACATATTAATAGGGAGAGCTTTCATTCTCTTCATTTTTTATTGTCCCCTTTTTGATGTTGTCAAAGGGGAAAAAATATTATGAGTATATTCTTTCTTGTTTATATGCATGATATATTATACTTTGTATATTCATTTCCTTTCATGCATATATCCTTTTTGTAAATTATTTATCATCATCAAAAAGGGGGATATTGTTGGCCTTCTTATTTTGATGATGATTTACAAACAATTTACATCTAATATTGTTCGTCTAGTGTTTGTGTTTTATATTTATTCTAGACAAACAATATATTGGAGGATGGATGGAATAGAGCTTGAACGATCATATCCAGTGAAGGTTGGCGGAATAGTGGAGTGAAGTAATGTACATTCAAGTTAAAAATACAAGTTCAAACTTCTTCCACAAGTGTACCAAGTCAAGCTTATTGAAGATCAAGATCAAGCTTGGGTAATTTAGTTTAGGACAATATATATCTTCATATACACTTTTCTTTGTTTCATATTCTATTGTATTTAGAAAAATATTGTGTTTATGGATTAAATACTTGTTCACACTATTTTCATATCTCGTATAATATCTACAAATACATTCTAAAGTGTTTCCAAGTTGTTTGAACTCATTTTTGGAAAAATCAAGTTTTTTTTGTTCATGTACGTGCACGTGTCCGTGCATGTTTTTACAAAACTGATGTGTTTTCATAATTAGGAAATGCGATTTGAAAAATTTATTTTTTTCATGTTTATCTTCGTATATACAAACATTTTCCTAAGTTTTACTAATTTTGGAGTTGTTTTTTTTATTTTTAATTGAATTTACAAAACCGTATTTTCTGCAGTTTTTCCAGAAACTGTATATCTATGTTCAAACATTTATTTCTCTCAACTAGGAGATCCCCTTGTTTATTTTCATTGTGTAAGAAGGTCTTATAAAAAGAATATTTTTCTTCTTTATTTTGAATCTGTAAGTGATAAACGTGTAATGGATTCAAAGACAATGAAATCGATTTCCGACGCAAACACCAACATGGAAAATAAGAAGTTCCACCATACCCTAGTATTAAGGATATAGGACTTCTCATGACCATTATACCCTCTTACTTCATGCACTCCCCACACCAATTACATCATAATATTATTATATAATATATTAAATTACGAGCTATTTTATTTTAAGAATTTTTTGGGTGCTATTTGTAAGGTATTTGTGGCTGCTCGTGATGTTTGAAGTTTCAAAGTGGTGGTTGTAAAGTTTTTAGTGGGCTTCTTTGTAAATTGTTTTGTATGGTAACTTATAAAATTCAAGGGGCTTCTTATAAATTGTAGTTAAATTTCAAGAGGTTATTTGTACTATTTTAAAAGTTTTAGCACATTGTTTGTACTCCAACAACTTTCATGGGGTTACTTGTAAAATCTTTAAATAGCTATTTGTAAAATTTCTAGATGGATATTTATAATTTTTAAAATTTTCAAGAGGCTGGTTATAAAATTTTCAAGGATTTAGTGAACTTCAAGCGACCTTTGGTAGTTTTTAAAGTTTTTAGAGGGTTGTATAGTAATTATTTTGTTTTTTTAGAGGGTTGTATAGTAATTATTTTGTTTTCTAGAATTTTTTTTTTGTAATTTATAGATGAGCAGTTTATAATTTTTTGTTTAAGGTCCTATTTGTAATTCTTAGATATCTCAGGGGCATATTAATTTTAGAATCTTGAAGGGGCCTTTGTAACTTTATGGGCTTATTTGTAACTTTCATATTTTTCATGTGGCGTTTCTAATTTTTGAAACTTTCATGTTATTGTAAACTTTTTCTAGTGAGTTCTTTTTGTAATATTTCAAACTTTTAGTGGGGGTTTTTATTTTTACAACTTTCATAGGACTAGTTGTTAAATTTTTAAAAGGCTGTTTGTAAAATTTTCAAAAGAATGTTATAATTTTAGAAACAGTAAAGGGGATGTTTATGACATTTTTAAGGGCCTATTTATTAAATTTTTATGAGGCTGTTTGTAAATTTTAAGTTTTCAATACGACTTATGATTTGTTGTTTTTCAAGGAGTTATTTCTAATTTATGTATTTTAAAGGGACAATTTATAATTTTATAAAATTTATAGAGCTTCTTTTAATATTCTAAACTTTCAGTGATTTTTATTTAAATGTTTCAATCTTAAGGGGTTGTTATGCAAATTTTTGAGTTTTTATGGGCCTGTTTGAAATTTAAAAATATCAGAAGGTTGTTTATAATTTTTGGATTGTAGGAAATTTTATGTAATTTTTAAATTTTTAGGAGGTTGTTTGTAAGTTTTAGATTTTTGAATGAGACGGTGGATAATTTTTAAATTTGAAAATCCATTTATATAAAGGAGAGCTTTGATTAATAGAATTCTTAAATTATGTATAGTTTTAAATTGATAAGGATTTCTTTGTATGTAAAAAGGATAAGAAAGGAGGGTTTGATTATTAAAAGTTTCTAATTATGAATTGTCTTAATTTGATAATGATTCTTAGGTTAAGATAGAATTAGATGTCAACATGTCAAAAACTGATAAGATAGCTGGACATATGTCCGTTCTTTTGACACATTACATGTTTTGACCCTTTAGGAGTAGTTCATCAATTTAATATATAAAAGAGGGATATGACTATGAGATTTTATAAACTATATATAGTTATAATTTGATTAGATTTATTAAATATTTGATTATTAAAATTCTTTAACTCTATATAGTTTTAATTTTATGAGGATTTTTAACGAGATGAGCTTTAGATTAGGTATTCACATGTCATTTTCTAATAGGATAGAAGGACACATGACTATTTTCTAAAATGATAATATCATATATTTGACGACACATCATTTTTAGTGCCTTATTGGAGAACCACAAATTTCTCATTATAAAAGAGGGATGAGAATCTAATCAAGGAGCTTGGGAGCCACAATTATATGATAATTGGAGAGGATACATTTCTCTAACCTCCACCCTTTATCTCTAATTTTAAGGCGAACATAACACCATATAGAGATATCATAATTTAATTAATGGTTATGAAAGTTGTCATGGTAGACCTGGTAGATATTATTTAATTTTTAAGGAAACCAAATCTTTCAAAAATTTAGGGACTTGAATTTTGTGATCAAGAAATTGTATTTTGACAAATAAAGAATTAATATGATACACACACTTAAAAAAAATGCTAAAGCGTAAATATAGAAATTATAAATACATACAAAGTAATTAAATAAATTAAATTTGAGAGGAAGATGTTCAATTCATATCTAATTGGAGAGATTAATTTTAGAGTTTTGTAGAAATATTTTATGTTAGTAAACTACTAAATCCATCATGATAGTTTCGAAAACCACTAATTTAATTGTGGTTATCTTATATTGTGTTATCTTGCCCATTATATTAGAGATAAAATGGTAGAGATTAGAGAAATTGGACCCTCCTCAATTACCACTGATTAGACACTAATAAATTTATAACATGATTGGAAACTTCATATAGAAATCCTCAATAATAAGTAGGAAATATGAAGTATAGTGCACTATCAAAATAGAAGATATGAAATAATGTAAATCATATTCTAACATGTTTAATATAGTTTCTACTATATCCAACAGTCCGAATTAGTTTGACATTTATTTCAAAGATCTGTGCTATATTTTCAGCTAGTAAAACAAATATTTATTTGGATAAATCATATTTTACCCTTTTATTCCAAAAAATCATGCTATGCTACGCCCTTCCTTTTTATATAACTAGTATACAGTACGTATGTTGCACGTGATGCATATTAAGAAACAACATGTTGCCAATTAACCATAATCTCAGAGGACTTAGAATATTGTCCATAGAGAAGGAACCTAATCAACCATATATATTGTGCGCATGATAGAAGTGACTGCACAATCAAAAAGAGGCAAGTTGATCTTAACTGCAAATAACTGATATTTAGCATCACATAACAAACCAGGAAAGTATTCAATTACCATGGCGATATACATACAATGAGAGTAAAAAAGAGTCAACATGGTAGCTTGCAAACATAGCTTTATTGTTAAAAGCCAATAATTAAAAATAAATAATATTTCTTACATACAACAAGAAGATAATGAAATTCTAGCAATATACAAGTTTCTAGAAGAACTATCCCTTTATGCATATATAAGATCACATACTCGCATTACCGGCAATATAGTCCCTCAAAGAAGGCACTTAAATTCCTGTAAAACCCAAAAAGCTCTGTATTGCTTTTTGGAAGATAAAGTATAGTTGCAATAATAAGTACAAATAAAAGTGAAGAAAAATTATACAGTACACTGTCAAATTTGTACCTCCTGTTGGCCTTCTTATTTTGATGATGATTTATAAAAAATTTATATCTAATATTGTTTGTCTAGTGTTTGTGTTTTATATTTATTCCAGGCAAATAATATGTTGGAGGATGGATGGAATAGAGCTTCAACGATCATATCCAATGGAGGTTAGCGAAATAGTGGAGTGAAGCAATGTACATTCAAGTTAAAGATACAAGTTCAAGCTTCTTCCGCAAGCGTACCAAGTCAAGCTTATTGAAGATCAAGATCAAGCTTGGGTAATTTAGTTTAGGTTTTTATATTATGTGTGTTGATACTCTATGCTCAATCATATACACACATACACGTTTTGGTTTTGTATATATATATATATATATATATATGTTTTGGTTTGATAGTTTTCAAGTTGGTTTAGTTAGATATGAAACAATATATATCTTCATATACACTTTTGTTTGTTTCATATTCTATTGTATTTAGAAAAATATTGTGTTTATGGATTAAATACTTGTTCACACTATTTTCATATCTCGTATAATATCTACAAATCCATTCTAAAGTGTTTCCAAGTATTTTGTACTCATTTTTGGAAAAATCAAGTTTTTTTGTTCATGTACGTGCATGTGTCCGTGCATGTTTTTACAAAACTGATGTGTTTTCATAATTGGGAAATGCGATTTGAAAAATTTCTTTGTTTGCATATTTATCTTCATATATACAAACATTTTCTCAAGTTTTACTAATTTTGGAGTTGTTTTGTTATTTTCAATTGAATTTACAAAACCGTATTTTCTGCAGTTTATCCAGAAACTGTATATCTATGTTTAAACATTTATTTCTCTCAACTGGGAAGTGATATTTCAGAAATACTTTCTCTAACATGTTTATCTACATGTCTAGAACATTATATAAATATTTTATGATTTTTGGAGTTGATTTACTACTTTTAATTGATTTTAAAAAGTCAGGTATGCAAAATTCCAACATCTGTCAAAATCTGAAAAAGTACGGTCGACCACCACGGTCGACCGTGCTACAGTATGGTCGACCGCCACGGTTGACCGTTAGTAGTTCAAAGACCAGTTTTGTAGTTTTTCTTCTCGCGGTCGACCGCCACGGTCGACCGCCGATGTTACCGTTGCACAGTAACGATAACTTGCTGAATTTTGTCTTTTAGTGGTTTTTGGGGGTTGTTTTCTTCTACCTATATATACCCTATTGCATTTATCATTTGATACACCAAGAGAATGTTTTAAAAGAGTTTAACAAGGGTTTAAACTTGTTTAGTGTTTGTTTAAAAGAGTGTTTAAGAAGCTTTTAAGCAATTGAGAGTTTTGGGTTTGTGAAATCAATTTCACAAGAGCTTGAGGAGATCCTATTGGTGCTTGAGCATCCAACCATCCTCCTTCAATCTCTTGATCTATTAAGAAGTTTTTTAAACTCTATTTTCTCGCTTTATATCTATTTGCTTGTTTATCATTTTATTAAAGCTAGTTTTATATTGAGTTTAGATTTGATTTACCTCTTTGTTACACACACCCACATTGAGCTTATTGTATTTTTATATATAGTATAATTGGGTTGGTGAGAGTTGTAACAATTAAGAGTGAGCTTACATTGAGTTCTCATCTATTGTAGAGAACAAATCATTTGTTATATTGTGAGATTGTAAAGTTTTCGGTGAGCTAGAAAACCGAGTGTGATGAGTATAGACGTTGATCGGTGAACATTGAAAACCGACTTTGTGAGTGTTTGTGAACGTTGATCGGTGAGCGTTGAAAATTGACATTGTGAGGTGTAAACGTTATTCGGGTGAGCGTAGAAAACCCGGTTGTGATAGTGGATTTCTCCCCGGGAGTGGGGAGTGGAGACGTAGGACGGAAGGTCCGAACTCCGTGATCATTTGAGTGTGTTTGAGTTTGTCTTTGGCGCATTTGCTTATGCATTTATCTTATATCACCAATTGCTTTTACTCTTGTATATTTTTCCTATCACATTTGTAGTTTGATTATGTCACCCTTGTGTTAGTTTATATATCCTTGCATATATTTCATCATATACCTCTTTGCTAGGATATATCTCTTTGTTCATATTGAATATTCTTGCTCATATCATATTGTATATCTATCTTACAAGAATAATATTTGAATTAGTTTTAATTAGTATAAAATCGGATTAGATTAGCATAAGACCCTAATCAACCCCACTCTAGGGTCTAACACCTCCATTTTCAAAGGTGAGGTTGTCGGGGCATATCTTTCCACGACTTTTCCATCTTTGTCCACAAAAAACTTAGTGAAATTCCACTTGATGCCATCGCCAAATAAACCTCCTTTCTTTAATTTTAGGAACTTATAAAGAGTAGTAGTCTCCTTTCCATTCACTTCAACCTACAAAAAACAATGAGTCAGTCACATATAGTTATATGAAATCTTCTTCTAGAACAATGGCAACATAGTGAAAATTTCTGTTGTATATTTGCTAAGTGCAAGGAAGATCTATAACTAAGCCAAAATTTAAAGCTAATAATCTTGTCGTGTGAAAATTGACACTATATTTTCTTTTCTTTATCATGCTACCAATCGAAAACCAAATCTAGTTAGCTTGAAGATATTCACATGCAGAACATCTTTGCAACCTTTGTTGGATTTCATTTGAATTATCTTTCCTGATGAAAGATAATGATATACAAACAAGAATAAATTTATAACAATAACAACTATCTACATAGCAAATTAGAGAGCTAAGAGCAGAAGAAAGTTTTTCTTAAAGAAATGTCTGAAGTCATGCCCCCCAATGAACTTTTAATGCCTTTACTCATAGCCTAGTAATCAAAATATTAACGGAATTCATGACACTAATAAGTTACGTAGTAGCATACAACAGAGACTAATACGTATTGGTAATGTTCAAAATTTCTATCCATAAAAGGTGCCTATATTCCCTGCTTAGATGACCATATTTGTAATATTTTAAGAAAAGCTTAAACATGGTTAAGAAAATAAACATCGAAGCTTGTATTGTCGGAAGATAATAGAAAGATCAACCAAAACCTTACACTAAAATTAGTGGAATTTGGACACCCGAATACTACAAAAATTTATTCAACACTTATATGCAACTGATTTCCTACTTCGAAGATAAAGAAGAAAGTTAATTTCAAATCAGAATGAATGTCAAGGTATTTCTATGTGTAGTAGAAATATCTCCATGGTTCTTCTTAGATATAACAGAGCATCACCAAAATAAATGTTCACTATACAATATTAGGTCATGAAGAAAAAAGTTAACCTAAGTAAGGATTCTTCTTTTCAAGGTTACTAAACAAATGAAAAAAAAAATATACATTACATCTTTTTTTATACATACCAAATCAAATGATATAGTAGCAAGAAGGAGCATATTGCATTTTGTCTAAACATGTTCTTACCTCTGGTGTTATCTTCGATATTGTTCAGGTTTGTCCTCGATTCCCCACAATTTCCTCTGCATTGTAGGGTCAAAAAATATACAATTGATTCTTGTTTTAAGAATGAGTTCTATCACTTGGTAAGAATCCCTCACACTCTCTCTCTCTCTCTCTCTCTCTCTCTCTCTCTCTCTCTCTCTCTCTCTCTCGAGTATAGAGGAAGAGAAGGTTAATTTGACTTCTCTTTTGTTTGACGTGGGTTTTGGGTAGCAAAAGGATGCCTCACTCGATGCTTGAGTCGAGTTTGTTTCCCATTGATGATTAGATCAAGATCGCGAAAGCTTCTGACGATGGCTTAGGCTGCAAGAACCGAGGTTCGGGTCTTAGACTTGTGCGCCAAAGCTTTGTTTGGAATCTCCAATGATCCAAAAAGTTGGCCCTTTATAACTACTCATGGCTATTTATAGGCCCTTAGTACATAACCGACATGCTAAAATCATGGGTAGAGGGGCGTAACTACCTCCTACGATTTAGCCCACGTGCCTGATTGGGTCTTCAAGACCATTACAGCCAAAGTTTATATGGATGACGAACCTCGCTGGGTGGCGAGGTTTGTCATATTAGACAAGCTTCAATCCATAGCAAGGTTCGTTTGGTAAGGCAAGCTTTGCAGTATGGTGAGATTTCTTCACTAGCTGAGCCCCACTGCGTAACAAGTCTCGTGAACAAGTTTCATCTTCACTGACGAATTTCGTCATCTGACGAACTTCGATCCTCGTTTCCAATGACGAGTTTCGAACTTTTTCTCTGACAATGAGTTTTGACACTTCCATACGAGCCTCCGAACGAGATTCGTCTTCATTGCCGAGACGAGGTTCGTCATGATAATAATCCTCACCTATTCGTAATGGAGTGCGACGTTCATTTGTATTTTGGTATTTTTGAGTGTCTACAAGAACCCTATCAAAGTTTTCAGACCTGAATTGGGTTGTAGGGAGGTTTGGAATACTTTGAAACCTGTTGGTTATCATGGGTTTGGTTCATGCATTGGACCTGACCTCTTGGCTAGCTTCAACGCTTTGGAATGAACTTCATAGTTCATTGTTTGTAGGAAAGCTTCGATGCTTCGAGATGAGGTTCGATAATTTGTTGAGTCTCGTCTGTCGGCCTTTTTGTTTTGATGATGTTTAACAAACAATTTACCACTAATGTTGTTTGTCTAGTATTTGTGTTTTCGTATTTATTGTAGATAAACAACGTTGTTGGAGGATGGATGGATTGCGCCATAACGATCATATCTAATGGAGGTTGGAGGAATTGTGGAGTGAAGCAACGTACAATTCAAGTTAAAGAGCAAGTTCAAGCTTCATCCGCATGTGTACCAAGTTGAGCTACAATGAAGATCAAGATCAAGCTTGGGTAATCTAGTTTAGATTTTATATTATGTGTGTTAAGTACCTTAAGCTCAATATCATATACACACACGTATTTGGTTTCTATGTATATATATAGTTATATATATACATGCATGGTTTTGAGTTTCATGCTTTGGACACACTTGCAAAATACATGAGTTTTCATAAATAGAAATTCAATTTGAGAAATTCTTTTTCTAACATGTTTGTTTTCATGTTTACAAACATTTCACAAAGTTTCATCAAGTTTAGAATTGATTTGTTATGTTTAATGGAATTTACAAAATCATGTTTTTGTTCGTGCACATGTTCGTGCATGTTTTACAAAACAGATGAGTTTTCGTAAATGGGAAGTGATATTCAAGAAATTCTTTCTTTGACATGTTTATATACATGTTTAGAAACTTTCCTCAAAATTTTACTATTTTTAGAGTTGATTTACTGTACCCAATTGATTTTACAAAATCGTATATGTTAACAGTTTTTCAGAAACTGTAAATTTGTGTTCAAATATTTATTTCTCTCAACTGGGAAATGATTTTTCAGAAATTCGTTTTCTGGCATGTTATTCTACATGTCTATAACATTCCCACAAAATTTCATAATTTTTGGAGTTCATTCACTATTTTAAATTGATTTTACAAAATAGCTACGCACTGCTACAGTAACTCCGGTCGACCGGACCGGTCGACCGGAAATGTCTCTGGACGTTTCTCAGCTTTGCATATGCCTCTCGGTCGACCGTACCGGTCGACCAAAGTACTGTAGCAGCCAACCGTTGCTACAGTAATGGCTAGTTCTGTTTTTTGTTTATTTTAATGATTTGGGGGTGTTTTTATTGGTTTTTGGTATATATACCCCATGCCCTCATACTTCTAAAGGTACTCAAGAAATATTTTAAACAAGTTTAAAGAGTTTTAAACAAGGGTTTAAGTTTGTTTAATGTTTGTTTAGAAGCTTTTAAGCAATTGGGTGTTTGAGTTTGAGAATTCAATTCCACAAGAGCTTGAGGAGATCATCTATTAGAGTTTGAGCAATCAACTATTCTCCCTCCATCTCTTGTCATCTATCGAGAAGTTTTCTAAACTCAATCTAGCTTTATATTTCATATTGTTTGATTATCATTTTATTAAGCTAGTATTCATATTGAGATTAGTTGATTTTATTTTCTCTATGTTTATACACACAACCATTTGAGCTTATTGTATTTACATTCATAGTATAATTGGGTTGTGGGATTGTGTAACTTAGAGAGTGAGCTTATAATTCGTTCTCATTCATTGTAGAGAACAAACACTTTGTATTGAGCCTAATTGTGAGGATTCACTTGTAATACACTTGTACACCGAGAGAAGTGTGTGGTGAGAGACGGGGTCGAATCCAAGAGGAGTGGCGTCGGTTGACGTGCCTAGGGAGAGGTTGTAACCGAGCACTTGAGGAGGAGGACACGGGCTAGGACCAACACTTAGTGTGTGAGGTGTGATTGCATAGTGATTGTATTGTGAGGTGTAAACGTTGTTCGGGTGAACGTAGAAAACCCGGTTGTGATAGTGGAGATCTCCTCGAGGTGAGGAGCGGGGACGTAGGTCGTGGGGACCGAACCTCGTAAACATATCGTTTTGTTTGTGATTGCATTGGCGTTCTTATTCTTGTTTTCATATCTTATATCGCCTTTGTGTATTGCTCATCATATTACCCTATCACTTGTGTAGATTGTTTATTTTACCCTTGTGTTAGTTCATATATCCTTGCTCATATATTTGTAATATCTCATTGATAGGATATATTCATTTGTTCATATTGCTTATCCTAGCTTACGTATCTTGTTGTATTTTATACTTGCTAGGATAACTTATTAATTAGTTTTAATTGGCATTTAATCGGATTAGATTAGCATAAGACCCTAATCACCCCCCCTCTAGGGTCTAACAATTGGTATCAGAGCTTGGTGCTCTTTGATTTAAGGTCTAATCGCCTTGAGTTAAAGATCCAAGTTAGTTTTTGTGCTAATCTAATTTTGAGCTTTAATTGTATCTTGCTTGCCTTTTATATTATGGATATGCATGGTTTAGGTTATGCCATTAATATTACTCCTAGATTAGATAATTTCCCCTATGCCCAATGGTGTGTTAGATTTAAACTATTTGTTAACTTATTAATTAATTTTAATTGGCATTAAATCGGATTAGATTAGCATAAGACCTAATCACCCCCCCCTCTAGGGTCTAACAATTGGTATCAGAGCTTGGTGCTCTTTGATTTAAGGTCTAATCGCCTTGAGTTAAAGATCCAAGTTAGCTTATTGTGCTAATCTAATTTTGAGCTTTTATTTGTATCTTGCTTGCCTTTTATATTATGGATATGCATGGTTTAGGTTATGCCATTAATATTGCTCCTAGGTTAGATAATTTCCCTTATGCCCAATGGTGTGTTAGATTTAAACTTTTTGTTCAATCTAAACACTTTGATTTATGGGAAATTATAGATGATGCCTATATTGTGCCCACTATGGAGAAATCCAAGTGGAATAAAAATGATCATCGTATGTTTACTATGAACAACATTTTGTTAGAATATTTGCTAAATGCTTTTAACTCATCTATGTCTAACAAGTTTGTTCATGTTGATAGTGCTTACACCTTATGGAAATTAATTGAAGCACATCAAGGGGACTTGGAGGCGATCCAACAAGTTTTGACGGATCCGGCTTCAAGTTCATGTGGAGCATCATGCACACGGCCACTAGGCGATAGCCCTAGTGAGGTTTGCGAGTTCGAAACCATAAATGATTTACCTAATGATGAACTTGCTTGTGCATATGATAGGTTAATGCATGCCTACACTAAGTTGCATAATAATTTCATTGATCTTAAAAGCAAGCATGTTAATTTAAAATCCGATCATGAATTGCTAGCATTAAAATTTGATACTATTGCTAAAGATAATGTGATCCTTAAAGAAAATAATGAAAAATTAAAATTGGACCATATTACCTTGAGTTCCAATGTTGCTAGCTTAATTCATGAGAAGAATGATGCCATGTTAGAAGTAGAGTCTATTAGAAGTAAATTTACATCTTTTAAAAATGATCATATTTGCTCTACTTCTATTGACAATGCTTCTATGCCTAATGATGAGTTGAACAATATTAAAAATCGCATTTCATCTTTAGATTCAACTCTTAACACATGCATTGTTAATAACAAGAAACTTATGGACTTATGTGCAAAGTCTCGTGCTAACTCTTCAAAACCAAGCACTCACTATGCACATATGTATAGCAAAGTTTACAAATGCTCAATTTGCGGTCGTAAAGGCCACATTGCTAAATTTTGCTATGATGCACACAAATCTTCTAAGATTAATGCTTCTTGTGCATCTCATAAGGCTTCTTCATCACACACACATGCACATGCATCTATTTCTCATCATAAGCATGCTAATGTGTATAAATGTGATCTATGTGATCGGTTTGGCCATTTGGCAAAGTTTTACTTTGATATGAAAAGGAATTATAGTTTGCCAAATGTTTTTCATAGACCACATGTCTTTAAGTGTGATATTTGTGGTAGATTTGGCAATTTGGCAAAGTTTTGTTATGATTTAAAAAATTATTCAAACTTGCCAAATTTCTCAAGTAGACCACATTTGTTTAATGATGTTTCTCATTTGCAAAATAATTCTAAAAGACAATCTTTATTTGCAAATGTTCCACGTGCACCTTTTAATGGTCAACATAAGCAAATGCTTCCTTTCCATTGTACATATTGTAATCGGAAGGGTCATTTGAGTAATTATTGCTATGACTGATCCCGTGCACCATATATGTCCAAGAGGGTTCATAACCCTAGGACTTTGAGCTTTAATGATAGGGGTCATGTCCCTAAACAAACCGGCACCAAGAATACTTGGGTGCCAAAATAATTTTTAAAGCCAAGAATTTTAGTATTTTTTCTTTTTCTTGGTTTCGAAAAATGTATTTTAAACTTTTATGAAAACAATTCCTTTTATTGGTTAAAATCTTTTGTTTTCATGATTATTTGATTTGCTTTCATGAGAGGACTACGTTTATATAACCCTTCGGATTTATTGGGTGTTTATTCCCAAATCATGTTTACCGGATGCTAAAATGTTCATATGGGTTAATACTAGCTCAAGAGCTAGATAGAGTTGCCTCTCTTGATATTTGAAAATCAATGATGATTTGGTTTCATGATTTAAACTTTGATTTATGATTTCAATTGGTTGATTTGTTTTCATTTGAAAACTTTTTATATGAATCTCATGTTCCTCTATTTTTGATTTCATAAATCTATTCTTTTATATGGTTTTTATATTTTTTTGTGCTAATGAGACACTTCTTTCATATTAACATATTTATATGTGTTCTCATTGTCCTTTTGTATGTGAGTAGTGTTTAGCATATTTTTCATCTATGCTTGCTCACATATGTTTGCCATGATCTTTATTTCATATATTCTATATGGCATTTATGATAGGGGGAGCAATCCCTATATCTTTTTATGTTTGATACTCACCCGTGCTTATTGATAGGGGGAGCTTTCGCTCTCTTATTCTTTTGTCCCCTTTTTGATGTTGTCAAAGGGGGAGAAATATTGTGAGTATATTCTTTCTTGTTTATATGCATGATATATTATACATTGTATGTTCATTTCCTTTCATGCATATATCCTTTTTGTAAATTGTTTGTCATCATCAAAAAGGGGGAGATTGTTGGTCTTTTTATTTTGATGATGTTTAACAAACAATTTACCACTAATGTTGTTTGTCTAGTATTTCTGTTTTCGTATTTATTGTAGACAAACAACGTTGTTGGAGGATGGATGGATTGCGTTATAACGATCATATCTAATGGAGGTTGGAGGAATTGTGGAGTGAAGCAACGTACAATTCAAGTTAAAGATCAAGTTCAAGCTTCATCCGCATGTGTACCAAGTTGAGCTACAATAAAGATCAAGATCAAGCTTGGGTAATCTAGTTTAGATTTTATATTATGTGTGTTAAGTACCTTAAGCTCAATATCATATACACACACGTATTTGGTTTCTATGTATATATATAGTTATATATATACATGCATGGTTTTGAGTTTTCATGCTTTGGACACACTTTTTCACAATTGAGAAATGAAAATGAAAATTTTATTTTTGTAACATGTTTGTTTTCATGTTTATAAACATTTCGTAAAGTTTCATCAAGTTTGGAATTGATTTGTTATGTTTAATGGAATTTACAAAATCATAATTTTCATTCGTGCATGTTTTACAAAATAGATGAGTTTTCATAAATGAGAAGTGATATTCAAGAAATTCTTTCTTTGACATGTTTATATACATGTTTATAAACTTCCCTCAAAATTTTACTATTTTTAGAGTTGATTTACTGTGCCCAATTGATTTTACAAAATCGTATATGTTAACAGTTTTTCAGAAACTGTAAATTTGTGTTCAAATATTTATTTCTCTCAACTGGGAAAGGATTTTTCAGAAAATCTTTCTCTGACATGTTATTCTAAATGTCTATAACATTCCCACACATTTTCATAATTTTTGGAGTTCATTCACTATTTTAAATTGATTTTACAAAATCACTGCGTACTGCTACAGTAACTCCGGTCGACCGGACCGGTCGACCGGAAATGTCTCTGGACGTTTCTCAGCTTTGCATATGCCTCTCGGTCGACCGTACCGGTCGACCAAAGTACTGTAGCAGCCGACCGTTGCTACAGTAATGACTAATTCTGTTTTTTGTTTATTTTAATATTTTGGAGGTGTTTTTCTTGGTTTTTGGACTTGTTTCATGAGCCTATATATACCCCATGCCCTCATACCTCTAAGGCAACTCAAGAAATGTTTTAAACAAGTTTAAAGAGTTTTAAATAAGGGTTTAAGTGTGTTTTAGTATTTGTTTGGTTTGAAGATTGTTTTCACAAGTGGAGGAGATCATCTTCTTGTTTGGGCTTCATATCTCCATCTCTCCATCTTGATCTAGAGAAGTTTTCCTAAACTCAAGTCTAGCTTTTATTTATAATTATTTGTTGATTATCATTTCTATTAAAGCTAGTTTTATATTGAGTTTAGTTTGATTTGATTTACTCTTTGTTTGCACACACAACCATTGAGCTTATTGTATTTGCATACATTATATAATTGGGTTGTGGGATAGTGTGACATTGAGTTGAGCCTAATTGAGTTCTCACCTTGTTAGAGAGAACAATCATTTGCTATATTGTGCTTAATTGTGAAATCACTTTGTAATACACTTGTACACCGAGTGAGGAGTGTGTGGTGAGAGTCGGGGATCGTCCCAAGAGGAGTGGCGTCGGTTGACGTGCCTAGGGAGAGGTTGTAACCGAGCACTTGAGGGAGACACGGCTAGGTCCAACACTTAGTGGGTGTAGAGTGTGATTGCAAGAGTGTGAGTTGTAGAGTTTTCGGTTAGCTAGAAAACCGAGTGTGTAGAAGAAGTTCCGGCTTCCAAACCGGATTGTGTTAGTGGATTTCTCCCCGGGAGTGGGGAGCGGAGACGTAGGACGGAAGGTCCGAACATAACTTATTAATTAATTTTAATTGGCATTAAATCAGATTAGATTAGCATAAGACCCTAATCACCCCCCTCTAGGGTCTATCATCGTCACTCCGTATAAGCTTCATCAGGCCCATGTTGGCTTTACAATTCAAGGCCTTATAACCATTAAATGCTGTGTGCCTTTTCCAAACGTGATAGGTAGTTGCCAGCTGGAGCCTTGAGATCCCCTTCATAGATCTCGTTCGTAAATCTCGAATGTAGCAAATCACGTCTACAGATGTCGGTCGCAAATCTAAGCCATTGATTCGATTTTTCTCGTCTCTATATATAGGGTGTTGTCATCTGAAGAGTTCTTTCCTCTTCTTTGAATTTCTTGAGTCGTCAAAGCCTTCATCTTCTAAGTTCTCAACTCTCTCTTCTTTGAAAACTTCCAGCTTTCGTTAAGATCGATTGCCCGGAAAGTCAGCGTCGGCAAGAGTAAGGGCAAGAAGGCCGCTAGTTCTTTAAACGAACCCACCGTTTTGCCTGCTTTCTCAGGTATTACATTTGAACGCAAAATTTGCTTTTTAAAATAGTTGAACTCTGCCTATTTCAGGCCCGAGTCTTTGAGGGAGATGAATAGTTTCCCTTTTTGAGACGAAGCTCGTCTGATGGATGATGTTTGTCTGTTAGACGAAGTTCGCCGATCTAATGAGTTTGGTCTTTTTCTGATGGGGTTCATCTGTCAAATGAAGTTCGTTTATTTAACAAGGTTCATCTATCGGATGAGGATCATCTGTCCAGCAAAGTTGGTTTGTCTAGAGAGGTTCGTCTTGTTGAACCAGGTCCGTTAGTCAAACGAAATTCGCTTGTCTGATGAATTTTATGCCATTCTTTGGGTGAAACTCATTCTTTAGTCAAGGTTTGACCTATTTGACTTATTTGGACTAATTCCACTTGTCCCTTTGTAGTTTTGCATTCTTCTACTCTGATTCCTCCACATGGCGGCATCGGGTCGGATAACACTCAATTAGGGACAAACCATATCCATTATCCGATGCTCGAGACCCTTCCCGTAGTTCAAGACCAATGTCAGGAAGAACTTCACCTACTCTCTGAGCCTTCAAGTGCTACACTAAGGCATTTGATTGCAGACGCTTCTTTGGAAATAGCCGACAGAAACCGAATTTCAAAACCCGTTTATCTGTTTGGTGATCCCACAGAAGACCCTGATGTGTTAGATATTAGGGAATATCGATGGCTTAGGACCGTGAATGGGCAACGTCTTTTGCACCTCCTATAGAGCGTGATTGCTCCCTTACATCCCTTAAGGCAGCTTCAACTCCTAGGAAGATGAATTAGGAATTGACCCTGATATAGGATAGGGTTACTTGCAGGTATTTCTCTAGGGACAGTGCTAGGGTAGATAGTGGTGGTCGTTATGTTACCGGTTTACTCCCGGGGTTGGTCCAAAGGAAGTTACATGTTGGTGAGATAGCCGTAGAAGCAAATACCTTCGGCCAATCCTTCTTCAAGGTAGAGGGATAGTTTCCAGCTAAGGACTTTAGAACTCTTGGATGGTCCTATTAGAGTGCTACACAATGGTGGCCTTGGGTGAGAGAATTCATCTTGCAGGAGAACCACAAATGTCCTGCAGAGGTTTGGCCTTCTTGCACTAATCAGGGCAACACTACTGGGGCTAAAGAATAATGCCCATCAATTTTTTTAGAGTGTTAGAGTTATATAACCCTGACACACACATCCTTTTTACCCCCGACGGGGAGTTTGGAATTCCACTCCATGAAATGATGGAAGTCTCAGGATTACCATTTGGAGGATACGCATATGAGGAATACATCCCGAGGCATAGGGAGTTGGTGGACTTGGAAAAAGACCATCTTACTCTGATTTCGGAGGGTTCAGCTGTAGCCATGTTGACTGTAAGATTCTTGAGCATAGCCCCTATGCTGACGTTCGAGTCCCACATCGAGGATGCTGATGATGAATCAACAGCGCGAATTTCTCTAGATTCTTCTCATGAGTCGCACCATAGTTTTGACGAAGAGGAGATGTAACCTAACTCTCTTCGTGTTTTATTAAAATAATCGTCGGGCTTTCCTTTGGGAACGAAAGGTTGTGCAAGTATTCTTTGTCCTTTGCTAAAATTTAAGCCTTCTTTGCGGGTGAAGTCATAACCCTCGTTCTCCATCATATGTATCGCTATCTGATCGTAGTGCGAGAATTGAGGGGCGGGCTCATCTTCTTTTGATCTATCCCATAGCGTACGTAAAGGTTGATCTATCATTCCATAGATAATATCTTTCTGATTACCATCTTGGGCAGGTATGATAAAGAAGGCTCACAAGGACTCAATCATTTGTTTATCTGTTACAAAGGACGAATGCATAGGTAAGTATAAAGAAGAGTTACTATACAACCCTAAAACTAGATTACTAGACTCTAAATCTGACTACAAGTAAGCAAAGTTTAAATCTTTATTCAGAACAAATTCACCTACTTCATCAGCATCGGCTACAATAAGGCCTTCACAGCCGGTTACAGTGGGTTCAATATCATTCAAGATAAGACCCTTGTTGTACTCAGACTCACTGTGAGCCTCGTTGCCACTTTCAAATTCCTCGCCCGGTGGTTCGCCCTCCGATTCAAAGTCCTGGTAAAGCAAAGAGTCGGTGAATTAGTTCTCGACTCCTTTGAAGGGTCGCCTCTCTGCAATTATAGTCTTCACCTTATCATAATCTTCCACATACTTGATACACTGATGTAATATGGATGGGACAATCTGATTTCTATGGATCCATGGTTGACCCAATAGCATATTATAGGAGGGTTCTGCATCAATCACATAGCAGGTTACCTCTATCTTCATATCTCCCAAACGACATTAAGGTGAATCTTTCCCAATGGCCGGGTACTAGTGGCGTTAAAGCCAAAGATAGTGGCTCTTGTTGTAGACAATCACCTCTAAAGTATCCCCAGGTGCTGAATGAGCTTTCGGGGAACAATGCTCAATGCAGACCTTAGATCCACTTGGATTTTGTCCACTTTGGCGGAATCGACGTATCCAGTGAAGTATAGGGGCCGATCGTGAGTTGTACTCTTAGCAGTGAAGGTTATGCAGGGGATTTACTGTTTGAATGCCAGACAGCATTGAGGACACCTTTTTTCTGCATCCTCTTTGGGAGCAGGCAGAAAATATGTTGCAAAAGCTTCAGAGTTAGCTAGCGCTTCTTGTAGAGCATCCCGGGTGGACTTGGATAGGCATAGGAGCTCATACAAAGTGATCCTGGCTAGAATATTAGAAAACTGAGCGAATACATCAAACTGGAAAGGCTGACTGCTTGAACTTGAGGGAGCCTCCTTTCTTAGTTGCCCGTTATATCGCAGCTCTTTCTGCTCGGGCCTGACGGGCAGTGGTTGATTTGTTGGTGTCGGCTCTGTAGGTGGCTTTACAGGCTCTTCTGTCATTAGAGGATAGTGCATAGCAAAGTCCTTCCCTGCCCTGGTAGCCAATTCAACTGTCTCGTCATCTGAATTAGTAAGGGCGGTTGCTTCAACTTTTTCATCGTCCGGAATTGTAGATACGATGTTGTAGAGCTTTTCCTTTCCTTTGGACTTCTTTGAGGGCTTAGAAGTCCATTATTCATCATTAAGGAGGTTGGATGGACCCACATCATTTTCCTGTCGGTAGGGTCTGTGGTACCAAACCTTTCCCTCACTGATTGTGAGGATAAGCATTGACAATCCTCAGCTCCGCCTTAGGGATTAGCACGACTCCTGCCAGCACATGGACTTCTGGGAGGTGTGTCCTAAATTTCAAAGTGACCATATTTGTAGTCACTTTCTTCTATGTTGTTTCCTTCTTTAGGGCTCCTGCTTCATAAAGAGCCTAGATTTTATCCTTGAGGACATAACATTTAGAGATAAGATGATGAACCATCCTGTGGTATGCATAGTAGTTGAGATCATCTGTTTTGTTCAGGTTCTCGGTCCTTCTTACCTCTCACAACTTTATTTTGTTGCTCTTAATTAGGGTATCAAGGGTAGCAGCAACTTGATCTGAAGTCGTATTGCTTCTAAGAGCGTGGTTCAAAAGAGGTAGATTTTTGTTTTTCACCGGCTTGGGGGCTGGTGTAGTCTCGACAGCCATGATCTCCTTCCCCTTCAACCGAGAAGGATTTTTGGATGAACTCTACTCTGGAGCTCCTTTTTTAGGTTGAGGGTCTTCAGCTTCTAACATTTTAAGCATGTTTTCTACTTGCTCACCTTGGCAAACAAGCTCTTTCCAAGTTTGGGTTTTCACCGTGCTAACCTTGGACAAAATGTGAATCGAAAAATTATTGCAGCACACCTCAATCAATGTGCTTTTATAGACCTGGTCACAGAAATGCAACGACCAATTCCTGAATCTCTTTACGAAGTCATTGACCGACTCTCCCTTTCTCTTCTTTTCAGCTAGCAGAGTGGATATTGACACTTCCGAGTCATCATCAAAGAAACGGGCCAAGAATAGCTTCTCCATGTCAACCCACGATTTGATGGAACCTGGTTCCAACTTGCGGAACCATTTGAAATCCATCCCCTTCAGGGTTCAGATGAACAACCGGGTGAGGATGGGATCGTTTCCCATGAGAAACCCTGTTTGAGTAAGGAAATAGTAGATGTGCTGTGAGGGAGATCCCTTGCCATCAAACAGGACTAAGCCTATGGGTTTGAACTTTGCTGGGTAGGGGACCGTGTCCCATTCGACTGGATATGGTTTGACACCCCCCAACTAGTCATATTCTTCTGAAGTTTTAAGGCATCGAGTTGACTTTGGAACCCGTCGAGCCTCTTGTCTCGGGAGTTGCTGCCAGAACGTGATATGCCTTCCTAGGACTCGGATGAAGAATCGGATGATGACCCGGGGTTCTCTTCCTCTTCCGTTGTTTCAAGGGGGTGGAACCTTTATTCTTTGTTGAGGACTTCGGGGGCACCCGCGGGGTCTTTTTCTTCTTCTTCTCCAGAAGCTTTTCGAGCATCTCTTTCATAGTGTTGATTGTTGCTTACTGCATGACAATTGTAGCTTGTCTCTCTTCGAATCTTCTAGATACTTCATCAGGGACTTCTGCCATATGCACTTTTGCGTGCTCGCCTTGGATTGAGCTTGATGAAAGTACCCTAGAGGGGGGGGGGAGGTGAATAGGGTATTTGCTAATCTAATCTGATATCAATGCGAAATTAAAACTAATTAACAAATTATCCTAACAAGTATGAAATACAATAAGATATATGAGCTAGGATATGCAATTAAACTAAGGGCGAAATAAATATAAAAACGAATAGATAGATATTGTACAAATATGACAAACGCAAACACACGATATGATCATGGAGTTCAGTCACTTCCGACCTACGTCTCCGCTCCTCACTCTCGAGGAGAATCTCCACTATCTCAATCAGTTTTCAATGTTCACCGAAAACGTTTACAACTCACACAATCATAATCACACAATACACCCATCTAAGTGTTGGCCTAGCCCGTGTCAACTTCCTCAAGTGCCCGGAATTATTACCTCTCCCTAGAATTTACACCCAATGCCACTCCTCTTGGAATTTACCCCGTCTCTCACCAACCACTCCTCTAAGTGCCCTTGTGTATTATAATATGTTCTCTCAGCAATTAAGCGTAAGTAAATGATTTGTTCTCTAAACAAGATGAGAACTAAGTGTAAGCTCACTCTCAGTGATATAACCCCACAACCCAAAAATATACTATATGTGAAAATACTTAAGCTCAAGGGATGTGTGTGCAATCAATGAGTATAATAAAATCAAAGTTAAACTCAATTCAATCTAGCATAAATATATAAGAATCAAAATGATAAATAGCTAGAAGATGAGTTAAGAAAATTTCTCTAAACAAAGAGAGTTGAGGATTTGTGGTTAAACTCCTCAATGATGAAATTGAACTCCTTCTCTTTGTGAAGCCTTCTTCACACAAACAAAAAAAAAATTTTTCTCTCTTAAAACTTAAAAACAAACAACCTAAAACACTTGTTAAACTCTTATAAAACTCTTGTGAAAAACCAAGGCAAAAGGCGTATTTATATCCCCTAAAACCCAGCTACCAAAAAACTAGCCGTTGCTTGAAAATTGCAATCAGTCGACTGATGACGTCATCGGTCGACTGATGACGTCATCGTTTGGTAGATTCCGGAATTTTTGCGTATATGGCTTTGTAAAATCAATTAAAAATAGTAAATTAATTCCAAAAATTGTAAAAGTCTGAGAGACGTTTCTAAACATATAGATAAATAGGTTAGATAAAGAATTTATAAAATATCACTTCCCATTTGGGAGAAATAACAGTTTTAAAACAGATATTCTAGATTCTAAAAACTGCTAAAATACTTGATTTTGTAAAATCAATATAACATTGTAAATCAACTCTAAAAATAATAAAACTTTGGAAAATGTTTATAAACATGTAATTAAACATATTAGAAAAATAATTTCTCAAATTTCACTTCCCATTTGTGAAATATAATTTTTTTGTAAACTGGTTGAAAAATATGAAAACGTAAAAACTTGATTTTGATAAAATTATTCCAAACAAGTTTTGTAATACTTTTAAATGGATTCATAGACTTTTGAAAAGATGTAAACCAATATTTTTAAGTCTATAATCCTCAAACATATTATTAAAACAAATATGATAAATATAAAAAATGTATGCATGTATATGAATATAATTATTTCTTTGATATTTATTTAAACTTGAAAGCTATAAAACAAAAACGTGTATGTGTGTAATAATTTGAGCTTTAAGCATGACACATAAAGTATAAATATCTAAAATAATTATACCCAAGATGAATGTCTTTAATATAGCTCGTCTTGGTTGCGGATGAAGCTTGATCTTGTTAGACCCTAGAGGGGGGTGATTAGGGTCTTATGCTAATCTAATCCTATTTTATGCCAATTAAAATTAATTAACAAGTTGTATTCTTGCAAGATAGATATACAAGAGTTATAAGCAAGAATAAGCAATATACACAAAGTGATATATCCTATATGATGAAATCTATATGCAAGGATATATAAACTAAGGGTGAATAATCTAAACAAGATAGTGAATGAAATAAATGAGTAATGCACAATTGGCGATATAAGATAAATGCAAAAACAAATACGCTCTCCCTAGGCACGTCAACCGACGCCACTCCTCTTGGGACGATCCCCGACTCTCACCACACACTCCTCTCGGTGTACAAGTGTATTACAAAGTGAATCTCACAATTAGGCTCAAAAATACAACAAGATTGTTCTCTACAATAGATGAGAACTCAATGTAGGCTCACTCTCTAAGTCACACAATCCCACAACCTAAATTATACAATGTATGCAAATACAATAAGCTCAATGGTTGTGTGTGTACAAAGAGATAAATAAAATCAACTAAACTCAATATAAACACTAGCTTAATAAAATGATAATCAAACAATAAAATGTAAAGCTAGATTGAGTTTAGAAAACTTCTCCAATAAATGACAAGAGTGAGAGAGAGATGAGTTGAATGCCCAAACACCAAAGGATGATCTCCTCTTTGCTCTTGTGAAATTTGCTTCACAAACTAAACTCAAACAAACTCTTAAACCCTTTTTAAAACCCTTGTTAAAAACTTCTTAGCTCACTCAAAACTGAGATCAAAGAGGGTTTTTATAGCCTCCAAAACCTCAGACCAAAACCCCTTACAAAAAGACCAAAAAACCATCTGCAACGGCTCTAAAAAGAGCCGTTGGGACTCCAGCGGTCGACCGATGAAAATCGCGGTCGACCGCGAACAAGGTCAGAAACTCAGGAGACATCCAGAGAGTTCGTTGATCGACCTGCGGAAAATTTCGGTCGACCGGCGGTACTGTAGTAGGTATATCCGATTTTATAAAATCGGTTAAAAATATCGGTCGACCGGCGGTACTGTAGTAGGTATATCCGATTTTATAAAATCGGTTAAAAATAGTAAAACAGCTCTAACAATTATGAAATTTTGAGGGAAGGTTTTAGACATGTATAAAAACATGTTAGAGAAAGAATTTCTGAAAAATCCTTTTCCAGTTGAGAGAAATAAATGTTTGAACATAGAAATACAGTTTCTGAAAATCTGCTGTGATACACGATTTTGTAAAATCAATTAGGCACAGTAAATCAACTCCAAAAATAGTAAAATTTTGAGAAAAGTTTCTAAACATGTAGATAAATATGTAAAAGAAAGAATTTATTGAATATCATTTCTTATTTATAAAAACTCATCTGTTTTGTAAAACATGCACGAACATGTGCACGAACGAAAACATGAATTTGTAAATTCCTTTAAACATAACAAATCAATTCCAAACTTGATGAAACTTTGAGAAATGTTTGCAAATGATATTTTGAACATGTTACAAAAAGAATTTTCCAATTTGCAAATACCAATTGTGAAATCTCATTATTTTGCAAAAGTGTTCAAAACATGAAAAAAGTGATATACATGAAGTTTGATGTTTTGACATAAACAATGTTTTGAAACTTTGCACAATGATTATATAGACTTGATAAAATATGTATATGATGATTATTAAGTCTATAAACTGAGAATACAATATTTGAGCTTAGAAACCAAATACGTGTGTGTATATGATATTGAACTTAGAGTATCTAACACACATAATATAAAACCTAAACTAAATTACCCAAGCTAGATCTTAATCTTCAATAAGCTCTTCTAGGTAATCTCGCGGATGAAGCTTTAACTTGGATCTTGAACTTTGAATAGCAAGGCTTCACCGACATTCAGCCAACCTCCTTTGGATATAATCGTTGAAGCTCTATTCCATCCATCCTCCAACAACGTTGTTTGTGTACAATACATAAGAATGTACAAACACTAGACAAACAACATTAGTAGTAAATTGTTTGTTAAACATCATCAAAACAAAGAGGCCAACAGATCTTGTATTTGACTTGAAATGTGCAATGACTTCATTCTGATATTTTCCTTCCATCCTCCAATGAATATGATCGTATAGGCGCAAGTCCATCCAATCTCCAATAAGGATCTTTGTGTAGAATACTTAACAAGCAAATACAAACACTCAATACATGTTGTTAGAAATTATTTGTAATCATCAAAACAAGATTAAGGAGTAGACTCATAAATATGAGACCTAACAATCTCCCCCTTTTCGATGATGATAAACAATCTACACAAAGAGATATAAAATATACATGATACTAAAAGAATATACAAATGATGTATGTTCATCATGCATAAAACCAACAGAAAGCAATAAAAGAAATACTCACAATTGACTTGTTTCTCCCCTTTTGTCAACATCAAAATGGGAAAAACAATAAAAGATAAGAGAGCGTAAGCTTCCTGTACAACTTAGCATATGTGAGTATAAAACAATCATAGGGAATAAGCTCCCCCTATCAGAATGACACAAAGAATGTATGAAATGAAATAGTAAGGCAATCATATGAACAAGCATAGATAAAAACGTGCTAATCATAACTCACATACAAAGAGACCAAGTAAACACTTATATATGTATCATTAAGAGAAAGTGTTACAACGGTTTTAAATGTAAATATATCAAAAAAACATTCAAAAATAAAAACCAAAGATTAAAAGGTCAAAAATCAAATGTTTATGATAAAACAAACCAAATATCAATTTTTTTCATATCCAACAATAAAAACAAGAAGCAACCATATCAAGCTCTTGGAGCTTGTTTCAACCCATATAAAACTTTCTTACACTTGATAAACATGATTTGGAAATAAATTACTAATAGATCCGAGGGGTTGCTCAATCACAAACCTTTCATCAAAAACAGAGCCAATAAAATAAAAAAAAAGTATTGACTAAAAGAAATTGTTTTTAATTTCAAAATTTTAAAAAAATTTGTTTTTTAAAACCAAAAAATGAAAAATTAAAACAATAAAAATCTTGATTTAAAAATAAAAAAGATGTTGGCACCCAAACATTTTTTGTGCGAAGGATTTAAGGACATGACCCTTATCATTTAAGCTCAATGCCCTTGGGTTATGACCCCATTTGGACGCATTTTGTGCACAAATACGATCATAATAATAATTATGCAAATGACCTTTCTGATTGCAAAGCATGCAATAAAATAGGTGTATTTGTTTATGATGACCTTGTGATTATGCACAATGAACATTTACAAACAAGGATGGTCTTTTAAATTATTTTGCAAATATGAAACATTTCTTAAATCAAAATAAAATTTGGCCAAATGGCCAAAATGACCACAATAATCACACTTGAACATATGAGCATGCTTATAATGAACAATGGGTCCATGTGTATGTGCGTGTGATGAGGAAACTTTATGAGATGCACAAGGAGCATTAGCATTCTTAGGTTTGTGTGCATCATAGCAAAATTTAGCTAGATGCACAAGGAGCATTAGCATTCTTAGGTTTGTGTGCATCATAGCAAAATTTAGCTAAATGGCCTTTACGGTCGCAAATAGAGCTTAGCATTCTTAGGTTTGTGTGCATCATAGCAAAATTTAGCTAAATGGCCTTTACGGTCGCAAATAGAGCATTTGTAAATTTTGCTATACATGTGTGCATAATGAGTGGATGGTTTTGACTTATTTGTACTAAAGTTAGCACACATATTCACAAGCTTCTTATGATTATTAATGCATTTAATAAGGGTTGAATCTAAGGATGAAATGTGGTTCTTCATGTGATTCAACTCATTATTAGGCACATATGCATTTGTAATAGAAGTAGAACAAATATGATTATTCTTGAAAGATTGAAATTCATTTCTAATAGTTCCTACTTCTAAAATGGCATTATTTTTTTCATGAGACAAACTATCTATATTCAATTTCAAATTATCATTATTAGATTTAAGAATCTCATTTTCTTTAACAATAGTATCAAACTTGGATACTAGCAACTTATGATCGGATTTTAGTTCAACATGATTGCTTTTCAAATCAATAAAATTTTTATGCAACTTCTTAAAGGCGTGCATTAATTTCTCATAGGCACAAGCGAGTTCATCAATAGTTAAATCACTTTCGAAATTGGACTAGCATACCTCACTAGGGCTATCATCTAGCGGCCGTGTGCACGATGAGGCTCTAATTGAACATGAAGAGGAAGCTGCCAAAGCTTATCGGATCACCTCCAAGTTTTCTTGATGTGCTTCTATAAATTTTCACAATGTGTAAGCACTATCAAATAGATCAAGCTTGTTAGAAAACGATGAGTCAAAGGTATTAAGTAAAAATTCTAACAAAAGCTTATTCATTGTAAACATTCTTTTATCTTTGTCACTCCACTTGGATTTCACCATAGTGGGTACAACATAATCATCGTCAATAATTTCCCACAAATCAAAATGTCTAGATCTTACAAAAGGTTTAAATCTAACACACCGTTGAGAATAGGGGAAGTTATCAATTCTAGGAGCAATATTAATCGCATAATCTAAGATAGGTGCACCGTGCATATCCATAATATATTATGCAAGCAATATGAAAATAATCTCAAAACTAGATTAGCAAAATCAAAGTGAAGATCTTTGACTCAAAGCGATTAAGCCACAAATCAAAGATCACCAAGCTCTGATACTAAATAAAAGTATCCTAGGGGGGGAAGGGGTGAATAGGGTATTTGCTAATCTAATCCGAAATTAATGCCAAATTAAAACTAATTAATAAATTATCCTAGCAAGTATAAAATACAATAAGATATATGAGCTAGGATATGCAATTAAACTAAGGGTGAAATAAACATAAACACAAATAGAGAGATAGTATGCAAATATGGCAAACGCAAACATACGATATGATCATGGAGTTCGGTCACTCCCGACCTACGTCTCCGTTCCTCACTCTCGAGGAGAATCTCCACTATCTAAACCAGTTTTCAACGTTGATCGAAAACGTTTACAACTCACACAATTATAATCACACAATACACCCCTCTAAGTGTTAGCCTAGCCCGTGTTAACTTCCTCAAGTGCTCGGAATTACTATATCTCTCTAGGATTTACAACCGACGTCACTCCTCTTGGAATTGACCCCGTCTCTCACCAACCACTCCTCTAAGTGTCCTTGTGTATTACAATATGTTCTCTCAACAATTAAGCACAAGTAAATGATTTATTCTCTAAACAAGATGAGAACTAAGTATAATCTCACTCTCAATGATACAACCCCACAACCCAAAATTATACTATATGTGAAAATACTTAAGCTCAAGGGATGTGTGCAATCAATGAGTATAATAAAATCAAAGTTAAACTCAATTCAATCTAGCATAAATATATAAGAAACAAAATTATAAATAGCTAAAAGATGAGTTAAGAAAACTTTTCCAAATGAAGAGAGTTGAGAATTTGAGGTTAAACTCCTCAATGATGAAATTGAACTCCTTCTCTTTGTGAAGCATTCTTCACACAAACAAAAACAAACTTTTTCTCTCTTAAAACTTAGAAACAAATAACCCAAAATACTTGTAAAACTCTTATAAAACTCTTGTGAAAACCAAGACAAAATGGGTATTTATAGCCCCTAAAACCCAGCTTCCAAAAAACTAGCCGTTGCTGGAAAATTGTAATCAGTCGACTGATGACGTCATCGGTCGACTGATGACGTTATCATTTGGCAGATTCTAAAATTTTTGCGTATCTGGCTTTATAAAATCAATTAAAAATAGTAAATCAATTCTAAAAATCATGAAATATTGAAGAACGTTTCTAAACATATAGATAAATATGTTAAAGAAAGAATTTTTGAAATATCACTTTTTATATATGAGAAATAACTGTTTTGAAATAGATATTCTAGATTCTGAAAACTACTAAAATACTTGATTTTGTAAAATCGATTTAACATAGTAAATCAACTCCAAAAATAGTAAAACTTTGGAAAATTTTGTAAACATGTAATCGAGCATATTAGAAAAAGAATTTCTCAAATTGTGTTTCTTATTTATGAAATATCATTTTTTTAAACTGGTTGAAAAATATGAAAACGTCAAAACTTGATTTTGATAAAATTATTCCAAATATGTTTTGTAATACTTTTAAATGGATCCATAGACTTTTGAAAAGATGTAAACTAATATTGTTAAGTCTATAATCCTTAAACATATTATTAAAACAAAGATGATAAATATGAAATGTGTATGTATGTATATGAATATAACTATTCATTTCATATTTATTTAAACTTGAAAGTTATAAAACAAAAACGTGTATGTGTGTAATATTTGTGTTTTAAGCTTGACACATAAAGTATAAACAACTAAACTAATTATACCCAAGATGAAAGTCTTCAATATAGCTCGTCTTGGTTGTGGATGAAGCTTGATTTTGTATTTAACTTGAAATGTGCAATGACTTCATTCTGATATTTTCCTTCCATCCTCCAATGGATATGATCGTGTAGGTGCAAGTCCATCCAACCTCCAACAAGGATCTTTATATAGAATACCTAACAAGCAAATATAAACACTCGACACACATTGTTAGGAATTATTTGTAATCATCAAAACAAGATTAGGGAGTAGGCTCATAAACATGAGACCTAACACTTGACGCCTGAGACGTTGCCATTGCCGAGCAATCATCATCATCGTTATCAGAAACAGATGCTAGTCATTTGTAATCGATAGGGAATGGCAACCCCTTTTTTAGTTCAAGTGTGCTGGTAGACACCCTCAGGCTCAATGGAGATACCTTTCAATCCCGGTGAAAACTCAACGTCAGAAGAGTGTGAGTTCTTCGCCTTGGACTTCCCTGTCACATTGACAGTTGCAGCTAGGAGATCCAAGTCATCAGATCCTCATTTCCTCTGACGATTACGTCTTCGACTAGTAGGTCTTGTCTCTGGTGGTTGCTGAGAGAGCCTCTTGAACACCGATGGCTTCGACGTTTCAGCACACCGGCAATCAGCGAGCACTACTGTAATGAGCCTCTCGCAATAGCACTAAGGAGTTACCTCGTGAATAGCGCGTTTGCGAGTTAAGTGCTCTCTAAGATCCCCCGTAGGTTAATGGTGATAACCCCCAGCGTCAGAAGGACTAGCTGAGTGCTTATGCGAAGAAGGCTCAAAAGAACACTTGGAGGAACACTTGGAAAAATCACCAAGTGTTGAAATCCGCCGAGCTTGCCTTGATAGGCGAGGCTACCTAGTCCGGTGAGGTTCGCTTTCTTGGCAAACTTGCGTCTATTAGCGAGGTTCAGCCCTTCGCTCTTTCACGTAAGGTTCGCCTATTTGGCGAACTTGCGATTTACCTTTCCGGCAAAGATCGACTTGTGGGCGAGGTTGGGCTGTGAGGCGAGCTTGGTGGAGTTCACCGGCTAATTTAAGTTCTCTCAATTGGTGACCTTCGCCAACAATATGAAGTTCACCCGATCTGCTTAATTTGCCAAATTTGTGCATGTAGGTGTCAAAAATTGACTATGAGTTCCTGCACATAGTTCAAGATAAAGTGAAGATGATAAACGCCTTCATCTTGTAGGCGTCAAAAATTACCTATAGGTTCCCGCACATCGTTCGAGATGGAGAGAAGATGATGAATGTCATTATCTAAGTCAAGGAGGATTATTTGACGCCGACAAGCGCATGAAACAAATTGGCGAACCGTTGATGACGTAGCAACAAACCACCAGAACGGCAAAGCAAGGGAATGCGTGCTCACCGGCCACCTCCAAGTGGCCCGCGCGTTCACCGGCCACCTCCAATTGGCCCGCCCGGCGACCGGCCGGAGCGCCCCTTCGTGGGGCTGCGTTGGCGCCCCCCCCGGCGGCCCGCCGCCAGCCGCCCGCGCCGCCCGCGCCCGCCGCGGGCCGCCAGGTGGAGAGTAGCCGGGAGCCCCGCGCGTCGGCCCTGACCAATGTGGCCGCACGTTCACGCGACCACCTTCAAGTAGCCCACGCGGCTCATGGCCCGGCACAGCAAGGGCCCACGGCTTCACGGTGTTCTCTAGTCTTAAGACCGATGGCGACACCAGTGTGACCCGGTGGAGTTGAATTTGCAGACTCACCAAGAATGTTCGCCTACCTCGGATCGGTGTATAGCGCCACCTCCAAGTGGCCCGCGCACTCACCGCCACTCCCAGTGGCACGCGTACTCATCAGCCACCTCCAAGTGGCCCGCGCGCTCATTGGCACCTCCAAGTGTCCACGTGCTCACTGGTCACCTCTAAGTAGCCCGGCCACTGATCGGCCACCTCCAAGTAGACGCCGCGCTTACTGGCCACCTACCAAAGTGGCCCGCGTGCTCATCAGCCACCTCTAAGTAGCCGCACGCTTATCGGCCAGCTCCAAGTAACCGCGCGCTCACTAGCTACCTCCAAGTGGCCTTCACGGTCATTAGACAGCTCCAAGTGGCCCGCGCACTCACGCACCACCTCCAAGTGCGCTCACCTCACAGCCACCTCTAAGTGGCCCGCCGCTCATCAGCCACTCCAAGTGGCCCGCGTGCTCACCGGCACCTCCAAGTGGCCCGCACACCATCAGCCATCTCCAAGTGGTCCGCACGCTCATTAGCCATCTCCAAGTGGTCCGCGTGCTCACTGGCTACTTCCAAGTGGCCACCGCTCACTGGCCACCTCCAGTGCCCACGCCTCACAGCCACCTCCAAGTGCTCGTACGCTCACTAGTCAGCTCCAAGTGACCTGCGCACTCGTAGCCACCCTACAAATTAAAGAAATGCATAGAGTGAATCTGTGTAGTGTACAAGTCAGTGAAATGACAAAATACGTGTAATGGTGGAACAGGAACAAACTGAAAAAGCCCTTGGCGGCCGAGTCGCGTCAAAAACAACTCGGCCAAGGCCGAGCCACCTTCAAGTGGCTCGACCAAGGCCGAGCCATCAAATGGTGCTCGTACATGGTC
>NC_033803.1:40196266-40236622 GCF_001876935.1 Asparagus officinalis
AGCCACCATGGGGTGGCTCGAGCCCAGAAACGCTAAAATGCATTTTTGATGGTTTTTGACGGCTTTCACGGGATTCTTCTGTTCTAGAGCCTCCCAACTACTTGGATATCATCCCTAAATGTGGTTCAGCGGTTATTAACTTAGGATAAAGTCAAATCATCAATTCTTATTTGAAAACACTACAACCGAAGCCTATAAATACAAGCCTAGGGCCCTATACACAAGAGGTTTGAAATCTGAAAGCGATGCGCTGTCAAATTAAAGAGTGGAGCACGATTTTAAGAGGAGGGCTAGAAGATCTTGGCAAACTTTAGCATAAAGAGGGAGTTATTCGAAGGATCTGAGGCCCATTTCACCTTTCCTCCGGATCAAACATGGTTTTGATCTCGAGAAGAGTCGTAATCTCGCTTGGTTGAGATTATCACTTCTGTGATTACTTCTTTTGTGAAGCAAGAGCATTAATTAACTTTTCTATCAAACGGATCTGATCTGCGATGTTCCACGAACTAACGCGTTCCCGACACAGGCAAAGATCCCACGCAAGCAGCGGGTGATAACGTCCTCCGCGTGTGTTTGAAGAGAGTTGTAATTTTCATTTTATTTGTGTAAGCGAGTAATCTTATAGAAAGATTAACTCTTTTGTATCTATAATTGATAAACTTGTAATGGATTCATCAACGAAAATAGCTTTTGACGCGAATACATCTGAGTCAAACTAGGTTATCCGGTGTTGTAAAAAAGTTAAACGAGCGCACGAAGCGAGTCGGTGAAGTGTATGAGTCAACAGAATGATGAAATGCGCAAAACGGTGTAACAAGACAAAAACAGGGCATAGCCGATTGAAAATCACATCAAAGTGACCCGCCGGTGCATGAATCACATCAAAGTGACCCGCACTCGTGCGGGTCACATTAGTCTAACCCGCACTTGTGCAGGTCACCTTAGTGTAACCCGCACACCCATGGGTCACCTTAGTGTGACCCGCACATCCGCAGGTCCCATTGGACTAACTCGCACCCTGGTTCCCAAAAACGCATTTATGACAGTTTTCTTGAGATTTGTTCATTCCAGAGCCTCCCAACTACTTGGATATCATCCCTAAACATGGTTAGACCGTTATTAATTGAAAATAAGTCCAAATCACTTGTTCTTATCCAAAACACCGCAACTGAAGCCTATAAATACAAGCCTAGGGCCCTATACGCAAGAGATCTAAAATAGAGGTGAGGTGCTGTCAAATTGGAGAGTAAACCATGAATTTCAAAGGAGGGCTAGCACATCTTGGCGAACTCCAGCATAAAGAGGGAGCTATTCGAAGGATCTGAGGCCCGTTTCATCATTCCTTGAGATCAGACTTTGTTTCGATCTCGAGAAAAGTAGTAATCTCACTATGTTGAGATTATTTACTTCTGCGATTATTTCCTTTATGAAGCAAGAGCATTGATTTTTTATTCCGATCAACCGGATCTGATCCGTGGTGGTTCACGAATAAACCTCGGCACATGCAAAGATCCCACACAAGCAGCGGGTGATAAACATCCTCTGCGTGTGTTTTTAGAGAGTTGTAATTTTCATTTTATTCGTGTAAGAAAAGTCTTATAAAAAGACTAACTCTTTCGAACTTGTTGTAAACAATTGAAGTTGTAATGAGTTCCATGAATAAACCAACTTTCGACGCAAACACGCTGGTGCCCACAGTGGGGGCCAACACCCTCTCTGCTGAGGCTTAGATGTTGCAATCTAGTATTCAGATCCCGGTTGATACAGAGGTCGAGTATGAGTTCAACTAGGCCAAGTTTGAGGAATATCTCTCCTCGTCCTCATCAAGATCTTCCTCATCCAGGAGGTACGAGAATATATCAGCATCAAAGAAGCCTCGGGGTTCCTCTCGCCCAATTATTGTTGAGGCTTCCCCTCACAACGACTTCTATTCAGTCCAGGAGTTTTTTTAACAAAGGCGTGCTAATTCTGACAAAGAGGGCTTGTCAGAGGCAACGTTAATGCCTCCCACGTCAGCTTGCCAAGGCCTTGGAGCCGATTGATCGACAGGATCCGTTATCACGTGGATCTGGAGTTTACGAAGTGTCAGGTAATCTAGCCACGTTAATGGCAACATGCTAACATCTCCTCCAAGCCATCAGCCAATGAATGATTTTTCATCAAAAGAACCCGTTCAACTCTCAAGGAGCACATCCAAAAGCACCACGCACATGTCACACGCACGCATGCCTTAGTACGAAAGATGCAAGACATGATGCAGGAAGAGGTGGCCAAAAAATCACCAAAACCACGCAAAGTTTGGAGGCCAAAGTCCAAAATAGCGGTCGAGAAGATCGAGGAACGCGGGTCACAACAGGGTGACCCGGCCAGCCATGGGTCACCTCAAGGTGACCCACGTGGGGCCGAGCAAGTCAGGCTCCTACGGTCGTTTCTCTACTTCCGTAGAGTTTCGTTCCTATTCCGATGGATCCTATATCTCCAGTGAAGCCTCATGACAGTGTGGACCCCTCCTGATTCAAAATAACGATGACAAATCACCTTGGCCCTTTGCATTAGGATCGAGGCAAAGCTCAGGTTAAACAATGCTTAGGTCCGGTGAATGAACCCCGAGTGACTCTTCAAACTGGAGGTCATATACGTCCTCCGAACAACCTGAAGCTATCCCGTATAGGCAAAACTCCAGTTTCCACCCACTTGGGGGTGTGTATCCAAGACTAGGATCCCGTTAAGGTCCCACCATCACATATGCATGGTTCCAAACATGTAACTCCTGAGAACGCCAATAAGGCATTACAATCCCAGAAGAAAACATGTCTGTCAAAAGACAACGTTATACCTGGAAATTCAAACCAATAGCCGATAGGTTGCTCTAGCTACAACACCGATGAGTTATACTATCAGGCTAGGGGTGTGAACAGATTGCAAAAGAAGACTACTCAAGAGACAGGCTCTCATTGTTCATACGAAAAGCTTATCAGGATAGCATTATCAAAATATAGCTGCCCCAGGACCATTTCACAAAGGGTCTCGATATTCGAGAAACTTTCCATCAAAGTGTCGAAGCCCAAGCCAAGATGTTTCCACGGAGAAAATCTATAGTCCAAGACAATGAATTCCCAAAAGTCACCATCAACATGGCTGTCAAAGGAAAGTCAACACGGTGCCCGAATGATCCTAATCCTGACTTTAGCCCGGGAGGAAAAGTCAGTCTAGGAATTGCCCAGCGAATGTCTCAACTCTAATTGGGAGCCACCGGACGAGGGAATTATCTAAGAATGCACGAAGGACTATCTTTGGAAGACGAACTGTCGGATACTTTCTCCGCAATCTCTTCCAATGATACAATGTCCAGCATGGGGGAAGCAAGGGATTCGTTCATGATCACTCCTGACCTAGTGGCTCAAATGCTTCAAGAGGATTTAGCTTGACAGTGAGAGAAACTCAGAGCTAAAATGAAGACTGAGATGGAGTTGGCCATGCAGCAGATGAGAGAGTTGTAAACTCAATGACTTCAACTACCACTTGAGTCTAGTCAGCGGGCGGTATCCAGCTGCCGCACTCAGAACATCATAGTTAATAGTGACCCAGAAGTGGACGAGGTCTCATAGCTGACGTACCCCTCAAAAATACTAGGTGTGGTCCAATCGCATCCCTCAGTAACACTAGGGGTGGTTCAATTGCACCCCTTAATATCGCTTTGGGTGGTTCAATTGATCTTTCTCGACATCCTCCAAAGAAAGATGCGGCGAGGACAATAACATGATGCATGAGCTGGAAGATAAGGTCAACGCCTTGCTATCAGCTCAATAAGTAAAGAGGACTGACATTCCATGTCCATATCCAAGAGAGTGAGATTCAATTCCATACCCGGCGAAGTTCAATCTAATTAACTTCACGCCATTTGACAGGAGAGGCTCGCCCACTCAGCACTTAATCTACTTCAAGTCCTGCCTAGTAGTGAATCCCTGATGATTCGGTCATTCGTAGGCACCCATCGCGGGGACGCCTTCGATTGGTATCGACGCCTCAAGCCGAGGAGCATCAATTGCTAGGATGACATGGAAAGCTCGTTCCTCAACAACTTCTTCAACGATGACACCGAAGTGTCGATCGAAGTTCTTCTGGATGAGAAGCAGAAGGGCGATGAGTCAGTTGACAACTTTGTTAAACGCTTCCGCAACAAGGCAATGAATTACAGGGATCCTATCATAGAGGAATTCATCTTGCAGACATGCCACAACAATCTTTCCATCGATGTCCTGGAAGCCCTGGGGGTAGTACCATCCAAAATGTGGAAAGATTTGAAAATACACGGCGAACAAGCCGAACGCTTCCTCAGAAGAAAAAAGGTCGAGAGAAGCCAACTGACAATGCCTGTGGTTGCTGTTGATGTTAATTAGACGTCACAACAACAACCTCAGAAACAGCAAAGGACTCCTAATCCAAGGTTCCAGAAAGAGTATTCTTTCAAAGATGATGAAGTTCCAGCTATCTTGAAATACCTCCTCGCCAACAACAAAATCGAGCTACCACCTATTAAAGATCAGGAAGGAGCTAAGAAGATTATGGATCCAAAATACTATTCATACCACAGGAGGGTTCTTCATCACACCAAGTCTTGCCTCGGCCTTAAAAACAAAATTCAAGCCTTGGTTGACGTCGACGTCATAACGCCAAAATAAGCCAAATGAGAATAGTCTCCTCCGACAGGTATATGAGGTTAAACTACTCCCAAACTTTAAAGAGTATACGAGTATAAACTACTTTAAACTCCACTAGGTACACGAGTATAAACTGTTTCCCCCTAACTCCAAAGAGTATACGAGTATAAATTGCTTCTCCTTTTTGACTTCGATGAGTATACGAGTATAAACTATTTCTCCTTTTTTACTCCAACGGGTATATGAGTATAAACTGTTTCCTAAATCTTTAACTGGTATACGAGGCTAAAGTATTCCCTACCTTTGATGGAAAGTTCTTAGAGGATATTACACATAATATTATTAAGGATAACCCGGCAACCTCCGATGGTTATACGAGGTTAAACTGCTTCCCTTATTTCTGATGGGAAGTTCCTGGACAATATTACATATTATATTCTTGAGGACAACCTGAAATCAACTTGATTACTCAAGATAAAAGCGGGTCATCTGAGTAATCCATTCTTGATCACTACAAAGGTGATGAACAAGAAACTCCTAATTTAACTCTGAATGTTCCTAAGGGTGAAGCGCATCCCATCTGCTTCAAATAAATATTCTAGCTTATAAAAATTATGAACAAAACAATAAATAGCTAGAAATAGAGTTTAGAAAAACTTCTCTATAGATAACAAGAGGGAGAGAGAGAGAGAAGAGTTGAAGCTCAAACACAAATGGTGATCTCCTCTAGCTCTTGTGAAAATTGCTTCACAAAACCAAACTTGAAACAAACACTAAAACAAACTTAAACACCCTTTAAAATTGTTTAAAAAACTTTCTTCTTATTAAATGAACTAAGGATATGTGGGGGTATTTATAGGAAACCCCAAAGCCAAGAAGAAACCAACAAAATCCAGCAAAAAGATAAAAAACAGAAAGCTGAAAAACTATCCGTTGGGCCATCAGTCGACTAATACTGTTCATTCGTCGACTGATGAGCTGACCGTTACAGGCTAGCAACACGTCATCAGTCGACTGATGAACTCGTCAGTCGACCAATGACCTCATCAGTCGACTGGTCAGTCGATCGAATAAGAAACTAAAACTGTTGTCTATTCCAGGCGATTTCTTTAGTTGACTGAACACATGTATCAGTCGACCGATAACACTTTATCAGCCAGTTTTGAATTGTAAACCTATTTTTTAAAGTGCCTTTATAAATAGCAAACAAATTCTAAAAAAATATAAAACTTTGAGAAATGATTGTAAAAATGATAATGCACATGTTACAAAAACTAGTTTTCAAAAAACACCTCTCAAATGAGAAATCTCTTCATTTTTCAAAATGGTCCAAAACATAAAAATTAAATACTTGTTTTTGACATTTTGACTAAACCATGTTTTGAAACTTTATAAGATGATTATATAGACTTAATAAAAGATGTATATAATGATTGTTAAGTTCATAAATTTTGAAACTTTATAAGATGATTATATAGACTTAATAAAAGATGTATATAATGATTGTTAAGTTCATAAACAAATAACTCAACATTTTCACAAAAACAGACTTAATAAAAGATGTATATAATGATTGTTAAGTTCATAAACAAATAACTCAACATTTTCACAAAAACGCATGTTTTGCAAACTTTCAAAACAATAAACATGATTTCATTGAACTATGTAAACTTGATATTGATGAAATCATATATAAGTATATAAACGTGAAACAAGTATGTATTTTCCAATTATATTCATTTATTTCATATTTAAACTTGAAAATAAAAAACCAAAACTTGTGTGTGTGTGTGTGTGTGTGTGTGTGTGTATATATGTATATATATATATATATATATGTAAAACCAAATACGTGTGTATGTGTATATGATTAAGCTTAAAGTACCACAACACAAAGTATAAACTCCTAAACTAAAATACCTAATCTTGATGAAGGTCTTCAATAAGCACGACTTGGTAAACTTACGGATGAAGCTTGAACTTGGATCTTTATCTTAAATTGCAAGGCCTCATACTGATATTCCGCAAACCTCCATTGGATATGATTATTGAAGCGCAATTCCATCCAACCTCCAACACATTGTTTGTCTACAATAGATAAGAAAACACAAACACTAGACAAACAATATTAGTAGTAAATTGTTTGTTATACATCATCAATACAAAAAGGCCAACATGTGTATCAATTAACTTTAGTTGAATAAGGTAACCATATGGAATATGTATCTATTACTAAGGATTGAAGACTTATTCGACCAGTTACAGGGAGCGTAATATTTCTCGAAGACTAATCTTCAATCTGATTATCATTAGTTGTAAGTTCGGAAGATGGATATTTCCTGAGACTACCTTTTTAACTTAATTTGGGTCTTTCGGGTTTCTTGTTATGCTATTTGGGCTAACCAATGCATCCACAATATTCATGGATTTGATGAACCGATTTTTTTGTCCATACTTGGACCAGTTCGCGATCGTATTTATCGAAGACATCCTCATCTACTCGAGATCGGAGGCCAAGCATGAGCAGCATCTTCGATTGATATTGCAGACTTGCGGGAGCCCCAGTTGTATGCTAAATTTAGCAAATGCAAGATTTACCTTTCATAGGTTAGATTTTTAGGTCATATAATTAGCAATGAGGGCATTGCTATTGAACCAGCAAAAGTAGAGTCAGTTCTTGATTGGGAACGTTAGTCGTACAGCTATCATGGATGTACAGAGTAATCGATGCTCAATTGATGAACTCTTGGATTCAAATCTGAACGGGGAAAATTTTCAAAGAGCCCAAGGCAGATTGGACCATCAGATAGGATGGAGGCCTTCGAAAGAAAGGCCAGATTGTAGTACTCGAGAATCCACACTTGAAGGAGGATATTGTTAGGTCTCATGTTATGAGCCTACATCTTTAAATCTTGTTTTGATGATTACAAACAATTCATAATATTGTTTGTCTAGTGTTTATGTTTTCTTATTAGGTATTCTAGACAAACAATATGTTGGAGGTTGGATGGTTTGAGCCTTTATGATACGTGTATATCTTCTTCTCTGATTCGGGAGCTTAGTGATCCTCATGGGAGCTTGAGGATAGGTAATTCTAATGATATCTTAAGAATAATAGTGTGAAGCGATACGGCGGAGCACAGGATGGAGCGTGAAGCGAGTCGAAAGAATGAAGAATCAAAGCATGATACGGGTGTATCTTCTCTTTGGAACTTAGCGATCCTCATGGGAGCTTCAGGATAGATGATTCTCATGATAGCATGAGAATAGAGATGTCAATCAGTACAGTGGAACGCAGGTGGAAGCGTGGAACGAGATAACGAGTAGCAGATTCGAAGAATCCAGTTTTTAGCTCATGAGTCGACTCATACATGTACATGAGTCGACTCATCAGGTTGAGTCGACTCATGCCTATCATGAGTCGACTCACAAAACCCAGCTGTTCGCGGGAAAAGTTGGTGTTTTCTTCATTATCGATGTCATTGCACTCAGTTAACAACTTTATGTGTTACAAAGAGATCCGGTCTTTTTATAAGATCCGGCTTACAATGAAAATCAAAATAAAACAAAGAAATCAAAATTACAACTTCTCTCTTTTACCGAACAAATCACAAGATCCTGTTATCCGGTCTCTTGCTTCTGTGGGTTGTTTGCCTGCGCCGGGGTTGCTTACCGTGGACCACCGCGTGATCTGGATCCAAGCAGATCTACGACGTATTACGGGTATTATCCCACCAAGGAGATAATAGCCGGGAGGGATCGTTTCACCAAGGAAACGACCGCTCGAATCTCGGGATCTAAGAACCAAGCTTAGATCCGGAGTGTAACGACGTAGATCTGAGGATTAGACTCTCTCGAACTCCTGCCTTTTTCGGTGCGGGTGCTCGCTAAGAATCAAATCCGGGTCTCCAAGTCTTCAAGCCTTCAGATCTCCGAGTTGAGGTGACAATCCGGCAGAGTTTCGGCTCTCTCAAAAGTTTCAGAAGAAGTCCCTCAAATGAACAACCACCCCCCCTATTTATAGCCTCTCTGAACTGTGCCTTTGTGCACAAGAGAGAGAGGGGGGGGAGTCGGGCCACCTGAGGGTGGCTCGGCTCATGCCGAGCCACCCTGAGGTGGCTCGGCCGACCAGATCATCTACGTAGCATTCAACAGTCTTTCGGAGATGATCCTGAAAGATCTTTGACATAGCTCGTTGATATGTAGCACCTGCGTTCTTTAAGCCGAAGGGCATAACTGTGTAACAGAAGACACCGAGGGGCGTTCTGAATGCGGTGTGCTTTTCATCATCCGGATGCATCTTTATCTGGTTATAACCAGAGAAACCATCCATGAAAGACATCCTCTCGAACCCACACGTATTGTCGATGATGACATCCGTGATGGGGAGGGGAAAATCATCTTTTGGGCAAGCAGTGTTGAGATCCCGAAAGTCGATACAAATCCTGACTTTCCCGTTCTTCTTAAGGACTGGGACAATATTGGCTAGCCATTCTGGATGTTGCTCCTCTCGAACGAAGCCCGAGTCAATAAGCTTCTTGACCTCGGATTCGATCGCCTCCATCATTTGCGGACGAAACCGTCTTTGTTGTTGTTTGACTGGTTTGGCATCCATCTTGATATTGAGACGATGTACTGCTACGTTCGGGTCGAGTCCTGGCATGTCTTCATAATTCCAGGCGAACACGTCAATGTACTCCTTGATAAGAGAGATTAACTCTTCTTTCTCATCGGGTAGAAGACTATCGCTAATGAATATCGGTTTAGGATTTTCCTCAGTTCCCATATTCACCTGGAGTACTTGATCTTCGGTAGGAGGCTCTCTTTGCTCGAACCTATCACCATACTGCATGTTTAGGTGGTGAACCCAAGGATCTTCCCATGTTGGCATCTGGTCGTCTTCCTCTATTGCGGTAGGATCGACCGTGACCATGTTTGACATCAACCTTTTGAACGTCTCGCCAAGGCTAGCGTCGGAACCCCCAGCCGAAGAGTCGGAAGAGTATCCGTTTCTAGCCTTGTTAGCGATCTGATCAATGATTTGCCAGCAACATTCGTCGTCGGACGAGGAGACGTAGCCGAGACCTCTTTTATAGCGATAATAATCGTCGGGTTTTCCCTTCGGTACATAGGCCATTCGAGGTGGAACTCGTGGGCCTCGACCAAAGAAAAGACCTTCTCCGAGTGTGAAGTCATACCCATACTTTTCCATCATATCGCGCGCTTTTGCGTCATATCTGAATAGATGAGGAGCAGGTTTATCTTCATCTTCTTCTTCTTCTAAGAAGTGATCGGGTGTCGGAGCTTCTTTTCCTTTGCCGTAGACGACTTCTTTTCCACTCCATTTTCCCGCGGGGATGACAAGCGTCGCTCCGCATGGATCTTGTACCTGCTTTTTCGTCAGACAAAATGACTGAAGAGGCATATGCAGGTCAGGATTATCACAAAGCTCTTTAGTGACGTCATCAAGACACATCGAATACTCTAAATCATCGTTTATTGATAGTTCTTCGGCAAGTTGCCAATTACAACTATTCTCCGATGATTCTTCATCATCAAGATTGATTACAATGGGTACAATGTCATTAAGTACAAAACCACCATCGTAATCAAGCCCAGTTTCGGTATCAGCTTCATCTCCGCTGTCCGTTCCTTGGGCCGGTGATTCAGTATCGGATTCAGCGCCGTATAGAAGGGAATCGGTGAAATAGTTTTCCAATCCCTTAAACGGTTGCTTATCCGCGACCACCGTCTTGACTTCATTATTCAAGTCTATGTACTTGAGGCATTGATGCAGAGTTGACGGAACTATAAGGTTACCGTGGATCCAAGGTCGACCCAACAGCAAATTATAGGACGTTTCTGCATCAATTACATAGCAAGTAACTTCTGATTTTAAATCTCCGATCTGGCACTTGATTCGGATCTTCCCCAAGGGTCTAGACCCGCTGGTGTTGAATCCATAAATCGTAGTGCCAGTGGAGGCTAATTTACTCGTCGGGATTCCGAGATGATGCATCAATCGGAATGGCATTATGCTAACAGCGGAACCCGGATCAACTTGGATCCGGTTGACCATGCTGGAGCCAATGTGCCCGGTGAAGTACAAGGGCCGATCATGCTTCGAGTTCTTTGTTTGCATATCCTCTTTAGTGAAAGATATGCAGGGAAAATGATGCGCCGCTAGATTGCAGTGCTGAGCTGACGGCTCTGGCCCTTCAGGGGATGGCTTGATCCGAGTTAGAAAAGCTTCTGAATCACTCAAGGCTTCTTGCAATGCTTTCCTTGTATCCTTGGACAGGCGCAATAACTCGTAAAGGGTTATCCTAGCCGGGATATTGGCTAATTGCGCCATGATGTCGAAATGAGGTGGAGAGCTCGCATTCCCCGGTTTGTCTCTTCCAATCGGATGATTGAATCGAGACTGCCTCGGGTTTTGGGTGCTATTCCCAGTTCTGCCAACGTCTTGGACGGAGGAGTGTTGGTACCTAATTGCTCGGAAGCATCCGGGTACTTGTAGTGGTACTCGTTCCCGCTCCGAGTGGCGAATGGTTCCTGCTCATCTTCAGAAAGTGGGAACGCCGGAATTCTGTCATCGTCTCTTCCTGGAATAGCGGACACCCCATAACAAGATTTACCTTTCCCTTTTGACTTCTTCTTGGAAGAGGTCCCAGTCCACTGTTCGTCTCCGATCAGATCTGGATGAACCCAAAGAATCTCGCCATTAGGGGCTGTGTGTGGCACGAGTACTTTCTGGCGTTGCTTGTGAGGATCATCGTTCACCGTCTTCACTGCTGCTTTTATTACCGGCTCAAGCTGGAACTGGTTCACGGGAAAGGAGCCGAAGCTAATCGTGACTGCATTTGCACCCACTTTCTTCTCCTTTGGCTGCACCTTGAACGTTTGATTTGCGTTCACGGCGTTCGCATGCGCTTTTCCTTTACCCCTAGGGGTGAAGTTCGGTAACGTTTGATTTGCGTTCACGGCGTTCGCATGCGCTTTTCCTTTACCCCTAGGGGTGAAGTTCGGTTGCAGAGCGTTATTTGCTATTTGGCCCCTTTCCGCCTTCTTCCTTTTGATGAATCGTTTGACTCTTTCTCCTCGCACCTTCAGGTCCTTCCAGGTCTTTGATGGCGCCGTTCCCATAGATTCAAGGATATCCAAGGTGAGATTGTTGTGACAGGTCTCGAGGATGAAATCCTCGCTGACCGGGTCCCTGCAATTCATCGCTTTATTTCGAAACCTTTTCACAAAGTTTTCGACTGTCTCACCATTTTTCTGTTTCTCCTCAAACAGAGTGCTGATCGAGACCTCAGTGTCATCATCAAAGAAGTTCGTCAAGAACATGTCTTCCATGTCGTCCCAACTGCCGATGCTCCCCGGCTTGAGGCGACGATACCAATCGAAGGCCGCTCCGCGAAGAGTGCCAACGAATGACCGTACCATCAAGGGTTCGTTGCCGGAGATTGTTCCTAGGTGAGACTTGAAATAGATTAAATGTTGGGTAGGGGAACCCTTTCCATCAAACGGCGTAAAGTTAATGAGATTGAACTTTGCCGGATATGGAATTGATTCCCACTCCCTCGGATATGGACACGGTATACCTGACCTTTTTACCTCTTGAGCATTCATCAATGCATTGATTTTGCTCTCCAAGTCTTTCATCTTTTTGTCTTCACTCGTTTCTATTTTCGAGTGGTTTTGGGGAGAGGTAATGTGGTCTTCTTTGGCATTATCATCTACCGGACCACTTCCGTTGTCGTTGTTGACAGGGGGAATGATGACATTATTCCCTTCCCGTTCATTCTCTTCTTGGTTCTGATGATTGGGTCGAGTGGGCTCCTCTTGATGAGTTGTCAAAGCTGCGAGTTGCTGATCGTGCATCTCCCTCATCCGCTGTAGGGTCATTTCCATCTCGAATTTGAAAGCTTCTTTCTGCCGAGCTAGGGCGTCTTCAAGCATTTTGTTCATTTGTTCGGCACTGATCATGAGTACCTCGCGGGGTTGTCCTTCGCTAGATACTGTGTTGTCCGAAGCAATCGCGGAGCCGGCATCTGATGCTTCGTCTTCTGATGGTGATCTCGTCCGGATTCTACCATAAGTCCCTCGTGTAATGGTCCCGGACTGTAGGTGAGTTAGATACCAGGGTACCAACGGGATTGACTCGGGATTGTCCCCTGTCGATGCTCCTTTGCTGGCCATGTTGATGGTGACCTTCGGGAATTCTCTGTCTTTGACTATCCTTCTTCTTCGCTGGAAACGCCTAGGCTTAGCTTCAGACGTTCCGGTGGAAATTCTGTCAAATACTGAATATAGAGTGTTGGCATGTATCCCTCGGTAAAACACCATCATCCTCAGATGAGTGTGCTTCCCTTTGGGCATGCGATGCTTTGTTAACTTTTTCAAAAGTGGCCCGTTCAAATTTATGCTTTTGTGAGCATAAAAATTGAACGGGCTTTTGTATTTCGACTCACAATCCGATGCGGTCGGTGATAGGGGCTTTCCCTTTGTCATCTTTCTTGGGGAGATTAATTCGACCCCCAGTTTGATTTGTAACTTGGGGACCTTTCAAAGGTCCCAGTCTTTCCTTGATAGGTACTTTACCTCGATTCTCCAGTAGAGGACCGAGGCGACCTTTCAAAGGAACCCTAAGTTTTGAATGATCCCCATTCATACATGGCTCCGTTGAAGGTGCCGGATCTGGTTTTGAAGGAACTCGGGCAGCAACTCCACCCACTGGTGTTTGAGGCGCTGGTTTTAGCTTTGGCAACCAAACCCACTTGCTTGTAGACGGGCTCTTGACCACCTCTTCTCTCTGCATTCCCTCCGCCTTTTGTAACAGAGCTCGGGCATGCGCAAGCAAGGCGCGGCGCTTCTTGATTCGCTCCTCGAGCGTGGAGCGGTTCCTCTTGACGTGGATCCACTCACTTGCTTCTGTTTTGGAGGGGAGGTTGGTTGTTTGCCGTTGCTCTCGGCGGTACCTGGATTTTAGATCCTTGTTGTAACGGATCCCATCCAATGATTCAGCAGCTTTGGCTTGTTGTAGGGCGAGGCGTTGGCGCCGTCTTTGGCGAGCCCTCTTCGATGGAGCTGGAGTTGCATCCTCAATCGCCTTTGTGGCGGTTGGATCTACAGCCTTGACCACACTGAACGACGCAAGGACGTTGTGTGGTGCAAGTGTAGCGGCAGCAACGGCGGGATCTTGGATTGAGGAGTTGGAGTTCCCGCGAGCCCTTTTGGGAGATGGGTTCTTCCCACGCCTATTCGGAGAGGCGGATCTGGAGGAGGAGGAAGAGAGGTACTCTTCGAATTTTTGCTGGTCGAACTCGTACTCGACCTCTTCATTCACCCGGATCTTGAGTGCCGGTTGCGTCACGACGGCGTCGGTTGCGATGCCGTTGGCTCCCACTGTGGTCGCCAGCTTGTTTTCGGTGAAAGTCGCTGTTTTCATTGCTTTCGAAATCTGTTACAACTTCAAACGTTACAACAAGAATCGATAAAAAAAGTCGGTCTTTTTATAAGACCTCCTCGTGCAATAAAACAAAAATTACAACTTTATCGAAAATAAACACGAGATCCCGTTTTGGTGCGGTCTCGCTTGCGTGGGTCTTTGGCCTGTGACGGGGATGTTGATATCCGTGGACCACCGGGGCAATCAGATCCGGTCCGGATAAATCGGACAGAGTTTCGTCGATCCGCGTGAGATCTAGAAACTTCTAATCCAGAAATATCGGACAGAACTTCGTCGATCCGCGTGAGATCTAGAAGTTCTAAGCGTATACCTCGGCTAAAGCGAGGTAATAGCTCTTCTTAGTATTAACGCTAAAGGCTAATACTAAGGAAGGATGAGAACGGGTGATGAAGGCTGATTTAGACCTCTCCTCCTCGGTTGAAGTGCTCGATCAGTGTTTGCTGCAGCAGGGCTTCGCCGAGGCTCTCCAAAAATCCAGATCATTCCAAATGAGGTAAGGGGGTCCTATTTATAGGAAAACAAGAGGGGGGCGTCCGCACAGATCTAGGACACCCCAGGGGTGTCCGCACAGATCTGGGACACCCTTGGGGTGTCTCCAAAAATCCGAGACACCCCTAGGGTGTCTCGGAAATTCCGAGACACCCCTGGGGTGTCTCGGAATTTCTGAGACACCCCTGGGGGTGTTTCGGGATTCCGAGACGTCCGTAGGTGCGTTTTGGTCGTTTTCCCCGTAGATTCTTCGTACGAACTCGGATTTGAGTGATTCCGGGTGCGTTGGATGCGTGACGAAGAGTTCGATCCGCTCTGATGGTTGGATTGTCTTTAGAGTGGTCGAGGCACGGAGGGTGTTGTCCTTTTTGTGAACAGTGCCGGGCTTCCCGATTGGTCCGGGTCTTCGTGATTCCGAAGTCCTATCTGCTCACGTAACTCGTCGATTCACTTCAATCGTTCATCGACGTCAATTAGGCTCATGTGGGTCGGATGGTGATGTTCATTGTCGTTCGTTAACACTGAACCGGTTGTGGAGAACTATAGGCAATTTTCAATGGAAGGGCGTTGTCCTTTTTGTGAACACCGCCGGGTTCCCCGATTGGTCCGGGTCTTCGTGGTTCCGAAGTCCTATCCGCTCCTGTAGCTCGTCGATTCACTTCAGTCGTTCGTCGACGTCGATTAGGCTAATGTGGATCGGATGGTGATGTTCATCGTCACTCGTTAATCACTGAACCGTTTGTGGAGACCTATAGGCAATTTTTGATGCCTACACACTGTGCCCAAGGCACAGTGAGGGTAGCCTATAAATAGGCCCCCTTTTGTTAATTTTCAAGGGTTGGAAATTTTGGAGGCGAAGCTCTGTCGGATTCAAGACTCGAAACTTAGAAAAGATTGGAGCTTTGGGACTTCAGGGACTCACTCTTCCAGATCTGGTGCTCAGCGATCGTCAACGCCAAAAAAGGCAGGTGTTCGAGAGGACCGGATCTCAGATCTACGCAGACGTACTCCGGATCTAAGCTTGGTCTTAGATCCCGAGACTTGGACGATTGTTTCCTTGGTGAATCAATCCTCCCCGGCTATTATTTCCTTTGTGGAATAATACCCGTCGTACTGCTTAGATCTGATCGGATCTAGATCTCACGGTGGTCCACGGATAAACATCGGCGCAGGCAAAGAACCCACACAAAGCAAGAGACCGCAAAACAGGATCTTGCGATTCGTTCGACAAATAAGGAGAAAGTTGTAATTTTCTTTATTTCTTGTGTTATTTGATTTTCGTTGTAACCGGATCTTATAAAAAGACCGGATCTTTTGTAACCCAAAAAGTTGTTATTTAAGATGGCAATGGAATCAATAACAAAGAAAGACACGATTTTTCCCGCGAACAAGTGTTTATGTAAGAAAGGACTGAAATTTTGGGACTTGGGTTACATGCCCACTTGGTCGAAAGTTTTAGGGGTGCTTTATGCAAGAGGACCAAAAAAGTTGAGGGGTTTATGTGCAAAATGTGGTCAAAACTAGTTGAGGGACTTTTTTGCAAAGTTGGCCAAAATTGTGAGATACTGAAGATTACGGTTTTCTTTCCTCAATCATGGCCAAATTCAAAGGTGTTCGTGGCTAAAACTTAACCTTGAACATGAGGGGTATTTTAGGTATTTCACCTAAAAAATTGATCATGAGGGTTTATAATGCAATTTGAGCTTATTGTTTGCATGCACAAAACTCATAGGTTTAATTAGACTTCAACTATAAAATCCCATTCTTTTTATAGGACTTTAGTTAAAGTTCATAATTTCCCTTTTAATTTCCGGGCATTTGGATTTATGATTGTACCTGATCCATTGATTTTCGTTGCAAGTTAACCATGTCTCCGCGCCGACCGGGATTCCATAGGAGTCGCTCTTCTTTAAAGCATAGCGAGAGGGAGACTCCTGCAGTATTCTCTTTCGGGTGTGAGCATTTATGCTTTCTGTATCCTCGTCTGGCCCCTTCGCGGATCATTCGGGAAGAACCGACGTCCTCCTTCGCGGGGATTAAGGTTTCCAGTGACGTGTTTTGCTTAGCCAATTCACGTCTTCCGGCATATTAGGGCGATTTTATGTTGTATTACACCGTGTGGGTCGGGGTACATTACCACGTTGATTATGAGATGATGTATACCGTTCTTCCAGTATAGGACACTCGAAATCGTCTCGCCAATTACTCAATGAATGACTCTATCTCGGTATCTTGTGAGATGAATTCAATCATTGTATAATTCATGAATAATCTTCTGATTCTACGCTTGTTTTGCCGCAGTTGAATTTCCCGCGGACAGCCTTCCCTCCCATGCTACTAGTGGTTGTAGTGGAGAGATGTTTGCTTCTGTTGCTGATAGGCAGGCCATTGGTCCGACTCCTCAGTTTGATAAGAGCCGTTCCGAGGAATCCTGTTGTCTAATAAGAGATAGGGACGCCGTTCACTACGTCAGTTGATTACCGATGCCCCCTTTACTGTAAACTTTATTTCCACTCAGGCTTTAGAGAAGCCTGGTTATTTACTTGGATATCATGTTGAGGATCCGGCTAAACTGACTCTTGCCAACGAGCATTGGTTGAATAATGATGAAGGGCTCCTTCTTTACTTTCCTTTTATTCCCCGCCAGCATTCCCTTGCTCATTTGGAGATACAGGCTGTACACCGACAGATGTCCTGGGATCTTACAGATGATCGTGACCGAGTTCATTGCGGATTTATTTCCCACCATAAGACCCCCGGTTCTAATGGACATAATTATATTTGTGGCCTTCGAACGAGGATTCTGGGTCTTGATACCGCACCACCAAACGATGTGTCAACAGCCGCTCCTACTGTGAGGAATCGTTTGGCCAAGCTTGGGAGGAAGTTACCTCTGCCAGATTTCAGATGTTTTGGTTGGGCCTATTCGTTACCCAAACGGTGGTGGACTTGTATGACCAGTTACGTCTTAGGACGTTGGGAGAGTGATTTGAGAGGCAGTGGGGGGGGGGAGCCACTATGTATGGATTCCTAGTCAGTAGTCGCAACTTCCTAGCGTTATTGGAGACATATATCCCTGATAGTAATACTTTCTTGACTTGTAGTGGGGAGTTGGGGTTAGCATTGCATGAGATGCACAAAATTACTGGTCTTCCGATGGGGGATTGTCCGTATCAGGAGTACATTCCCTCGAACTTGAAATTAAAGTGGCTGAAGAAGGATTCTCCCGACATATATGACACGCTTTGGGACCTCACGTGTCATTATTATACATCTCTAATCAAAGTGACTCCCCAAGCAAAGAGGAAGAGGCAGATCAGTTTGAAGCAGTTCGCTAATTATTTATTCTAGCATTTGGAGAGCAGTCCAATCGAGGCTGTTTGTGAGTTAGCCTCTTTGACACCATCTGCCATTAATGAGTTAATGGAGGGGGCCAAAGCTTGCTCCTTTACTACCGCTGGCACTGAGGGAGTTTTTCCTGTAGGGACCAAGTTTCGGACATTCCTTTGTCATGCTCAGAAGTCTATTCGACCCAAGACTCTGCTAGCGGGCTATCTTGCCATCTGGTTGAAGAAGTGCGTCATTCCATATCAGTTTTCTGACACCTTGCCTATTAAGGTACTCTTCCCCGCCTTTCAGTTAGCTTACGGGAGGGAGCTTTCTCTGCTTCCGATGATGGTTGCTGACATTCATTGTGGGCTTAGGTATTTGGTCGATGGTCTTACACATGTGGGTCCTGAACCATCAACCGAGCTTCTTTCTGTAAAGGCCAAGCTTCCATATACATACCTGATGGCGTGACTCGTTCTTCATCGTCCTGACTTGGTGTTAGCACCTAGCACTGATGATGCCTCTGTTACTTTTGTGCAGCTATTGGAAAGGAGCAAGTGGTTTGGGAAGATATTCACTGATGTACAGCGAGAGCTTCAAGTTCGTAAGAGCTGGGAGGTCTTCAAGTGTTTTCCTCGATTCTTAGGCTGCTATGATGACGTGTTGATTGATGAGGAGAAACCCAGGACCGGTCTGACTTCTCTTGACGCTAGTTGCTTCCGTTGGTTGGTGAACATCCGCGTTGGATATCTTGTCCTTCGGGTGAAGGGTTGTTACCATATAGAGCCTTATCTTCCGTGCCGTTTCGTTCGCCAGTTCAGTTACGACCAACTATATGTTGGGAACCTGAGCCGGGGTTTGAGGATCGTGGGGGGTCTTATTGACGGCGTTCGATCGTGGCTTTGGACTATGATGGGCTATACTGGAGCCTATTTCGCTCTTCCTTCATCTAAGCGCAAACCGTTGCTTACTTTTCTCAGCTGTATGTGGCTCCTTGATAATCACATTTTATTACAATTTTATACCCTCATTATCTATTTTATATGAATAAATATATCACTAATAATTGTTTTTATTGCAGGTTAATGAAGAAATAATGAATAAAAGCCTAAAAGACTTCAACTTCCTTATTTTGTAACCTTTATAGAAGCCGGAGAAAATCAAAAATCCAATATGAAGAGAAATTATATTCAAGATGGTTGGCCGCAAAGAAATGACGATATCTCCCAATCCGGAAGGCGGAATTTAACATATAATATATGAAAATCGCCTATCTCGACGAGACGAAGCCAACCGTGAAGTCAAAGTTACCATTGGAGTATCGATACAGGCATCGATGCGGGCATCGATGCCAGCATCGATACCTGCATCGATGTCTGACATTCTGTTATGCATCAATGGCTGAAAATGGATTGTTTTGGATAAGATTTCGATCCAATGGCTCACATTCACTGATGTTTACTATAAATAGGGGTAGAGAGTGAGGGGTTAGAGGTGTGAAAATTTTTGTAACTCCTTTTGGAGAGGAGGGCTACTCTTAATTGAGAAGACCTTCCAAAATTGTAACTTTTGTTGCAATTAATAATAATAATTTTTTCACCACTTTAAATTTTTCTCTTCTTCTCTTTGTTGGATGATGAAGATGAAGATGAAGATGGAGAATTATTTGAAGGTTTGCATTTCTTTTCTTTTTCTCTTTTATTGCTTATTAGTTTAGATTTATTTCTATGCTTGTAGTTAGATTTTATTTTCTTGTTAAATAGCCAAGAGGCTAGAACCCTCTTGCCTTAGATTTATTTCATGCTTATAGAGTAGATTTATTTTCTTGCATTTAATTCTTGCAATTTTATTTTGTAGTTTAGATTTTGCAATTTATTTTGTAGTTAGATTTTAATTTCTTATACTATTCACCTTGAGGCTAGAACCCTCTTGGGTTTAGTTTTTCTTTTTGTTTATTTTTATTTTGTTTGATTCGCCTTTAGGCTAGAACCCTCTAGGGAATCACCCTTTTCTAAGAAGTGGGTTCAATTGTAGATTACCCATATCTATAATTGAATCCACCATCTTTAATTTCTTGCATTTTCTTTTATTCTAGAATTTTGTTCTTCATTCTTGAATTTTTTATTTGTTTCTTGATTTTATTCATTTTTCCTTCTCACCTTATTGATCATACTCATTCTTTTTCAAATCCACTCTCACTTACACTTTGCACCTATTCACACACCATTTTCACTCTCTCAATCTCTTCACAATCACATTCACTTATCATTCCTATTTGTCACGCACACAACATAAGAACCAAATTCATATTTTCTCCTACAAAATCACCTTCCTCGTGGGATCATATCTTAAATACTATAACTTGACACGGTTGTGCACTTGCAACCTTTTTGGTACATGTTTATGCCGCATCAAGTTTTTGGCGCCGTTGCCGGGGAAGGTGCTTAAGTAGGTTTTAATTATTTTGGTTCTTTAACTTGTGTGTTTATTGTGAAAGAACTACTTGGAGATTAAAGATCAAGAATTGGAGATTGAGGAATTGGATATTCGCTTGTGGTAAGTCTTCTTCCTTATATTTTCAATTCCACACCTTTAGTTAGTTTCTCACAATTAGTGACAATTAGGATCTTAAAAAAAAAGATTTTATTTCCGTTGACCATAATAAAATTCACCCTTCACTTTGACATTTACTAACAAGATAATAAATTCAAACAAATCCCCCCTTCTCATTTGTTTGATTGTTAACCCTAATTAAAAAAAAAGATTTTTCTTTTCCATCCTTTTTAGTTGCTTTTAATTCATAGGGTTGCATTTCATATAGTTAGTAGGAATTCACCAAGTGATTTGAGCATCTTGATTTGGCACACACTTCAAAATATTTTTAAGGGCAAAACCCCATAATCAAGATAAGGTGAGGGATTTCATCACCCTTTCCTTAGCCCAAAAATCACTAATTCCTCACTACACCACCCAAGCCTAATAAAACTCATTAGACGTTGGCCCCTAAGGATTCGAGCTCAATAAGGAACAAGAAATCCTTAAGTGAACCGGTTTAAGTTTTCTCAGATTAGTTGGTGTCTAAGGCAAGGTTTAGGGGTTGCGTAAAGCGCTCCGCAAGGAAAGAGGTACTTAATTGATCTTTGATCACCCTCTAGTACTATCCTTACCTGGCTAACTACCTGGGTAAAACTTTGATCTTTTCACTGTAGGAGTTTTTGGTTAGGAGCTGGTCTAGTTGAGTTAGGCTAAACCCTAGAATTAAAGTGATTGAAAAGTGATTGCTTTGATTTGTTAGGTTTTCTCTATCTTTTTCTTTAAAAAAATAATTTTCTTTCTTTCCTTAAAAAAATAAAAAAAAATTGTTTTGGTGTATGCAAACTTGGGTTAGGGATAATTCTCATCGTTTAATCCGTGTTGAACCAACCCAAGAAATGGCAAATCAACCAGTTCTTCAGGATATGTGCTATCCCATTAGGAATGCAACCCCCTCCAAGCGATCAAGCGGTCCAAACGCCCTGCGACGCTTCGAACTCGACGCCATTAAAGGCTGCTCTCGAAACCCCGAACCGACAGATCGGATTGGGCACGAGAGGCGAAGCGACCGGTCGCTTCACCATAAATGGGCATTAATGCGCCTGCAGAGTCTTGGCTGGCAAGCACTTGGGCCCGCCGACCGACACGTGGCACAAGTTTCGCCCGCAGTCGGATCCCCGACTATTGGATCAACTCGCTAACTGCTCGAGTTTTCGCCTACAATTCAAACTCGCCAGGCGAATCGGGTCGGGTTTTCAACACAAGCCCACCATCATACGGGTCTCGCACACAGCATAAACTCGCCAGCCGTTGGGTTGCGTTTCCAAGCGAAACTCGCCAGCAAAAGAGGTTACTCATCTGCTTGAACTCGCCAACAGCTGAGTTTAGCTTCCAGGCGGAACTCGCCGCGATCAAAATCTCGCCTGAAAACAAATTAAATCTCGCCAATACACAAGCAATGAGCGGACACAAAACCTCATTGATACTTTAAGACAGTACATTTGAACAAAGTTATGTTTTCTGCAAATTGCGAAAGTCATAATAACATGTTCAAAGAAGCAAAACATACACCCAGCGTTTCAAGACAATACATTTGAACAAAGTTATGACTTTAAGAGTCATGGCATAGTCCCAAAATGTAAAAAGCAAGCAAGCAAAATATCCCAATACGGTCCTGAGGCAGAAGTCTCAGTCGAACACGCTGAAGGTGGAAATCTCCTCTTTGACCGCCTCAACCTGGCTCGCGTGGTCTTCCCGAGCCTTGTTTTCAGCAGCCTTCCGGATCCGGTCCTCGCGGTTCGACGCAGCGGCAGCATCTGCTTGGCGCAAAGCTAGCAGGCGTCGAGTCTCTGCCTCAGCGTTCTCATTAACCTTGACCACGTCAGATTGGAGCGCCTTCCACTTCGCCTCCGCCTGCCCTAACTCGGCCCTCAGGCGAGCCATGGTATGGTTGAGGTCAATGACTTGCTCCTCTAGCAAACGTTGTTGGCTCACCCAAAAGTTAGCCGCAGACTCCAAATCCGCTATCTCCTTGGAGCGGGTTTCCTGTTCCAGGGCTTCCTGACGCCCGAAGTGAGCTAGACAGGATGCCATTTTAGCCTCCGGACCTCCCCGTAGCAAGTCCTCTAGCACCATCATGCGTGGCTCCAAGAGACGGAGTTCACGCACGCAACGGGTAGCGAGACGGTTTTCACCTGATCGCCGTAAATCGGCCACGCGATCATAGAGGGACTGCCTGAAGCTGTCAAAGCTACCCATACCGAGTTCGACGAGGGAAATTGCCTGCCTTACAGCACCTTCGAACTCTTCAATACGGGCCTGCCACGGTTGAGACTCGGAGGGAACAGACCTCTGGCCCGGAGCAAGCGTCGTGATGGGAGGAATTTCGAGGCAAGGTTCGGCTCCCGGCTGGGGAGCGGGATCCGGAGCAGCGGAGTTCGCACGGCCTTCAGATTCGTCGTCCGAAATCAGAATGGGATCGGCCGCATGCTCCTCGGCAGCCGGCGCCTCCTCTCGACCTGTAAGACGCAACAAGCGATACAGGGAACAGTTGGGGGAGGAACACCTACTAAACTTACACAAGTTGAAGCAAGGAGATACCTTCAGCAGCACCCGAAGAACCAGATTCTTTCCTTTTCTTGGAAACAACCCTCTTCACCTTCGGCGCCATTGGGGGTATGAGGAAGAAGAAAGTCGGGTCCACTCCGGGGAGACCTGTAGATCCTCTTAACAGAGGATAGGGGCATTAAATACCTAAGAGTCCTAGGCGGTTACTCGAGACTCGATTAGACCGTTCAAGGCTGGAACAGTTGAAGGGTAAGGCCGAACAGATCGGATCTTATCTGGACGGACGAGATCTAACGGTTCGTGACCACGATCTGCAACGACGGCCCGAATCGGGCGCGAGAGACGAAGAGGCCCACTACTTCGCATTAAATGCGAAACGGCTAGCCCACGTCCCCTTAACTGACGTACACGTGGATTAACACGCGGCCCACTGAAATCGGAACCCGATCAGAGCCAGGCTTCGCCGTTAGCTCCTGCGAATCCGCCCGCGAACAAAATTCGCCCGCAGTTGAAGTAGACTTGCAGCCGAAATTCGCCAACAAGAATTCCTCTATAGTTGAGGTTCTCTTACGACCAAATTCTGACCAATGCATGATTACGAAAATGGAGCACACACGTAAATGACAATAAGCCAAGAAACAAAAGGGACAATTTCATTCATGAGAAAGAAGTCCTATTACAAGCAGAAAACTAAAGGCGAACTACAGGGATTTCAACTTCAGTTCCGCCCCACGAATTTCTTCAGCATGGCGAAGCTCAAGCCTCCTCAGGACCTCTCGACGAATATCTTCCTCCGTGCAGGAGATCAAGTCCTGAATAACCTCCCTGACATCCTTGAGAGCTCGATCCTTCTCTGCAACGGAGCCAGCAGTCAATCGCCGGCGAGACTTTACGCCCTCCAACTCCTTTGCCACGTGATCGCGAGCCTTCTCTTGAACGGCCAGGGCGGCCTGTGCTTCGGCTACAACCTGTTTCAGCCTCTCTACTTCGAAGGAAAGTCGGGAGAACTGATTATCGACCGTTTCTTCCTCGCGGGCCACTTGTGCATCCTCGGCTCTGACCTGCTCCGACTCTGCCGACAGTTTTAACTCTAGTGTCATGTTCTCGTTCAGGCGGCGATCACGATCCGCCAAAGCTACTCGAACTTCGCGGGAGGCGAGATCAACAAGAGTGGAACTCTCCGCACGAAGAGCGAGCAGCTGCCGAACAGCCCCCTCCACTTCGTTCAGACGCTGAAAATAGGGCCTCGCCGCGGCGGCGCCGAGCCTCTTACGCAAGAAGGACGCATCGTGTTCAAGAACTTCCCTGAATTCTTCGAAGGGGCAATTCTCCTCCAAGACCAGCCGGGTGCAGTGGGCCAAAGTATCTTCGAAATTCGCCAGAGCTCGCTCCACCTGCGTTTTTCGCCAGCGTTCCAAGGGAGAGAGGGCGACCTCCTCCGCCGTAGACGAAATCACGGTCGAGGTGCCTATAGCCATAACCGTAGAAGTGGTAACGGGCACCACCGGAGACGGTGCGACCAATGACACCCTCGGTGCAGTGGTCACAACGTCAACGGCCGCCGTCGACGGAGAAATGGTCACCTGCAGAATGGGGGCCTCCCGTTGAAGCGGAGATTCTCGCGCCGATGAATGACCCCCAGCCAACGCTTCCATAGGAGCAGGAGATCCCCCTATTCGGCCAGGCGCGTCCTCAAGCGCCAAATCCTCTGCCTCACTGGACAATGCCTCGTGAACTGAGATATTGTCATCCTCCTCAGATTCGCCCGCCTCAGATGAGCGATTCACCCAAGAGTGAGGATCCTCCTCACCTGCGACTTCACGGTTAGGGTCAATTACAAATGCACAAAAAAAAGAGGTTAACAGAGACCCCTCGAAAGGGACCCTACTAACAGTCGAGTACGGGAAGAAAAGTGATGCTAAAACACACACTTACCCGAGCCGGTGGGCCCCTCCTCATCTCCAGCCTCCCCTTCCTCGTCGGAAGGAATGGAAATCACCTTCTCAATCGCACCTGCATAGGTCCAATACCAATGGCAAAAGGTATGAGATCATCGTTGCGATCAAAGACGCTATTGCAAAAGAAAAATTACCTCCTGATGCGGACACAGAAGCCGCTGGAGCTCCCGTCGGTAACCTCTCGCCAGATCGCGGAGGAGCGTCTCTCATAGTCGCCGGAGCCGCCCCCGATGCAGCAGAAGAGACGGGCAATACGACTCCAGACGTCGCCGCTCCGGGGATACCCACCTGGGGAACATCATCCTGACCTTCCGCCGCTCGGACGGTTTCCGCCATCACATCACGACGGACCTTCTTAGCCGCTCCCGCTCGGGAACTCTCAGCCACTGCCTCCCGCTGACGCTTCGAGAGAAGCGAGCTACTCGGGGATAGCAAAGGTGCCCCCATTTGTCCGATTGTCGGACTCTGAACCGGAGCTTGAACATCGGGAACCTCAGGTTCGCCACCAGCATCGAAGCTCTCACAGTCCTCCACTGGATCCTCCGAGAACAACTCCCTAGCGGTTTGGTGGCCCCTTCTCTTTGAAGAACGGAGAGAGCCCCTGATGGGACGATCGCGTTCCGCCAGACATGAGCTTTGGAACCAGAAGTTGGCAGGGTCAGCACTAGCACCCCGATACCACCGACAGTACAAGAGCGTGTGGTGTAAATCGCGGTCCTTCGCAGGCAACTCAAAACGAGCTTGAGTACCTCCAGCATGGGTCCAGAACCACCCCCGAGCGCCGTCAACCAGTCCTCCTTCGAAGTGTAGGCGAGGGTTGGCGTTGCCCACATACAATTGATCATACCCAAACTGGCGGGCAAACCTGCAAGGGATGTATGGCTCGAGATAGCATGTGGAGCCTGTTCTCAGAACGTGATACCCTGGTCGAATGTCCACCAACCAGCGAAAGGCACCACGGGAAAGGATTGTGTGGTGATCCGCCGTCGGCGCATCCCTGAGAGATTCTCCATATCCACCCCCGCTGAAGTAAGGAAAAGATCGACGAAAATTATAGTGCCCGAAGTGGGAGAGCGTCTTCCTCGTATCGGGGATGTCCTTGCACTTCCAGGAGCACCTCTCCAAACGCTGGACGAAGGGGACAAACTTGTCGCCCTGAAGCGCCGCCGGGGCACTCATCAAACATTCGCAGTGGTATACGAACCACGCCATCAAGTATGTGTACGGCAGACCCACCCTAGGATTGGGGGTTCTGATAACTTCTCCGTCCCCCTCGTCTGTTCGCGGGAAAAGTTGGTGTTTTCTTCATTATCGATGTCATTGCACTCAGTTAACAACTTTATGCGTTACAAAGAGATCCGGTCTTTTTATAAGATCCGGCTTACAATGAAAATCAAAATAAAACAAAGAAATCAAAATTACAACTTCTCTCTTTTACCGAACAAATCACAAGATCCTGTTATTCGGTCTCTTGCTTCTGTGGGTTGTTTGCCTGCGCCGGGGTTGCTTACCGTGGACCACCGCGTGATCTGGATCCAAGCAGATCTACGACGTATTACGGGTATTATCCCACCAAGGAGATAATAGCCGGGAGGGATCGTTTCACCAAGGAAACGACCGCTCGAATCTCGGGATCTAAGAACCAAGCTTAGATCCGGAGTGTAACGACGTAGATCTGAGGATTAGACTCTCTCGAACTCCTGCCTTTTTCGGTGCGGGTGCTCGCTAAGAATCAAATCCGGGTCTCCAAGTCTTCAAGCCTTCAGATCTCCGAGTTGAGGTGACAATCCGGCAGAGTTTCGGCTCTCTCAAAAGTTTCAGAAGAAGTCCCTCAAATGAACAACCACCCCCCCTATTTATAGCCTCTCTGAACTGTGCCTTTGTGCACAAGAGAGAGAGGGGGGGGGAGTCGGGCCACCTGAGGGTGGCGCCGAGCCACCCTGGGGTGGCTCGGCCACCGAGCCACCCTGGGGTGGCTCGGCTTGGGCCGAGCCACCCCGGGTTGGCTCGGTTTAGGCCGAGTCCCCGGGTGTGTTCCGTTTCGCCGTTTTCCGGTGTTTTCCGTCTTTCAGTTCTTCGTTTGATTCGTCCGGACTTTGATTTGATAGCCCGGGTCTTTATTTGGCAGTATTTCCGCCTCGGTGTTTGAGTACAAATCTATTTTGTCGTTGGACGACTCGTTGACTTTCCGAACTGTTGGATTGGTTCCACAGGCGAACATATGCCGTTGTTTGTGTGCTTTATCGCCTCGTCGCTCGAACATCCGTTGATTTGTCGAACCATCATGCTGAACCATGCTAAGGGACCTATAGGTAATTTTATACGCCTACACCAGCCGTTTTATCAAAAGTCTCTGACCAGTCGACTCATCAGTTATGAGTCGACTCATATGTGGTCATGAGTCGACTCATAACTGTTCATGAGTCGACTCATTGAAGGTTTCCTGGTTCGTTTGGGTTTCTGTTTGCACGAATTCCTGTTGGGGTTTGGTCTGGTTATTTACCAGATTGCCATCCATGTTTGTACACCTATATAAAGGGTTGTTTAGGGTTTCTAAACATGATCTTAAAATAAGAAGGAAGGTTAGAGGCCAGATGTAGATCTAAAGGGTTTTAGGTCTAATTAGATTGTGAGGATCTATGAGATCTTAGATCAGAGAGAGATTCTAATCATTGTATTAGGGTTTAGAGAGGATTGAGAGGTTTTTCTCGATTCTAGTGAGATTGTGAGGGAGAGATTTGTAATAATTGATTCTTCATAATCTAGAGAAGGTATTTTCCTCGCCATACTGAATTGTTCTTGTATTTTAGTTATCTTCTTCTCAACCCACCTTTTGGTAATTCCACGACCAAAGCGTGCTCGCACGACGACTCGTACCACTTTATGGTCACATCAAATGGAGGTTGACGGAATATCGGTATGAAGTCATTATACATCAAGTCATATTCAAGATCAAGCTTCATCCGCAACCAAGTCAGAGCTTATTAAAGATCAAGATCATCGATTGGTATATTAGTTTAGGTTTTATATTATGTGTGTTAAATACTTCAAGCTCAATCATATACACACATACACATTTTGTTATATATATATCTAGTTATATATATATATATATATATATATATATATATTATAATATATATAATAATATTATATAATATATATATATTATATATATATATATATATATATATATATATATATATATATATATTATATATATATATATATATAATATATATATACAGTTTATCATATCAAGTTTTGGTTTTAGTTTTTAGTTTAAATATGAAACAAATACTTATTTATATACATACATACATGTTTCATAGTTACAATGTTTGGTTTTAATAAAACAATGTGTTTGCCATATATACATGAAATATATATATATATATATATATATATATATTTCATGATTATATGTGAAAATATTGTATTCTAGTTTATAGACTTAACAATCATAATATACATCTTCTATTAAGTCTATAAAATCAGTTTATGAAGTTTCAAAACATGGTGTAGTCAAAATGTTAAAACAAGTATGTTTACATTTTCATGTTTTGGACTATTTTATAAAATGAAGAGATTTCTCATTTAGGATGTGATTTTTGAAAACCAGTTTTTGTAGCATGTGTATTATCATATCTACAATCATTTTCCAAAGTTTTACATTTTTCTAAATTAGTTTGCTATTTTCAAAAGCAGTTTAAAAATCAGATTTTTTGTTTCAGTCAAGCTGAAAACCTATTATCAGTCGACCGGTCAGTCGATTGATGAAATCAGTCAACCGATCAGTCGACTGAAGAAAATACCTGCAATTTAAAAAAGTTTCTGTTTTGTTTTGGTCGACTGACCAGTCGACTGATGAGGTCATCAGTCGACTAATAAGGTTCGTCAGTCGACTGATGAGCTGAAAAACGCCTCCAACGGTCAGCTCAACAGTCGACTGATGCATCCCGTCAGTCGACTGACCAACTCCAACGGCTATATTTCCAGCCTTTGTTATTTTATTATTTTTGCTGGTTTTTCTTAGGTTTTGTGCCTTGGTTTTTCTTCCTATATAAACCCCTATTGTTCTCATCGGAATCAAGTTTTGAAAGAGGGTTTTTAACAAGATTTTTAAGTGTTTAAAAGTTTGTTTCTCAAAGTTTAAGTTTGGTGTTTGAGTTTATAAAGAGGAGGCTTGCATTTTCAATTGAGGAATTCATCCTCAATCTTCATCAACCTCTTTGTGTTTATAGAGAAGTTTTTCTAACTCTATTCTCTAGCAATTCGTTTTTGTTTTTCTATTATCATTTATTGCTAGTTTGTTAATTGAGTTAGATTTTGTTTATCCTCATTTTATCACACACACCCTATTTGAGCTTGTAGCAGTTCATACATCATATATTAGGTTGTGGGTTTCTGATTTGTGAGATTGAGCTTACATTGAGTTCTCACCCATTGTAGAGAACATTTTATTGTTGTTGAGCCTAATTGTGAGCTACACTTTGTAATACACTTTTACACCGAGAGAAGTGTGTGGTGAGAGACGAGATCGTCCCAAGAGGAGTGGGATAGGTGGTAATGCCTAGAGGTAGGTATTAATTCCTAACACTTGAGGGAGACACGGGCTAGAGACCAACACTTAGAGGGTGTAAAGTGTGATTGCAAGAGTGTGAATTGTAAAGTTTTTGGTGAACTAGAAAACAATAGTGTGAGGTGTAAACGTTATTCAGGTGAGCGTAGAAAACCCGGTTGTGATAGTGGAGATCTCCTCGAGGTAAGGAGCGGAGACGTAGGTCGTAGGGACCGAACTCCGTGATCATATCTTGTGTTTGCGTTTATCTTTTGTACACTATTACTTGTGTTTATTTACTCTTGTTTATATATCCTTGCATATATCAAATTGAATATCAAGATTGTTAGGATATATTTGTTAATTAATTTTAATCAGCATTAATATCTAATAAGATTAGCAATAACCCTATTCACCCCCCCTCTAGGGTACTTTTAGATATATTTGACGAAGTTGGCGTACTTCTTACACGTTAAGACAACTTACACGGTAGAGACTTATGCAAGAAATTTCATCTCGGAAAGAGTAAAATTACATGGAATTTTGGAGACGATTGTATCGAATCAAGGCTTAGTTTTCACTTTGCATTTCTAGAAGAGCCTTCAGAATTCTTTCGGCAGCCAGTCAATGTATAGTAGTATTTTTCCACCCGCTAATAGATGGTTAATCGGAGAGAGAGAACCAAGTGTTGGAGGGCATGTTGCGGTCACGAGTTATCGATTTCCAGGGCAACTAGGGGGACCATATCCCATTGATTGAGTTTGCCTACAACAATAGTTATCAATTAACTGTAGGTTTGGCAGTGTATGAGGCATTGTATGAGAGACCTTGTAGATCTCCGATTTGTTCAACAAAGCTATGGAATAGCTTATTATTTGGATCAGATTTAGTTTGATAGGATAAACTACAGAGAAGGTAGCATTGATTGAGAGCGTATTCTTACCGCTAAGAGTCGGCAAAAGAGCTACACAGATCAGAGGCAACGACCTTTAGAGTTTCAGGTTGGTGATTTTATTTTGTTGAAAATGTTACCTATGAAGGGTATTCAATGATTCGGGAGATGGGGAAATCTTGCCCCGAGATATATTGGTCTGTTTTGGATTTTGGAATGTGTTAGAGCTGTCTCATATCAGCTAGACCTTCTAGCATCGACGTCAGGAGTGCACAAAGTTTTTTCATATTTCAATGCTCAAGAAGCATTTGCGCGATGAGCAGCAGGGAGTGATTGATGCACCAGACTTTGAGATTCAGGCTAATTTGACCACTATTGAGATTCTAATTTGCATTCTCGCTAGAGAGGACAAGAGACTTAGAAATAAGGTGATTTCTTTAGTGAAAGTTCATTGTATCCGGAAAGAAGCTGAGGAGGCTTCTTGGGAGTGCGAGGAGGATATAAGTCACGACTACTCACACCTGTATGAGCAGGTGAAATGTTAAGTTATGATTTGTTTGTGTTCATATTATATGTATAGCCACATTTACATTTTACGCTGAAATGAGGGTATTAACATTTAGCTCCTAATCATTCGGAATATATGATATATACAATGTGGGTTCTTTGTTTAGATTTTTCGCTCGACGTACTAGTTCAGTTTAATTAGGGGTTAAGTGAGAGTATTTGCATTCTAGATCCTTAAGTGTAAATATTTCTTGTGATACCTATCTTGGGATTAATGATATGAGATGTGTATGTAAGGGTTTCCTTATTTGGATTATCCCCTCAACGTGCTTATCTCGTATTATTAATCTCTAAGATACAATTACGGAATTTCTAGGACAAAATTCTTTTAAGGGGACGAATGTATGTAAAACCCCGTAAAATTGAGATAATTTGTGATTAATTATGATAAGTGAGTTTTTATAATAATAAATATCATTATATGGTGTATGAGTATGATAGCAAGTGTTTTGAGTGTAAACAAGTTCGAATATGTGAAAGAAATAAGTTCAAAACATGCACAAGCCGAAAACCTGCACAATCTGAAAAGCTTCTGGCTAGTCGACCGCTGCATCAAGACCGGTCGACCGGGGATCGGGTTTCCAGTTTTCCTGTTTTGAGTTGGAAACGGATATTTTGAGGCCCTTTTACACATGACTGTATATATTCTCTTTTGCACGTTTTGTTCACATTTTTTTATCAGACTTTTAAAACCCTAGCAGCCACTACCTCCTCTTCTAAACCCTAGATCTTTTTGTGAGAGTTCAAGAGCTTTTTGAAGCGAGAGTTCGATTTGGATTTGGCTTGTGGCTTAGGGATCTGTCTTGGTTTTGTATCCTTCAAGTTTTCAACAAGTTTCAGGCGAGTTTCATCTCTGCTAACCCTACTCTCATATTTTTTAATTGTTTTAATGAGGTTTAATATGGTTTTATTAAGCCTAATCAACTATTTTGAGTATAAAAATAGTTCTTTTATAATACATGAGTTAAAATTAAATCTTTGTGGTTCAAAAGTTTATGAGCGAATTTTCAGAAGTAAAATAAGATCTAAAAATAATTAAACATGTGATTTAACTAAGTTTTGATGATTTTATCGACGATTTGATGCATTCATGCATGTTTAGGGTTTACATGTAATATTTAATGTTGTGATTCTTGATTCATGTGTTAGATAATCATCAGAGGTGTTAATTTAATATTTAAAATTTTTTATATATGTTTTACAGCAAGTTAATCAAGTTAGAATCACGTAATACGCACACGAACACAAAACTACAAAACTGTAGTTACCAGGCTTTTAGCCTCTTGCCGGTCGACCGCCACCTAAGGCGCGGTCGACGGCCCCATGTACATGACCCTGTGCATGTTTTGAGCTATGTTGTTTTCATTTGAGGGGTTTTCTTGATCGACCCAGGTTATATTATGATGTTTATGATCTGTTTAACACCTGAGGTGGTTGTGAACACAAGATATTGACCCGCACATCGAGATACATGCACGAACACTTGAATCATGTTCTTAGTTGAGTTTATATGCATAGTTGAGATGTGTAATACATGTCTAAGTTGGTAGTTGTTGGTATAACACATGATCATGCATAATTCATCAGTTGTGGATGTACGATGTGGATATTTTTCCCATAATGAGACTGCGGCTATACCACACTAGGAGTATTGGATGTTTTTCCCCATAATGAGACCGAGGAGGTACTAATACTCGAAGATGATCGAGGTTTTTTCAGATTGGGCTAATATGCCTACACTCTGAGTATGATCATCTGGATGTATCATCTGGAATAGGGAGATATACCTATTGCCGCAGAATGATTGAGTAAGGACGTTGAATCTACATGATATTGTGAGAACTTTACAAAAGTATCATTATTTCATAAAGACATATATGACACAGTTATAGTTTTCTCCCATTATTAGATTACCTGAGAGTAGGGTACATATTAGATACTTGGTATACATGGTGTAGTCTATGGGGATGTTTATGCTAGATGATATTTCCTTATGACTATGCCAACTACCCGAGGGTAGTTCGAGATTGTGATATTGGCTCTATATGGTTGAGGTTTGGAGTTGTGGTATTTTTCTTTATGTACTGTTTTTTTCATTCATAGGACTGGAGTTGGTTTTTAACGATTCACAATTTGAGACATGGTATATACATGAGGGTTTTCTTGTTTGGATTATTTCGCTCGATGTACTAATTCTCGTGTTGTGGGTTTCTAAATACCAATCTCCATTTATGATTATATGAATGATTTTATATCTATATGTACTTACAGTATTTTCTTATATACTCTTACCCTTTCCCCTTAGGGCAGTGGAGATGATCTCTCTAGCGCTTTGACGCTCATCGTTTTCCCCCCTTTTAGGCAGCAAGTCCAGCGCACGGAGAATCGTAGGTTGATAGAGTTACATCTTAGGCTCCGTTTACTTTATCGTATTAGTAGTTATTTAAGAGCTCCACAGTAGTTGTTTAGTTTTCAGACATTAGAGTTTGTATTTTTGTTTTGTAAAGGCTGAGTGCCTTAGTGAGATTTCATTTGACTTTTGTGATGAGACATATTATAGTTATTCCAGTTCAGAGTGTTTTAGTTGGGCCCTTATGGTGATTATTTATACACTTCTTCTGTGCGTATTCTGTTTATTGTACTACTTTATTATTCTTCTACCTGTTTTGTACCTACACCTGTTGTTGATTTCACTAGAGAGGTAGTAACTGTAATGGTGAAACATGTTGTTGTACGATGTTGGTGCATGGTAGGTTTGACATTCTAGGATTCACCTTGGTCTGCAGCCTTGTGTGAACCCTGGGGCGTCGCAATTGGTATCAGAGCTCTAGTTCCAGTATCCTTAGGATTATTCCTGTGTCATATTGTAGAGCTAGGATAGATTTTCCTAGGAATCATGTATAGAGTCCGCTAAGAATTCCTAGAATGAGTGAAGACGTATATATATATATATATATATATATATGCGAAAACATCAAATTTTTTATGGTGACTAATTGCTTTGAAGTATAAAGCATGTGGTGAATGATAAGTGATACTATTTTCCTATTGATATGTCTTATTGATATGCTTTAGATCCTATTTACTGCGTTAACCAGCTCTACTCCTAAATTTATAGATGTCGGGAAGAGGACGTGATCGAAGAGGTACTTGTGCTTAGGGAGCTAGGTAAGCTGATGCAGAGCCCGAGCTGCAGCAGGCTCCACAGTACTTAGTTGATCTCATAGCATATTTGGCAGTCCGGTTAGCGGCAATTGAGGAGTGGATGGCGCATCAGGTCTAGCAGGATATAATTATTGTATTGAGGAGGAGACACCCATAGCTACACCACCACCACCAGTTATCGAGAGAGTGTGACGCCCCCAGATTCACACAAGACTGCAGCCCAAGATGAAACCAAGGATGTCAAACCTGCCATGCACCTATGCTGTACAATGATATGTTTCACCATCACAGAAATATCACTCTAGTGGAATCAAATAAGACAGTACAAGTACAAGCAGATATAAAAGAGATGAAGATAAAAAATAGAACACAGAAATATTTGATAAATCTCCAAATAATCAGGTCTCAACAGATATAAAAGAAAATATGTCCAACAATCTAAAACAAATGATCCAAAATCTCAAGTACAAGAGTCAACTAAAAAGTACATAAGCTCTCTCAGCTCTCAAAATGTAATGCAAATCTAAATATCAACTAGAATATAAACTAAACATCGGTGGACCAAAACTACTAAACATATATGATGACGACTATGCTGAAAATCCATCAACCTGCGGCTCTCCGAAACTCGTCTCCGCTGCCTAAAAAGAAGTGAAAACCACAATGCCAGAGCGCTAGCAAGATCATCTCCATCCGCCCCTATGAGAAGGGCTACTAGGTATGATGGAGGCTCTACCTATAAGTACATAGTCTACCTAGTTCATTTACCATGTACTAAACTGGGGTTAATACTTAGAAACTCATAACACGAGACTGGTACATCGAACGAAATAATCCAAACAAGAAAACCCTCACATATATACCATATGTCTTAAATTGTGAATCGTTAAATATTAACTCCAAAACTAGGAATAAATGAATACAAGAGAGATAATATAGGAAATACCACATCATACATCTCCAAAAATGTCATATCAACTCCTCAAACTACCCTTAGTGGGTAAAACAGATATTGATATACTATCTTGTATAACTAAGTTGTGAAATACCTTCACAATGGATCATATTGATGATGTCAATATTTACCTACACTTAGGTTATTTATCAAATCATCATTCTCTGGAACTCTTCAACCAATCACCCCCTCGTGCAGACTGGTAAAAAAGATATGTCAAATCATCACACTTCTGTGCAGACCAATAACTAGATATACAAGTTCATCATACTCCAGTGCGGACCGGTAACTAAGTATGTCAATGCATCACACTCCCGTGCGGACCGGTAACTAAGTATAATAACTCATCGCATAACCATACGGACCGATAGTTAGGTATATTAACCTCTGCACATCTTCGTGAAGACCGATAGATAGGTATTTCAACCTCTGCACATCTTCATGCGGTCCGATAAAGAAGTATAGTCCATCCGCAGTCTTATTGTGGGTCCCGACTAAACCTCACCCAACTGATCGTAATTATAATATATATAATAATAGTCGTTACTCTTAACGATTGTAACCTATTTGGATACCCCAAACAATGTAATCATGCGTACTCAATCCCCGTATGTATACTCCTTGAACTATGTGTGAATATCAGCTCACATCTTGCGCAAAAATGCTCACCAAACGAACACAAAACCAAAATGTTCAATCTCACAAAAATCGACTTTTTAGTCGACGAACAACCTCATCGGTCGACTAATAGGGTCGTTCACAAAACAACAGGGCAAACACAAGCCTGTCAGTCGACTGATGCTTGCCATGAGTCGACTAATGACCTCCCGTTAGTCGACTGATGGCAACTTCAGTCGACTAAACAGGCCAAAAATGCACAGTTTGTTCTTCTCTCGTGTTTTCTTCAAAAACTCGGGTTTTTATCAGATTATATGAATAATTCTTCTCTCGTGTTTTCTTCAAAAACTCGGGTTTTTATCAGATTATATGAATAAAACTTGATTCCATTATCATGTATACTTCTTCAAAAACTCGGGTTTTTATCAGATTATATGAATAAAACTTGATTCCATTATCATGTATACTTAACCAAGAGTTTGTTTAAACAAGATGAATCACATGAACACATAGAGCTTGGGTTTAACATGAAAATCAAACTAATTCTTATTTATTTCGACAATCTAAAGCATATAAATCATATTAAATCGTAATTAACTCATTAAAATAAATCCTAATGATCATGATTATGTTGATATACTAGTTTAGATTTGTTCTACTGTTCTTGACATGAGATTAGGGCATGAACATTATAAATTAAGTTCTAACATAAAATTAGACACATATATTACATAAAAACATGATTTTTAATCTAGGGATAGGATTGGACAGAGGTGATCTTGCCTTAATCTCATGTGCAAGCCTCTGAAATGAACAGCAAGCAATCTAAAGGTGCAAATAAACTGTTCTCCCTTACCACACGTCGATGATCTCACCCTCGTGTCGGTATTTTTTTCTTCACAAAGCTCACAAAACTCACAAGAAATTGATCTAGGATTTTTAAGGGGATAGGGTGGTTTCTAGGGTTTAGAGATATCATCAAAGAACAGAATTTTTATGAAAAATATAGGTATTTATAGAGGCAAACCCGAAACAAAACCCGTTTGACCCGAACCAGGAAGCCTAGTCTGACTGAGAAATTAACCTTCGGTATTTTCGCTATAACTTTCTTATCCAACCTCGGAATAAGGTAATATAAGATTTGTTGGAAATATGTTGAAGAGACCTATAACTTTTATCTTTTGAGTTTTTCCATATTTATATTTTATCAGTGTGTAAAATATATAAACACTTAACTGGTCATTTTATTTTAGATTTCTCTTCGTGCATGTTTTATGTATTTGCACTCATATATTCACAAATATACATTGAATCAATCTCAAATCAATTCCTATCATACTCAAACATAAAAATATATTACTTTTCACCATATAACATATTTATTTTTATTTTTCATATAATATTCAAATTTTTGGGGTTTTACATTCTCCCCCCCTTAAAAAGAATTTTGTCCCCGAAATTCCGTAATTGTATCCTAGAGATTAATAATACTAGAAAAGCACATTGATGGGATAATTCAGACAAGAAAACCCTCACATACACATCTCACACTATTAATCTCCGGATATGAAACATAGCTGTATCTACACTTAATAATCTAGAATGTGAATACTCCAACTTAACCCCTAACTAAAGGGAACTAGTACGTTAGGCGAAAAATCCAAACAAGGAACCCCATATATATATACCATATGTTCTGAATGATTAGGAGTTAAGTGTTAATACCATCATTCTAGCGTAAAGTATGAACATGACTAAACATCATATATAATCATAACTACCAATGCATATAAGCACATATAAATATCAACATCTTACCTACTCAAATAGGTGTGGGTAGTTGTGATGTACATCTTCCTCGTGCCCCCAGGAAATCTCTTCAGCTCCATGCTGGCTCCACTAAACTTACACTTATAGAATGACTTTATTTCTAAGTTTTTTATTCTCTCTAGCAAGAATGCATACCGGAATCTCTATGGTAGTCAAATCATCCTAGATCTCGATCTCTGGTGCATCAATCACCCTCTACTGCTCCTCATCGCGCAAATGCTTCTTGAGCATCGAAATATGAAAGACATCGTGTACACTCGACATCAATGCTAGAAGCTCTAATCTATAGGAAATAGCTCCAATACGCCTAATAATCCTGAAGGGATCAACATATCTCGGGGTAAGCTTTCCCCATCTACAAAATCGTTGAACGCCCTTCATTGGTGATACTTTCAACATAATTAGGTCTCCGACCTGAAACTCTAGTGGTCATCTCCGCTGATATGTATAACTCTTTTGCTGACTCTGTGCGGAAAAAATACGCTCTCTAATCAATGCTACCTTCTCTGTGGTCTGCCTAATTAGCTCCGGTCCAAGCAAAAGGCTATCCCCTGGCTCTGCCCAACATATAGCCGATCTGCAAGGCCTCCCGTACGATGATTCATATGGTCCATCCCGATAGTAGCTTGATAACTATTATTATAGGCAAATTTAATCAATGGGATGTGGTTCTCCCAGCTACCCTAAAAATCTATCACACATTCTCGCAGCATATCCTCTAACACCTGATTCACCCTCTTTGTCTGACCATCGGTCTGGGGGTGAAAAATACTACTACTGACAACTGGCTGCCAAAAGCATCCTAAAAACTCCTATAGAAATGGGATATTAAGACTGAGCCTCGATCTGATATGATCGTCTCTGAGACTCCATGTAATCGAACGATCTCTCGGATGAAAATCCTCGCATATGTATCCACCGTATAAGTCGTCCTCACAGGTAAGAAATGCGCCGACTTCATCAACCGATCTACTATCACCCAAATAGAATCATTTCCTTTCTTTGTTTTAGGCAACCCTATAATAAAATCCATAGAAATATCTGCCTACTTCCACTCGGGAATGGGTAAATACTGTAGGGTCCCTGCAGGTCTCTGATATTCTACCTTAACTTGCTGACAGGTAAAACACTTAACCATATACTTTGCAATCTCTCTACGCATGCCACTCCACTAGAAATGTCTCTTTAGGTCTTTATACATTTTCGTCGTGCTTGGATGCACTGTATATCTGCTACGATGAGCCTCATCACATAGATCTCTATTTAGCTTTGGATTGTTCGGCATAACTAATCGATCATTCATCCAAAGATCTCCATTTACTCTAATAGTCTAATCAGCCTTGGGTTCCTTGGAAATCTCCCCCTTACGGGTTTGAATCCAAGAGTCCTCTAGCTAAGCTCCGATCACTCTATCACTCCAAGATGGCTGTATTGATAAACCTTCTAAGAAAGCACTGCTCCCCTAATCTCTGGCCTAAAATCATAGTGGCTAAGGGTATAAAGATCTCGATGTAATGAACACCTCAAAGCTGCAAGCCCGCGATGTCGCTTCCTGCTCAACACGTCTGCTACCATGTTCGCCTTTCCCGGATGGTACTATATAGCGAACTCATAATCCTTAATAAACTCTACCCATCACCGCTGCCTCTGGTTGAGTTCTTTCTATGAGGAGATATTTTAAGCACTGGTGATTTGTGAATAACTCAAACTGCACTCCATACAAATAATGCCTCCACGCCTTTAGTGCAAAAACTATTGCTGCTAGCTCCAAGTCGTGCATGGGATAATTCTGCTCATGAGTTCTCAGCTATCTTGAAATATAGGCCATAACTCTCTAGGTTTGCATCACAACACCTCCTAGACCCGCTAACTATGCATCTGTGTAGATGACAAATGTTTTATCACTTTTTGGAATTAACCATTACTGACACTGTATTTAATTTTGCCTTTAGAGTCTCATAGAATTCCTGGCACTCCGTGCCCTAAAAAAACTATACACACTTATGTGTAAGGCATGTAAGTGGTGTCATAATCTTCGAGAAGTCTTGAATGAACTTCCTGTAATAGCCGACCAAACCTAAAAAAATTACAAATCTTTGTAACCGTCTTCAGTGGCTCCTAATCTATAAGGACCATGAATTTTTGATACTAGTTAAAATAATTTTTTGGTATTTTAAAATATTTAAAATATTATTTTTAAAAGAGTATTTGTATTTTTCTCGATCTTTGAGATTTTTCTAAGATTTAAAGTATAAATTTTATATTTATTTAAATGATATTAATATTTATAAATTAATTTTGTGCGGTGAAAATTTCTAGAATTTATCTGTTGTATTACCGATACTATTACGTATTATTTTGAATAATACGTGATATTATTATTATTATTATTATTACATATATTTTCGTATAATACGTTATATTATTAATTGCGTATTATTTGTATAATTTGTTGTATTATTTCTACTATTACATATTATCTATTGTAATAGTACAACTGATACGTTTTATCGCGTAGATAATTATCTTATAATTATTTAATTTTAAATATAAGTAATTATATTCCTTATTAATTAATCTTGTTTAATTGTGCAATTTCTTGCATTATTTCCACAGTTGCGTATTATCGTTTATATTACTACAACTGGTACGTTTTGATGTGTAGATAATTTTTATGTAATTATTTAATTTATTTTGTAATTATTATTATTTTTAACTAATTTTCAAAACCCTAAATTTTCTCATATATATATATATA